>NC_056522.1:125256127-125400385 GCF_019175285.1 Sceloporus undulatus | reverse complement strand
TAATAATAATAATAATAATAATAATAATAATAATAATAATAATAATAATAATGTAAACACAGTCTTTCCAGGGGAGAGTAACCCCATCCAGGACCAATTGACATATCTCCAGACCGTTGACAGCGAGCATCTCAGTCTAGTTAGGATTTAGCTTCATTTGTTTTTCCTCATCCAACTATTAGACATTCATTTAGCAGAGGCACACTATGCTAATCTGATGCTATTACAGTCGGCTCTTCATATCCATGGATTCTGGATACACAGTCAACCATTCATGACTTGAAAATATTCAACAACAATATCCACTGATTTTGCCATTTTATATAAAGGACACCAATTTACTTTGCCACTGTATGTAATGGAACTTGAGCTTTCTTGGATTTTGATATCCATGAGAGGTTCTGGAATCAAGCCCCAGCAGATACCAAGGCCCCATTGTACTGCTTCTGTTAGAAGGCATTGCTGAATTGAAAGACTGGTCCCATACAGGCTTATGGAATATGTTAAGGTTGAATGATACAAAACAATTTGTGATATAAGCATGTAGAATAGGGTTGGTGGGCAAAGTGTAGCCTGTGGGCCACATGTGGCCCCAGAGCTGTTTTTATGGCCCTAAAGGCCCCCCAGGGGTACCAAATCTTTCTGGTTTTTTTTTTCTCCAAACACTCCTTAAGAGCTTGGGGGAATTTTCAACATTTTTGGGACCTGCCTGGCCAGTTGTAGGCCCAGGAAATGCTTTTTTAAAATTAGACGTTAAATCTGCAGTGACTTCCAATCATTTCCTATTTTGGATGAAAAAAGCCTTGCCTGGGTGGGACTTAAAATGTGGTTAAAAGGGGGAACATTTGAGAGTAAAAATGATGATGGGTTTTGTTTTTATTGGTGGGTATGTGGTGGAAGGTGTGATCCCCCTATTCTCCTTTGGGGCTAATGTGGCCCCATGGACCCCTATAGTTACCCACCGTGATGTAGAGGGTCAATGCTGCCTTCTTATCAGAACAGTGCAGTTACAATAAAATGTTAAAATTCAAAGGCCTGCTGTGACCAATTTAACAACTTCTTCGCGGATAAAATCTCTCGGATAAGCGAAGGTCTTAACGCCGGCATTAGAACAGAACCTAGAGTAGAGGTATCCAGAGCCCCCGTGGACTCCATTAAACTGGATCAGTTTGAGTTGGTTAGTACCGATGATGTGGACAAGATCCTTGGAAGCGTTCGGAAGACAACCGCTCCTCGGATCCCTGTCCCTCATGGCTAGTGGCTCAGGGGGGACCGGTGGTAACTTCAATGTTACACCGGATCATAAATACATCTCTGAGGGATGGGCAGTTTCCATCCAGCTTGAAATTGGCCACTGTAAAACCGCTGCTAAAAAAGCCCTCCCTCGACCCCCTGATGCATAACAATTATCGGCCAGTGTCGCTATTGCCATTTTTGGGGAAGGTGATCGAGAAGGCGGTTGCAATCCAGCTTCAATCGATCTTGGATGAAGCGGATTATCTGGACCCATTTCAAACTGGCTTTCGGGTGGGCCACGGGGTTGAGACGGCCATGGTCGCCTTGGTTGATGATCTCCGTCTGGGCATCGACAGGGGAAGCGTGTCCCTGTTGGTGCTCTTGGACATCTCAGTGGCTTTCGATACCATAGACCATGGTATCCTTCTGGAGCGCCTGGCAGAGGTGGGAATCGGGGGCACTGCGCTCCAGTGGTTCCGGTCCTACCTCTCCGGGAGGTTCCAGATGGTGCAGCTGGGAGACGTGTGCTCCGATAAGAGGGCCCTTACATCTGGGGTCCCTCAAGGAGCCATTCTGTCTCCCATGCTTTTCAACATTTACATGAAACCGCTGGGAGAGATCATCCGGAGACATGGGGCGCGGGGTTATCAGTACGCTGATGACACCCAAGTAGTCTTCTCTATGTCTCCGACTGATTCAGTGACTGGGGATGGCATCTCTTCTCTCGTGGCGTGCCTGGAGTCAGTAATGGGCTGGATGAGGGAAAACCAACTCAGTCTGAATCCAGAGAAAACGGAGGTGCTCGTGATAGGTTCTCCTGGCCCGGGGATGGCGGTGGTTCCACCTGTCCTGAACGGGATCACGCTTCCCGTAAAGGACTCGGTACGCAGCCTGGGGGTGCTCCTCGACTCGTCACTTCACCTTACATCTCAGGTGGACGCGATGGTCAGGAGCACCTGCTGCCAGCTTCGGCTGATTCGCCAGCTGCGTCCCTACCTGGGCCAGAGGGACATTGAAACGGTGGTACATGCTCTGGTAACCTCTCGACTGGATTTCTGCAACGCGCTCTACATGGGGCAACCCTTGTACCATACCCGGAAGCTACAACTGGTAAAGAATATGGCAGCCAGACTGGTCACTGGCATACCCAGGGCCAGTCATATAACACCTGTACTTAAAGATCTGCATTGGCTGCCTATTCGCTTCCGGGCGCAATACAAGGTGTTGGTTATAACCTATAAAGCCCTACATAGCTTGGGCCCAGGATACCTTGAGGACTGCCTCTCCCCATACAATCCGCCCCGCACACTCAGAACATCTGGGCAGCAGCTACTGAGGGTCCCAGGGGCAAGATTAGCCTCTACAGCGAGGAGGACGTTTACCATCTCGGCCCCGACCCTCTGGAATACGCTGTCCATAGAGCTCCGCTCAGCCACCTCCCTGGCACAGTTCAGGAAGGAACTAAAAACCTTCCTGTTCAAGTTAGTATTCCCCGATATAAGCTCCAGTTAGTCTCCCCCCCTCTGACGGCAATGGCGAGCTGGCCAGAATGTACTTTTAATGTAAATTTTAATGTATTTTTCTTATTGCATATTGTATTGTATTGTGTATTTGTTTATTATGCTGTACACCGCCCTGATTACAAGAAGGGCGGTATAAAAATAAAACTTTTATTTATTATTATTTTATTTAAAGGTATAGCCCTGTTAGTCTGGAAAGTCAGTATGCAAAGGGATCTTGCAGTATCTTTGAGTCTAACTGAAAGAAAAAAGTTGGTAGCCTGCATCTGTGGAAGTAGGCTGAAGTCTACAAAAGTTCATGCTACCAACTTCTTTCAGTTAGTCTCAAAGGTGCTACAAGATCCCTTAGCATAATAAAATGTTAAGTTCGGGGTAAATATAAACATTGGTACTTGATTGATTGAGAAACAAAAGGACATGTACATGGCTCTTTTTTAAGACTGTAGTGTGTTAGGGTTTTATCACACATGGCTTTTAAACAACGATTTAAATGGGAGGAAAGTGGTATTGGTGATGCTGATTGCACAGTGCCACTTCCCTCCCATACAAGTCCTGTCCTTCAGTCATCCCTTCTCATTTACGAGGGAAACCCATGAATGAGCTGCCAATTGTGCAATGCCTCGGGTGTGAAAAGCCATTCCCGGGGCATTTGCGCAATTGGCAGCTACATAGTGTCACCCCCTGCCCCTCGCTATTTTAATCCCCCCCCCCTCAGGTTTTTGCACTATTTCAGACCTCACAGCCTTAATGTTTTTTTTAAATATATATATTAAAATGTTAAATTGGAGCGTCATAGCTTTGAAATTGTGCTAGAAAAGTTGGGGGGGGGAAATAAAAGCACAAAAACAGGCATGCTGGGGAGTGAGGGAGAAATACAATACAGTAAAAGCAATAAAAGTGGTACATTGCCATTTTAATTGTTTTCCATGATTGTAGCGAGAAAGGGGCTGGTGTGATCAAGCCGGGAGAGACAGAGAAAAGACCTTACAGTTGTATACTTCCTTGCTGCTGATAGAAATGAATGGCTATCATGACATTTCAGTTTGGGATATTTTGGGATTCTGCCGTTTGGTAATATTGATAATGTAAGATAATAGGATTCAATCCGGCAATATAAGCGAAGAGCTGAAAAAAATATACATTGCTGACTCTTTTTTTTTTCTTACTGAAAAAAGTAAAATGAATAGGATAGGATATATAAATTCACAAAAGCCCTAGGTATATTCTTGATATATCTCCAGGAACAATCCATTGTGGTGGTGGGGGGGGCATTTAAACAGGGTCAAACACCTCAAATGTTCTGTTATTCTGGGTTAAAATAGTGTTTAAAAGAAACAAACAAATAGTAATTGCCTGTACTATGAACATCTTTCTTTCAATATTCTCTTCTTCAAACATTATGAAATTGATTACTCCACAGGAAGGAAAGATGAATACTAGGCAAATTTTTGAAGCAAAACAGTTCTTAAACCTGGCTATGTTAACCATACTGTTTGCATGTTTTCTCAGCGCTAGGAACCTGATGATATGCAGATGGATATTACTTTGATATGACAGTAGTTGTCAGTATATTGAGATGTCTTTTATTTGCTCAGGCCAGTAGGAAATGTTCTGTTCTGTTATAGTTGAAAATCTTAGGAAATCTTATAAAATAACCTTATTTTTTTCCTTTTAGGACAATAGCAGTGGTGATGATGACGACGACGACTTTGCAGATGATAATTGTAATTCAGAATTAGGACAGTGGCATCTGAAGCCCACTATATGTAAACAGTAAGTTTTAATGTAAGATATTGATTGTTTTCTGTATGTATGACAGATGCATTGTAGAATTAAGTTGTTGAGTTGAGAAATACTAGCCATGTGCTCAAGTAGGGTTTAGGTGCTAACTTTCTGTAAAACTGTTTTTGGACTAAGCCTCAAGCTGTAGAGCTCAGTTCAGTCTTTGGAAATGCACTGGACTGAGTAACAGCATGAGAAGTGGTGCTGGAGGGTTGCAGAGGAAGGCAGTTGCAAAGACCATATTTTCATAATCAAAACTAGTGCTACATTCACTAACTGTTCCTGTGCTGGATAAATATGCAAGTTACATCATATGAAGGAGTGTTCTGCTGTTTTCTTCCTGTGCTGGAATGATTTCTTGAAATGTCAGCCCTTCTTATCCACAGTTTTTTTTATCCATGGATTCAAGCATTCACAGTTTGAAAATACTTGAAAAATATATAATTTCCAATGGCAAACACTGATTTTGCCATTTTATACAAGGAACACTATCTCAGTGTGCCATTTCATTTACTGGAACTTGAATATCCACAGTTTTTGGTATCCATGAGGAAACCTGAAACAAAACCCCAGCGGATACCAAGGGCCCACTGTATAGTGATCTCTTTAGATTTGGAAAATCTGCACACAGTGTTCAGCTTCTATTACAGTGGCCCTCATTTTGTAACGTATTTTAATAGCAACCTTTATTCTAGTAGACAAATTTGTTCTGAAATTAAGATCAAGTAGCTTGTGAAGTAGAGGTGGAAATGAGTTTATGCTCTTAAAAAAATGGAGAAAAACTGCCCTAGAAGGTTTTAACACTTTAGAGATGTTTAACAAAGTTCTTTTGATTTTGGCCTGGTTTGGGTTGGCAACTTTGATGGATTGGGCTGAAGAATACATTAGCTTCCCACAGGGCTTTGGAAGGATACTCTCCCCTATTGCCTTCCCCTACAAAATAATGGGTCTATTATAGTAGCCAATAGTGCTCTCAATTCTCTGGATTGGTGTAGTTGGCCATTTTTCCAAACCTGGGCAAAGAGAATCACCTTTTTAAAGGGTTATAGTGGCCCACCTTCGATGTATAAAAGGTTTTATTCAAATAAAGTGATTGTGCAAAGATATCTGATTGCATCCAAAGAAAGGCCTTTAGAAGCCTTAAAAAAAACCCCAAAGATGAAACATCTGAATTTGTGGTTAAATGGCCTCCAGAAGCTTAGGGTCATGGTTAGCTTTTGGGCCGAGATTCCCTTCATTTTTTCCCCTCACTGTGTGTCCTGAGGTGGAAAATGGGCTCATAAGGAGACTACAAAAGTAGTCTTGAGGGACTGCATGGATCCTACAAGCTGCACTGGCCCCACTTCAAATGGCTCTTAAATTGCTAGCATTTTTGTGTGTTTATTTTAATCAAAATACCAAGTACAGTCAGCCCTCAGTTTTGTGGGGGTTAAGGTGCAACTCATTCATGAAAGTGGAAAAACCATTAATATAGGTCCGCTATTTATTTATTTTTACCCGAGAGAAACCTTTTTAGGCATCTGTAGGTCCTCTAGCACAACTCTATGGTCAGCTACTAGTGAAAGCTGACCATAAAATTGTGCTGGAACATCTACAAATGCCTAGAAGAGTATTATATCTAGCAGTTGATAGGTTATCCAGAGTAATTCTACTTCTTCTGGCAGAAATTGACCATACGATTGTCCTACAGATGCCTAGAGAGGCAGAAGCAATCCTCGGATAATCAAATCATTTGCTTAACCCAGGGGTAGGCAACCTTTTTGAGCCGGGGGCAGGGCTTCTGTCCCTCAGACAACTGGGGAGCCGAAGCCGGGGGGTAGCTTCCACTCTCCGGGGGCGGGGCCACGTGCTGGGGGTGAAGCTTCCACCCTCCGGGAGTGGTGACACACACCGGGAGTGGAGCTTCCACACTCCAGGGGCGGGGCCAGTGCTGGAGGCCTCGCCCTCTTTCCGGGGCCCTGACGGGGCCCCAGGCCCCGTCAGAGGCCCGCAACTTCCTCCCTTTTCCTTATTCCATCCCCTTTTCTCATTTTCCCACTTCCTTCCCTCCCTCCCATTCTTTTTCCTTCCATCCATCTCTCTCTTCCTCCCTTTTCCTTATTCCTCCCTTTGTATTTCCCTTTCACCTTCTTACTACCCTTCCATGCCGTTCTTCCTCCATTTCCTTTATTCCCCCTCTCTCACTCTACCTTTTACTCTTTCTTTCTTTCCTTTCATTCATCTTTCTTCCTCTCTTTCCTTTATTTCCCCTTTCTTCCTTCCTTCCTTCCCTCCCTCCCACCTCTTCCTTTATTTCCCTCTCCCTTTCTCATCCCCCTTCCTTCTTCCTTCCCTCCCTCCTGTCTTCCTAGCTCCCTTCCCTTCTCCCCATCTCTCCCTCCACACCTCTTTCCTTCCTTCCTTCCCTTCCTGCTGGAGGCAGAGGTCCATCCCTTCTTCCTTCCCATCTCCCCTTCTCTTTCTCCTTCCTTCCTTCCCTATGTCTCCCTTCACATCCCTCTTGCCCTCATGTCTCTCTTCCTCCCTCCCTCCCCCATCTCTCCCTCCACACCTCTTTCAATCCCTCTCTCCTTCATTTCCCCCTTCCTATCTTCTTCCTTCCTGTACTTCTTTGTTCCTATCACTCATCTAATTTGTGCATCTCCTCTCTATCCTGTGAAGCATTTCTTTAATCCTGTTTCCCAATTTGAACAAAGTGGCATATATGAAAGGCTAACCAACAAAACACTGTTTTTTCTTGTAGACCTTGTATTCTTCTCATGGATTCACTGAGAGGCCCATCCCGATCAAATGTCGTCAGAACATTAAGAGAGTGAGTACTTAACATCTAATGTAGAACCAACCTTTCATTAATCCATAAGAACATTCTTCTGACTCTCACTTTTGTATTGCAGATACTTGCAAGTGGAGTGGGAAGTAAGGAAAGGTAGCAAAAGAAGTTTTTCCAAAGAAGTCATGAAAGGCTCAAACCCTAAAGTGCCCCAGCAGAACAACTTCAGTGATTGCGGAGTTTATGTGCTACAGTATGTGGAAAGCTTTTTTGAGGTGAGCTTATTGGTTAAGATTTACATTGTATTTGGCTTCAGAATACCAAGCAAATTCCTAGAGCCTTTTCTTTTCTTACTCATTTATTTGTGGGATGTGGTATTGGATTTTTTTTTATTACTTAAAACATTAAATGGTATATCTCCTCTCTCCTGTTTTCTGAGCAGCTTACCATTAAATTAAAAAACCTAAATAAATTTTATTCAGATTTTAGAAGAGACTGGTCAACATTTACTGCAGTTTGTGAATAGTCACAATGTAGTCTATTTATAAGTGTTAAAAAGGGATTTTTATTTATTAATTAATGTATTTTAGGCCACACTTCAGGGTAAGAAACCTTGGCAAAGTGGCTCACCCCCCCCCCCCAAAAAAAACCCATGAAACTACAAAATAAAATCCTCATTTAAAAAATTAACATAAAAATAACAATTTGCCACAGTGGCAAAAAGACATAATTTCCCAAACCAGGAAATCATCTAGGGAAAAAAAAGATCATCTGGGCTGTACAATTCCCACACCTGATTTACTTCAAAAGGATGGGAGTGATTTGTCTCTGCTGTCTCTTGTGAATTTACAAAGAATTTATCCAAGACATTTTGGTGAAAATTATAAGCTGATTTTAACAATGGGAATAATCTTGAAAATGTGAGCAAGATAACCTTTCCAGTGTTGGCATTCAACTGGGATTATTAGCTTCTTGAACTGAAATATTCAAAAATAGACAGTCAATCCTGTTCTTGCTCTTTCATTAGGAGAGTAGCTGCATGGGTCCAAACATAGTAAGTAAATATATCAAAAGCCTAATACTTAAAACCTCAAAACCAAAGCTGACTGAGAACAAAATAGTTCAAAAGACACAATGAGTTCGTGGTGTGCTGATCTTTAGATTGAGAAAAAAGGTACTTTATTTGTGAATATTAGAACAATTTACTTGATCATAGAATCGTAGAGTTGGAAGAGACCACAAGGGCCATCCAGTCCAACCCCCTGCCATGCAGGAAATCACAATCAAAGCACCCCGACAGATGGCCATCCAGCCTCTGCTTGAAGACCTCCAAGGAAGGAGACTCCACAACATTCTGGGGGAGTTTGTTCCTGTTGGGAAATGTAGTTCTTTCTTGAGGATCGTTAGAAACTCAGGAAAGTAAACAAGATTGTTTAATCTTACTAGCAGAGTTTACATAGCGGAATATGAGGCAAGCAGGAAAACTCAACTAGCTCCACTCCTCTCCCAGCCACATGTCCCCAGTAAAAACACACAGTCACTTGGTTAAAAGTGAAAAAGAAATAAGTTTACTTACAAAATCATGTGTATGAAGAGATACACAGGTCTAGCTTCATGTTGCAAGAAAAATGAGGTAGAAAACATGCATCTCAGGAAAGATGCTGTCCCAGCATCTTTTCAGCTCCAGACGTAGCCATGCAGATTAGGAGGTAAGTTTTGGTGCTAATGGCGTCTCATGCTTGCTGCTTCTTCTTCTCAAGACAAAAGGTTAGGTGTCCTCATAGTAAACAGGAAATGAGGAGGGGCAAAAAGTAGGAGTTGTTAGTGGGCAATAAATACCATAGACATGCATTACTAGAAGGTCTCAGCATGCGAAGTTGCTATATCCCAACAGTTCCACTGTCATACAGCCCTTACTGTCAGGAAGTTCCTCCTAATGTTGAGGTGGAATCTCTTTTCCTGCAGTTTGCATCCATTGCTCCGGGTCCTAGTCTCTGGAGCAGAGAAAACAAGCTTGCTCGCTCTTCAATATGACATCCCTTCAAATATTTGAACAGGGCTATCATATCACCTCTTAACCTTCTCTTCTCCAGACTAAACATCCCCAGCTCCCTAAGTCGTTCATCGTAGGGCATGGTTTCCAGACCTTTCACCATTTTAGTCGCTCTCCTTTGGACACGCTCCAGTTTCTCAATGTCCTTTTTAAATTGTGGTGCCCAGAACTGGACACAATATTCCAGGTGGGGCCTGACCAGAGCAGAATATAGTGGCACTATGACTTCCCTTGATCTAGACACTATACTTCTATTGATGCAGCCTAAAATCGCATTGGCCTTGTTAGCTGCTGCATCGCATTGTTGACTCATGTTCAACTTATGGTCTACTTGGAATCCTAGATCCCTTTCACACGTAGTTTTGTTCAGCCAGGTGTCCTTCATCCTATATCTGTGCTTTTCGTTTTTCCACCCTAAGTGCAGTACCTTACATTTCTCTGTGTTGAATTTCATTTTGTTAGCTATGGCCCAGCTTTCTAGTCTGTTCAGGTCATTTTGAATCTTGATCCTGTCCTCTGGGGTATTAGCTACTCCCCCTAATTTGGTGTCATCTGCAAATTTGATAAGTATGCCCCCAATTTTGTCCTCCAAGTCATTGATAAAGATGCCTTGGTCGCCTTAGTTGATGATCTCCGTCTGGGCATGGACAGGGGAAGCGTGTCCCTGTTAGTGCTTTTGGACATCTCAGCGGCTTTCGATACCATCGATCATGGTATCCTTCTGGGACGCCTGGGGGAGTTGGGTATCGGGGGGCACTGCTCTGCAGTGGTTCCGGTCCTACCTCTCGGGCAGATCCCAGATGGTGGAGCTGGGGGACTGTTGCTCCGACACGAGGGCCCTTACATCTGGTGTCCCTCAGGGAGCGATTTTGTCCCCTATGCTATTCAACATTTACATGAAACCGCTGGGAGAGATCATCCGGAGACACGGGGCGCGGTGTTATCAGTATGCTGATGACACCCAAATAGTCTTCTCTGTGTCTCCGACTGATGCAGTAACTAAGGATGGCATCTCTCCTCTAGATGCCTGCTTGGCGTCGGTAATGGGCTGGATGAGGGAGAACAAACTCAGTGTGAATCCAGGGAAAACGGAAGTACTGGTGATAGGTTCCCCGGCTCCGGGTGATGAGATTCGTCATCCGGTCCTGAACGGGGTCACGCTCCCCTTGAAGGACTTGGTGCGCAGCTTGGGGGTGCTCCTTGACTCGTCGCTCCAGCTAACACTTCAGGTGGATGCGACGGTCAGGAGTGCTTGCTATCAGCTCCGGCTGATACGCCAGCTGCGTCCTTACCTGGACCGTAGGAACCTTGAAACTGTTGTACATGCTTTAGTAACCTCTCGATTGGACTTCTGCAATGCGCTCTACATGGGGCAACCCTTGTACCAAACCCGGAAGCTGCAAATTGTACAGAATATGGCAGCTAGACTGGTCGCTGGTACTTCCAGGTCGGACCATATAACACCTATCTTAAAAGATCTTCACTGGCTGCCTATTCGCTTCCGAGCTCAATACAAGGTGTTGGTTTTAACCTATAAAGCCCTAAATGGCTTGGGCCCAGGGTACTTGGAGGACCGCCTCTCCCCACATAATCCGCCCCGCACACTTAGATCATCCGGGACAAACCTGTTAGAGGTTCCTAGAACACATCTTGTAAGGACCTCACAGAGGGCTTTTACCATCGTTTCCCCATCTTCCTGGAATAAGCTCCCCTTAGAGCTTCGCTCTGCCGCCTCACTAGATTCTTTTAAGAAGAATTTAAAAACATATTTAGATTGGCCTTCCCTCTTTAGTTTAATTGATTTTCCTCTGCCCTTTGACTCCGAAATATTTGTGATTGATTATTTGTACCCTGATATGTGTATTTTTTGACTCCTGTTCCTATTTTTGTAGTAATGTTTTAACTTTTTATATTGTAATTTAATTTGTATTGTAAATGCTATTCTAACTGTTTTTAACACTTGTAAGCCGCCTTGATCATTTTTTTGGAAAGGCGGGGTATAAATAAAATTTATTATTATTATTATTATGTTGAATAGCACTGGGCCCAGGACAGAGCCCTGTGGGAACCCACTGGTCACTTCTCTCCAGGATGAAAAAGAGCCATTGTTGAGCACTCTTTGGCTTCGGCCAATCAACCAATTACAAATCCATGTAACAGTTACCTTGTCTAGCCCACATTTTACAAGCTTGTTTGCAAGAATATCATGGGGAACTTTGTCAAAGCCCTTACTGAAATCAAGATGTACTACATCCACAGCATTCCCTTCATCTACCAAGCTGGTAATTTTATCAAAAAAAGAGATCAGGTTTGTCTGCCATGACTTCTTTCTCTGAAACCCGTGTTGACTTTTTGTGATTATGGAATTGCTTTCTAGATGTGCACAGACTCTTTGTTTAATTATCTGCTCTAGAATCTTTCCTGGTATCGATATCAGACTAACTGGATGATAATTGTTGGGATCCTCTCTTTTCCCTTTTTTGAAGATGGGGACAACGTTTGCCCTCCGCCAGTCTGCTGGCACTTCTCCTGTTCTCCAGGACTTCTCAAAGATTATTGCCAATGGCTCCGATATTACATTTGCCAGTTCTTTTAATACCCTTGGATATAGTTCATCTGGTCCTGGAGACTTATATTCGTTTAGGTTAAACAGGTATTCCTCTACTATCTCTTTGCTTATTCTGTGCTGAAATTCCTCTTTTCTGTCCTCTGCTCCATTATCCTCAGGTTGAGTTCCCTTTGTCTTTTCTGAGAAGACTGAAGCAAAGAAGGTGTTGAGTAATTCTGCCTTTTCATAGAATCATAGAGTTGGAAGAGACCACAAGGGGCATCCAGTCCAACCCCCTGCCATGCAGGAAATCCAAATCAAAGCATCCCCAACAGATAGCCATCTAGCCTCTGCTTAAAGACCTCCAAGGAAGGAGACTCCACTACACTCCGGGGGAGTTTGTTCCACTGTCAAACACCCCTTACTGTCAGGAAGTTCTTCCTAATGTTGAGTTGGAATCTCTTTTCCTGTAGCTTGCATCCATTGTTCCGGGTCCTGTTCTCTGGAGCAGCAGAAAACAAGCTTGCTCCCTCCTCAATGTGACATCCTTTCAAATATTTAAACAGGGCTATCATATCACCTCTTAACCTTCTCTTCTCCAGACTAAACATCCCCAGCTCCCTGAGTCGTTCCTCATAGGGCAAGGTTTCCAGACCTTTCACCATTTTAGTCGCCCTCCTCTGGACACGCTCCAGTTTCTCAATGTCCTTTTTGAATTGTGGTGCCCAGAACTGGACACAATATTCTAGGTGGGGCCTGACCAGAGCAGAATACAATGGCACTATTACTTCTCTTGATCTAGACACTATACTTTTATTGATGTAGCCTAGAATTGCATTGGCCTTTTTAGCTGCCACATCACACTGTTGACTCATGTTCAACTTATGGTCTACTTGAACTCCTAGATCTCTTTCACATGTACAGTACTTTCATTCAGCAATGTGTCTCCCATCCTATATCTGTGCATTTCATTTTTCTGCCCTAAGTGCAGTACCTTACATTTCTCCGTGTTGAATTTCATTTTGTTAGCTTTGGCCCAGCTTTCTAGTCTATTCAGATCATTTTGAATGTTGGTCCTGTCCTCTGGAGTATTAACTATTCCTCCTAATTTGGTGTCATCTGCAAATTTGATAAGTGTGCTCCCAATTCTGTCATCCAGGTCATTGATAAAGATGTTGAATAACACTGGGCCCAGGACAGAGCCCTGTGGGACCCCACTGGTCACCCCTCCAGGAGGAAAAAGAGCCATTTTTGAGCACCCTTTGGGTTCGGCCGGTCAGCCAATTACAGATCCATTTAACAGTTACTTTGTCTAGCCCACATTTTACAAGCTTGTTTGCAAGAATATCATGGGAAACCTTGTCAAAGGCCTTACTGAAATCAAGATGTACTATATCCACAGCATTCCCTTCATCTACCAAGCTGGTAATTTTATCAAAGAAAGAGATCAGATTTGTCTGGCATGACTTGTTTCTCTGAAACCCATGTTGACTTTTTGTGATTATGGCATTGCTTTCTAGATGTTCACAGACTCTCTGTTTAATGATCTTCTCTAGAATCTTTCCTGGTATTGATGTCAGACTGACTGGACGACAATTGTTGGGATCCTCTTTTTTCCCCTTTTTGAAGATGGGGACAACGTTTGCCCTCCGCCAGTCTGCTGGAACTTCTCCTGTTCTCCAGGAGTTTTCAAAGATTATTGCCAATGGCTCCGATATTACATTTGCCAGTTCTTTTAATACTCTTGGATGTAGTTCATCTGGTCCTGGAGACTTATATTCTTTTAGATTAACAAGGTATTCCTCTACTATCTCTTTACTTATTCTGTGCTGAAATTCCCCTTTTCTCTGTCCTCTGTTAGCATTTTGCCATCTTCTGCACGCAGTGGCCTTACCGTTTCCTTCTTCTTCCTTTTGCTGCGGACATATCCAAAAAAGCCCTTTTTGTTGTTCTTAACCTCTCTAGCAAGCCTGAGCTCATTCTGTTCTTTGGCTTTTCTGACTTTACCCCTACACAGGCTCGCTATTTGTTTGAATTCCTCTTTGGTGATTTCCCCATTTTTCTATTTCTTATACATGTCCCTTTTTAATCTTAGCTCAGTTGAAAGTTCTTTAGTCATCCATCCTGGTTTCTTGAGACATCTCCCATTTTTCTTCCTCATTGGAACTGTTTGAAATTGTGCCTTTAGAATCTCCCTTTTAAGAAACTCCCATCCATCTTGAGCTCCCTTCTCTTTTAGTTTTGTTGACCATGGGATCACACTCAGTATTTCTTTAAGTTTACTAAAATCGGCTTTACTAAAGTCTAGAATGCGTGTCTGACTATGCCTGGCTTCTCCTTTCCATTGTATAACAAACTCCTGGAGAACATGGTCACTGCCACCTAAGGATCCCACCATTTGATGTGGAGTGATGTGCCTAGATATTATCTGTTTTGTACTATTTGTTCCCTAGTTGAACTCAAAGTGCTGCTGCTTTTCTGTACACATTCAAAAAAGCAATTCCAAACTTTTTTGTATTAAAATCTGCAGATGATGATGATGATTCTTATTATTATTATTTACTTTTATCCTGCCTTTCTCCCAATAGAAGGGCTCAAGGCGACAGATAGCAAATTTAAAACAATACCATTTAAAACAGTACAAAAATGTAAATGTATAAGTATATAATTTTTAAAAAAATTAAACAATTTTCTAAATTCTAAACTTGGATTGTCTTTCTGTACACTTTTAAAAAATGCTGGATCATTTTTTTCCCCAGCTGTGTTGGAATATTCAGGAAGTGTGAAACTAAGACCATACATAAATTGTAATCCACACAATCCTAATGGCTGGATGCAGACCAGATTAGTTTGTTAGAGAGAAATCATTAAGAATGTTTTTAAGCCCCCAAACAGCTTGTGTCTTGGTATAATGGAGAATATCTTCTTTTTGTGACTGACATAAAAGGCCTCTAAAAATTTTGTCAAAAATAAGACAAAAATGTGTTCCCTAGGTGAATTTCTGCACGTCTCATTTCTTCTTTCTTTGACTGCATGCTGAAACAGCTTCATTGGCTACTGGTTTGTTTCGAAGCACAATTCAAAGTGCTGGTCATGACCTATAAAGACCTACACAGCTTTGGTCTAGACTATGTGAGAGATCATATATATAAATGTATGTATTATGTTCAAAGTAGGAGAGCCACATATTTGGGTAAGTTGCTCAGATTTGATAGAAAGGAAGGTAAGAGCTCAACTTCCAGTGTCACACTTAGTGTAGAATACCCTATAAAGCAACACAGCCTATGAAGATACTTGCCTTAGCAGAAGCACCTTGCTATTAGAAAAGCAGGAGATTACAGAGTCAGACTACTGTGAAATTAAAACTGCTCTTTCTAGAAATGTATAGATGCAGGTTATGTAGGTAAAAGTTTTAGTGTATTTAAAACTGTGTGTACTAACATGGGGACTAGGAAAAAGTAGCATTTTCTGTTTTTTTAATTCCTGCTTTTTAGTACATGTATTAAAGCAATACCATTTAAAACAGTACAAAAATGTAAATGTATAAGTATATAATTTTTAAAAAAATTAAACAATTTTCTAAATTCTAAACTTGGATTGTCTTTCTGTACACTTTTTAAAAATGCTGGATTATTATTTAGTATTATTATTTAGACTTTGTATATTGTCTTTGTATATTATTGTTATAAACCCATGTCTTTTTTCCCGCACTAGACACCCATTATAAATTTTGAATTACCAATGAATTTAACAAACTGGTTTCCCCGCCCAAGAATGAAAACAAAAAGAGAAGAAATAAGGAACATAATCCTGAAACTACAGGAACAGCAGAACAGAGAGAAAAAGGGACAGAAGGACATTAATTTGACAGAAAAATCTGTTGAGGAAGGAACAGAACAATTTATCAGCAGCTGTTCAGACTGATATTTTGATGTTGCATGTGGTTCATACACTTTACAGAAAACAACCTGAGATTTACCATGCCTTCTCTACCCAAACTACAGACTTGGAGTATTATCAGTTCAGACTTGCTGTTGATGCTTACAAACGTGTGTCATTAATTCTACAGTCTGCCCTCAATGTATTAACTAGACAAATCTGTACATATGTTAATTAGGCCAACTTTTTTCAACATTTGTAATTAAGTTTTTCACTACTTAGAAAACCTTTGTTGTGTATTTCTGTTCATAGAATCTAATAGCAAGTTCTAGACACAAAGCAAATAAAGAGAATATTTATAGGATGAATTGGTTAACTTTTTCTGTATTAAGTAAAGTTGTCATTGAACATTTCCCAGTAAGAGTTCTATAATGCATGGGGAATCCTTATGTAGCAAGTAATCAAACCCATAGTTTGATTTACAGTTACCATTACAAGACGTTCTGCTTCAGCTATGTACAACAATGTAAAAAATATGTCTAAATGCATTGTGTTTCCAAGGCAAGTGGTTTGCATTTAAAATCCAAGTGCAGGCAATGTAATCTTTGGTAGGGAACGCTTCCAATACTAAAAGATAGAACTTCACAAGTGCTTGGGATAATGCTGCTTTCTGACCACACGTCTTACCCAAGCAGTGTTTTAACACAGTCTCAAATACAGTCGGCTTAAGTAATACTGTTGGATCCTTTTTTGTGGTTCCTGAATGTTGTTCAACTGTATTTTGACAATTCTTTCATTATAAAATTGTATTTTTGGTAAGTGTGCTTAAAATAGCAGCAAATTGCCCGCATTACATTTTCTGTGTCAAAATTCTGAATGTTACATTCATATGTGCTTTATCTGATGAACATTTTTTAAAAATGTATAAGTACTATATTTTGTAATGCCTGGAAAACCAAAATATTGTTGGATTTCATTGCTTGCTTGCTTCTTAATTTTAAGTAGAACCGTCTAATATGACTCAATCATGTTGGCAGATTTACACAGTGTGCTTTGATTTTTTAAATTATGTAAGACATACAGCCTTATGATACCAGCCACTCTAAAATTCCAAAGAAGGCAACTACCTTTCTTAACTTTGAAAGAAACTATCAGAAGCTATTGTATTCAAAAAGATGGGATAGAAACTCCTTTGAAAACACATTTGTGTATGTAACAATGCCTTTCTTGAAAAGAGACCTTTGTGTTCTGCTGTGGGGAAGGATAGAATCTGTGAGGTGGAGGACTAGATGAATTATGGACTTCCTATCTACTTCCTGTTTACAAGAGTAGTTTGTATAGAATCATACATCTTTGCACCAATGTTTGGTTCTTAGGCTGGTCTCACCTGCTCAGTAATCATATCAGATATGGACAGCTAGCTCTCAAATTGCTTTCCAAAAGTATCCTAAAGACCAAAGCCTAAAGAAAGCAGGCTGTACCATTTGGGGCTGTAGTCTTATCACAGAGACATAATTGGAAGTGTTAGACAAAGAGCAAAGAATCTTCATGACACTGTCAGTATTACTTAGAAGAAATCCATGGACAGTAGTCCCAACCAGAGTAGACTGGAGCAATTACTGAGTGGTACAAGGGCCCTTCCTATCCGTGGGGGTTTGGTTCTAACCCCCACATTGTGCATAGGAAAAAATGTGTGAGCTCAAGCCCACGTTAGTCAGTGGGTGGTGACATGCCAGCAAGCCCATTGTACATGCCTCCATTAGCTAATATGGGACAGGCCAATCCATGGGAGCACCGGTCTGCCTTTGGCTAGCCTGCTGATACGATGGGTTCACTATAATTCTACACTTTTCTAGATCCCATTGAACCAGTAGGTCTACTCTGGTTGAGACAAGCATTTGGATTCAGTCCATTAGCTGCTCACTGGATGCTCACTTTAAGAAGCTACCTGGGACTGAAGCCTGGTGGGTTTTCCCCATATGTTTGTTTTGTTAGAGCAGGTGTTCTGGCATTCCTCGCCATTAGACTGTGCTATCTGAGGCTTGCTAGGATTTGAATCAAACAGTATCTGTAGTACCATGTGACTCACACTCCTTTGGCATTGCCAGTGTTACTCAGATGAAAACCATCAACACCAGTTTTTCCTTCGAATTCAGATGGTAGTTCTTTTTTAGAAAGGAATAACCTCATTGATGTTAAATTATCCAACGTATATGCCTAAATTGTCTGACAGTGACTAGGAATTGAAACAAAGGAAGCTTAACTATCAGACAATTCAGGTATATACTCTGGATATACCTGAATTGTCTGACAAATACTAGGAATTGAAACAAAATAAACTTAAGGTGTTGGTAAGAAATGTATACATTGGTTCATTTTGCACCTTTAAAAAATAGTACTACTTGAATACATTATTTAGAGCAGTTATCTAGGTAAAACATACTTTCCCTTGCAAGGTTGTTTGTTGCAATATCTTGATTTGGTTGAAATAAGAATTTTGTTTTTACATTTTAAAAAACAGGTTGTGGTGTATCTTAGTTTCTGTTTATTTGATTCTATTCCTGAAAATGGCCTGGAGCTTAAATTCATTTTCAAGATGTGAAGAATGCAATGTTTCTCTCTTAATCTTATGGAAAAGGATCAGTCGTGCAGCAAGCTGATACACATGTTGATATAGATCTATTTTTTTAATAAAATGATGGAAAACAAGTGTCAAGACATTGAGTATTCATAATGTATGGTGCCTATTCTTATACTGATGTATTTGCAACAGTATATTTTAAAAAATCAAAAGCCCAAGGTGAGATTAGTGAGCAAATATAAAAGTTAGGATGTGAATCTATAAAGTACAAATGGGGGGGTGGAGGAAATAGGGGAGGGATGAGATCCCAAGGTTGTAATAGGACCCTGAGAGTGAACAATTTGCCCTAATTTGACACATCTGAAGAATCTTGCATTGGAATGATAAAAGATTACAGAAATTATATATTGAGAGCCACTAAGATGATCCATGGAGTAAGTTGTTTATGCTAGTGGGTTCATAATTCCCACATGGAAATAGCATCCTTGTGGATACAGTAAATATGGCAAGTTTATTAGCAAGGTGCTGTTTTGCAGCCATGTGGATTTTAAACTACAAGTGTAGACAGCATACCACCCGCGGTAGCAGTGGCAATTTATATAATCAAATATCCTTGTGACAAATTGTTGCTGAAATTATAAGAACATGAAAAAGCTTTTTTTGTGGGTTATTCAGGCTATGTGGCCTTTCCAGCTCACACAATATATACAGCCAAGTCCTTTCCAGGCAGACATTCTCTGAAGATGCCAGCCACAGATGCTAGCAAAACATCAGGAAGAAACTGCTAGAACATGGCCACATAGCTCGAAAAACCCACAAAAAACCATGGATGCCGGTTATGAAAGCCTTCGACTTCACAACATGAAAAAACATTCCAGAAAACCTAAGCAAGGTCTACAAGGCATGATTTGTCCCCACTCACCCCATGAATCATTTTTTGTGATAGAAACAGTTCAAGGTTTCTCATTCTGAGTAATAGAAAACAATCCCGACATTGGATTTATGAAGAAGGGAAATGTGTTGGATGTTTTCTTTATCTACTGTAGCTCAGTAACAGTCATTTGGAGTGAAGATGTAGACTTTAAATTAATTTTGCTTTTCTTCTTTGCTGGGTATTACATTTTTTGTTAGCTTTCACAGGTATGTTTGGCAACTTATGTGCACAGTTGTTCATTTTTAGAACTTCACTAATGTAAGTCATGGCTTTGTTGAGCCCCATTGATTTAAATGCTTCTGCTTTATAACTACAGTTGGACCTCCATATACAAAGCTATCCACGGCTTGAAAATATTTTTTAAAAATGTAAATTCCTAAAGGTAAAGCTTGATTTTGCCATTTTATCTAAGGTACATCATTTTACTGTGCCATTGTATATAATGGGACCTGAGCATCCTTGGATTTTGATATTCACAGGAGTCTTGGAACTGAACCCCAGTGGATACCAAGGGCCCGCTGTAAATCTGAATCTGAACCATTATGTGTTTGTATATTTTAGCATTTACATAAGTATTTGAATGGTTTTGTAAGATACTTGTCATTTCCCCTTTTTGGTATTTTAATGATATCAGTATTCTCATTTAATGATGTAATTGTTTTAATAGTATTATACTATATATAATGTAAATTGTAATTATTTATATTTTCCTAAAGAAAAGTTTCAGTTCAAAGCTCATTAAGCCAATGAAATGTTTAGTTTGTACTCCTTATGATTTCATCTCCCCACCTATCCTGGAAGTAAATCCCATTGAAGCCATTGGAGCTTACATCAGAGTTGACTTACTGGATCCTAGTATTTGTGGATGTTCATCAAAATAGATTTTTACATGGAAGTTGTCAGAAGCGCATGCCATTAAGATGGTACTGTGTATGACCAGTACTCATTAAAAGTAGTTTGAATGAGTTATTTAGACAAAGCTATCAGGTTGCTGACTAATTAGAAGTATCTCTTGTATTGGTTTTCATGTTGGGTAGAATGACTGTTAAGAATTCTTATAAAAGTTTCAAGTTACTCAGCATGAAAAATGCATGACTTTCTGGTAAACATTTGCAAGAGGCAGAGATGACATTTAATATTCCCTTGTGGCATTCTATGTTTTTCTTGCTGAGAGTTGCCAGCTTACCCTAAGATGTAAAAGGGTGTCAGGAGAATATTCTAAAAGTAGACCCATGTTATTTCTCTGTTAACAGGACTTTCCTTTATATTGAGATATCTGTATTGTTCTTCTCCAAGAGTTCAGTGGCCCTTTCTGTTGAAGAACTGCTTTAGGCATTCCCTTTTCAATCAAGAGAAACTGGAAGTAGTTTCTTAAAATTGTGTAACACAGGACAGAAGGAGGATAAACCTCTCAAAGTGTGGGGAGTACTCACTGAAATCTTGCATTTCTGTGACTTTCAAAAATTCTGCAATCATTTGGATGTTTTCCTTCTTTTCTCAGTTGTTGAGTCCATATTTTCTGTGAATTCAGAAAATAATAATTACAGTACGCAGGACCTTTATCTTAGCCTCTTGTGCATCATTTCTGTCCTGTCAAATCTCTTTGACTGTGGAATGCTTGAGATTTAAACAAGAGCAGTGTGGCTGAAGATTAAATTTTCTCTGTGATGCCTGTTTTCTATATGCAGTTAAACTGTCTTATACCTTATATCTGCAATAGTCCAGTTCAATAATCCTTTCTAAATCCTGCTTTACAGATAATTAGCTAAAATGAAGGGAGGTTTTCTTTAATTTAACATCTGAGCGGGCTGAGCTGGGCTTCCTGTTATGTGCTGTACACTACAGTGGAGATTATTAATTCTTTAAGAGAAATAAGGTAAATGCCAGCAATATGATTCCTCAAGGATCTGAAAATTTCATAAATTAAGGTTATCTAATTTTGGTCTGTTTGTCCTCTATAGCAGATGATTTCCTACATTTCTCCTGTGGTTAAACTTTTATAGTGGAGTACCCTCTTTTTCATTATTTGTCTCAAGTTGTTATAACAGCAACTACTTGGGCACATATTCTGAAACAGCCAGCAGTAATTGCTCATTACTTCATATGCGTAAGGGAAAGGGACTTTGGGCTTCCAGTACTTTGCCTGTGACATACTTTAAATGTTCTGGTTTGGGCAGGCTCAATTAATACGTTTATATCAACAACATCTGGAGAACCATATTTTGCCCACCCTACAGATAAATAGACTAATGTAAACATTTTATTGGGAAGCAATGTTTTTTGTCAAACGTTACTACCAGGTCGCCATATTTAAAACTATAGCTGAAGAATCAAAAACCCCATTTCTTCATACTTTGTGGGTTGTAAGTATGTGTATTTATGATTGGGAGCATACTTTATCTTTGGTGGTACAGGACCAAGGTCTTTGTTTCTTCCACTCCTGTGGACTTCACAAAACAGTTTACATGCCTTTTCCCCAGTTTATTAATTATAGTTTGTATCAGTGCAAATAATAATAATAATAATAATAATAATAATAATAATAATAATAATCTTATAGTTTAGATACATTATGACATCTGCTGGATAATTAGATAGGCTTGTCCATAGCAAATACTGTTTATCTTAAAAAAAGAAGTTGGAATGTTTGTTCTACAGTGGTTAAAACCAAAAGATTATTGTAAGCATACATGTATGTACTTTAAATGCATCCTGTAGTGATGAGAGGTGTAAGTTAAAATTTATCTGGGAAATTATGTTTTTCACTTTTTCCATTTTACTAATAATTCTTTTGCCTTGTAGTTTTATCCTCTGGTTGTTTTCAGTAATATGCAGAAAATATGACATTGTGACCTATGGACAGAAACCAGACATTCTATAAGTCAACGTCATGTATAACATGAGGGCATGCTTGGGGGTCAAAATTATGGATTTTGATACAACCTGTGAATAAGTCGAGGGTAAAATTTAGGGGCATATAACAAAGGATATAAAGGATGAAGCAAAGGAAAATTACTTAGAAAATTCCAGCAGACAAAATTGTTTGTGCTCACCCTCAAGGATGGATGAATGAAGACAGAACCTGGTTCCTCTTGGCACTCCTTTGAGGAGAAGCACCAAAGAGTGCCACTGTTGCCATTTTGCCACCCAGACATTTAAAAAGGTCAGAAATGGTGCCACAGTGGTGAGAGTAAACTGGGTTGATGCTTTTAGGTTCGCCCAGGACAGACAGTTCTTGCCTTTTGCTCCTCCGCTTAGAGAAGGGGATGGTTCCTTTTTAATTAAAAGTTAAAGTACATGGTTGTAAGTTCAATCCCAGCCAGGGGCTCAGGTTTTGACAGCCTTGCATCCTTCTGAGGTTACTAAATTGAGTACCCAGCTTGTTGGGGGCAATTAGCTTACAGTTGTAAACCACTTGGAGACTGCTTAGTGTGGTATGAAGCAGTATATAAATGAAGCTGCTATTGCTATTTCTACAGTACTTACATTGACCCATGCATAAGTCAACCCAGGTTGTTGGAGTCAATTTTTTGACTAAAATTTCTAGTTCAACTCACTGTCTTCAGCAGCAGACAGCTGTAGGCTTGCTGCAGAACAAGTTGTGATGCAGCTACTATACCTTATAATACCTTATCACATTCCAAAGACATCTTGAGATGACTGCACAAGTCTGAATCATTCTATTTTTCTTTTCTTTTCAGTGTTTTAAAACTAATTTAGAAGCGCATTTCTAATATAGAAACATGTGGCCAGTCAGTGTTTTCCATAAATTCTGTATTTAAACTATGTTTTTTCTGGGCATAAAATGCTGTTTGAAAACACTGAAATTCTGGACCATGCAGACAACTATCAGATCAGAATGCACAAGGAAGCCATTGAAATCCATAAGTACCTGGACAATTTCAGTAGGAAAGAATAAATCCTTAAAGTAAACAAAGGACCTGAACAGACAGACCAAAATAAAGCTGCTTCAGGTCACTTTGGAGTTATGCTGTTTAAATGACACTTGCATCTTAAGAGGCCAGAAGCTGCGCTCCAGTCCTTAGGACTGGAGCATGGCTTTGGCATGACTTCCAGCCTCTTTACATTAACATGTAGATTGCTTCTCCTCAACCAACAGTATATATGCCCCACTCTCTTCCGTGCCAGCATTCCCTGAAGATGCCAGCCACAGCTGCTGGCAAAACATTAGGAATAAACTGATAGCCAGAAAAACACAAAACCCAGTGTCTTTATGTTTAACATTGCTGACAGTGTAATATTAGTGTTCCCTCACTGACAACATTCATCAGAGAAACTGGGAGAAAGTGATGTGCAGTGCTTTTCTCCTTCTGCCATTGGACCTGGGGGGGGGGGTCACTGGATCCTAGGACAGATCTAGGGGTGTATGTTAATAACTTCCTCCATGTTTTACTGTCAGAGGTGCTCTTTATTAGCAGAGGAAAAAGAATGTTGTACTGCCCAGAATTGTAGCAGTCAACCAAACCCCAATAACCTGCACTAAGCATGGGGTTGCTTTTGATGAGGCTCCTTCCAATTCTATGATTCAGTAACATGTGATAGTGGCAAGAGAGCAAGGAGGTGTGCCTGCTGAAAATGGAGAGCATGATTATGTGATTAAACATTTATTCTAGTCAGGTCAACAGCCCTTAGGATCCAGCTCCCTATTTTATTTTATTTGTCAAGAATGCTCATAGAACTGCGGAAAAATGAAATCTGTGTGGAGAGACTAAAAACTAAAGCCCCTCCCCCTGTTTTGTACTCCAAAAAAAGATAGTTTGCTTGAAACTTTACACTGTGTGATATCTGTGCCACTACATAGTTACATTCTTTTACAAGTAACACCAATTGTGAGGCATAAAAGTTCCTGTTAATTTAAATGTTCTGAGATAGAAAAAAAGAGAGGAACAGAGAGTTTTTCAGATTACAGTTTGTTCTTGAAAGGCTTCTTCCAATCTGTCTGGCATTTTCCCTTGCCAGCAAAAGGTTAGCACCATGGACCACCGGAACCTGCTCTACAAATGCAAGTAGGACTGATTCAGTGTGTCCTTTCTGGTGCTTTCTTTGGGCAACACTGACTGCCAAAAAATCTCTCCAGGCTACACTGGTTTTGTTTCTATTCCTACCCGCTCATGCTACAAGCAATCCTGTAAGTGAAAACAACACAAGTTTTTTTAAAATGCTTAGGTACTGAAATAATCACATTGACTAATTACACTATTCATGAATTACCATTGTTAATGAATTTATCATAGCAGCAAAGACATGTTAAATACTTGCTTATTCCACAAAATATTGCACAAATTGATAAGTTTTAACTTGCACTGAAAGACAAGGCTCTTGGGGGAGGTAAACTAAATGTCTGGGGAAAGTTCTGTAACTGATGGTGCTGCCACTGGGAAAGGTTTAAACATGGCGTAGCTCTTGTTAGCTGCCTTTGAGTTGACTTCAACTCATGGCAGCCCTGTCTGCATGAGTCATCTCAGAGCCTCCCTGTCCTCAGCTGCTCTGCTCAAGTCCTGCAGGCTCATGGTCATGGTCTCCCTCAGTCTACCTATCTGGTATGTGGTCTTTCTCTCTTTACCATCCTCCCCCTTGCCTAGCATTATTGTCTTTCCTAGCAAGTCATCTCTTCTCATAATGTGGCCAAAGTATGACAGCCTCAGTTTAATCATCTTGGCCTCCAGGGAGACCTCAGGCTCGACCTGTTTGTTTGTCTTTCTGGCCAACCATGCTATCCTTAGCCCTCTTCTCTAGCACCACATCTCAAATTAGTTGATTTTCTTTTTGTCGGCTTTCTTACATGTCCTGCTCTCACATCCGTACATGATGATGGGGAATACAATGGCTTGGACGATCCTAACATTAGCATTCAGCGTTATATCTTTTCACTATAGGATCTTGTCTAGTTCTTTCATAGTTGCCCTTCGCTACAGGCCATAAAGGTCCACGACATCACAAGCAGGGCGTCCCTGGTTAGTACTGTCTGAAATGGTCCTTGAAACACCTAGGTCTTAAGCCACTTAGGGCTTTGTGCCCTTCAACTGGGTCCTGCTGGACTAGTGATAGCCAATGGGTACACTGGAGATCATAGTATTCTGGGAAAAGAAATAGTAGTTGAAATAGTTGCTTTTGCTGTTCAAAATACATGGGGGGGGGGGGACCCCGACAAAATTCTGTTCTAACTTGGTCTGGTAGGCTAATATATCTGGAATAATGCAACTTACTGGCCTGAACATTCATAACCAAGATCAAAATCAGTCTTACTCTTGGCAGCCTGACTTGTTGACGAATGCCTTTGTTTAAGGCAGCTCATCATCCACGATTGTCATGATGTGACAAGGAAACAAGTAGACAAATGGGAGTGGCCTGACAACCAAAGTGGACCTAAACATAGGCGCAGTCACAGGCGTGATTGGCCATAATTGTTCTGGCAAGAATAATTTTATGTTTTCCTCACCTCAGATAAATATCCGGGGCATGCCACATGAATGAGCAATGTAATTGGCGAAGGATGCCTGGCTTGATGCAAGAGCCTTGCCCAACACACACCTTTGAAACAGTTTAAAAATAAAATGCCTGGAGTGAAACCATTCATACAATTAATGGTTAATTTGACTCGGTTTCCTCTCTGTTGTGGGTTTTCTGAAATGGGATTGCTGCTCCAGTTATATGTGTCAAAGGGAACTGCGCTTTCAAGGCTGCCACCTTGTGCTCTGGGTGAAAGAGGTGCCATTATCTGCCATTATGGAAAAATGTGCATGTCAGCTGTGCAGCTGAAAGTGGCTTTCTTGAGTCACACATGTGAAGAGTAAAGAAAACAAACTTGTTCAGAACTGGTTTAAATAACAGGAAATTCTGGACAGGGCAAGGGATTTATCTTCACCCCGTTCTGTAGATTGTTTGCCTACTTTGATCGTCTTTCTGTTCTTTGTACTCCCCTTTTCATGATTATATACAATATACATTTACCCTGTCTTACCCTGATATGCTGCACAAGTGGGAGGGAAATTTGGAAAGTAGAGGGAAGAACAAAGAAAATATCTCTACAATGAGACACAGATGTATCCAATCTCAGACAAAATCTTCAATTAGGATATTAAATCACAGCCCGCTTCCCAATTTTTTTTGCATTTAGTTAGTCCCATAAAGCTATCACTGTTTTGTGGATTTGGGATGCTAGTGTGCTTTGCTACAAAACCTTGAATCATGCATTTTGTCCATTTTGGTTCACCCAGCCCACACTATCCCTCTTTTGTGGATTTTGGATATTATTCTACTTTGCTACAAAACCTTGCACCATGTATTTTTTTCCATTTGTGTTGGCTCCATAAAGCTATTCCCATTTTGTGGATTTTAGATATTAGTGTACCTTGCCACAAAAATCCCTCTTTAAGGGATTTTGGACTTCATCTCCCAGAATCCCAGGCCAAAATGGCTAAGGTTTCTGGGAGCTGAAGTCCAAAATCTCTTTAAGAGCAGTTTGGGGGACCACTGCCACACAAAAGCTTGCACCATGAATTTTGTCCATTTTGGTTGGTCCAATAAAGCTATTCCTGTTTTGGTGGGGTTTATTGGTTTAATTATGTATTGAGGTTGCTCTACTTTGCTACAAAAGCTATGTACCATGTACCTTGTGTATTTTGCTTGTCCTAATAAAGCTATGCCCGATATATATTTTTGGTGGATTTGGGATATTACTCTCCTTTGGCCACAAAACCTTGCATCATGCATTTTTTTGCATTAAAGCTATCCCTGTTTTGTGGATTTGGGATGTTAGTGTACTTTGCTAAAATAAATAAATAAATAAATAGCATCATGGTTTTTCTTCTTCTTCTGGATTTGGGTTGCTAGTGTACACACTCCACAGCTTGCTGCCCCTGGCTAGGTTTCCCAGAGTAGGGCAGCCAGGAAAGGGCAGCTGCCTTCATGTCTCCCACTGAGCATGCTCAGCACCGCCTAAGATGGGGATTCCAGCCAGGACTTGCTGGACCAGTGGACAAGGGAGGGGGGAAATTGCTCCTTCGGTGACGTCAGCAGAGGCTCCACCCAATCCCGGCCGGACTTGGCACCTTTGGAACGCAGGGGCGGGGCTGGGAGGGAGCAGCTGAGAGAGAGGAGGAGGAGGCAAGGACTTGGAGGAAGCAGCAGCAAGGAAGAAGAGGGAGAAGGCTGCTTTGGAGAGGTAGGGTCCCCTTTGCATGCTTTCTCCTATCTCCCCATCCCCAGTTTCACCCCTTCCTTGGTCCTTCCTCCACTCCTGCTTTTTTCTGTCTAGGTATGTTGCTGGAGAGCTCTAGGATGCATCTGCACTGGAGGACTAATCCGGTTTGGTACCCATTTGGGTTGCTAGGACTCCAGGCTAGGGAATTCTGGGAAGGGTAGTTTGTTTGTGGCACCGAAGGTGCCAATCCAAAGGTGCCAATTCCCAGAATTCCCTAGCCTGGAGCCCTGGCAACCCAAAAGGGTACCAAACCGGATTAGTCCTCCAGTGCAGATGGGTCCCTAGTCTTCCCTGACTCTTTGGAGGAATCTGGGCTTGCAAGCCAATCCCTCAAACAGTCCCCTTGCCTCCTGCCAAGGTTGGGCTCTGCGAAAAAGTTGTTGCTGTTGTTGTGGCGCACTTTCCCAAGAGCATCTCCCCAAAGGCAGACTGGGGAGGTGACTATGTGGGGAGTTGTGTGGGGTGTGAAGGAGGAGGAAGAATCCTTCCTGGGCAGGCGCACAGTATGTGCCCATAGGGATGGGTGTGTTTGTGTATGTGTGTAAATCTCCTGTGGAGGCGCTCAGTGCATGTGCCTATATGGGTAGACGCGTGTTTGTTAGTGTGTGTGTGAGAGAGAGTGTGAATCTCCTCTGTGCAACTGCACAGTGTGTGCCTGTCTAGGTAAGTGTGTGTGAGTGTGTATGAATCCCTGCCTATATGGGTAACCTCGTGTGTGTGTATGTATGTGTGAAACTCTTATGTGCAGATGCACTATGTGTGCCTATATTGGTAACTGTTTGTGTGTGAGTGAGTGAGAGACAGAGAGAATGCAGGTGCACAATGTGTTTCTATATAGGAGTGTGTATGTGAATCTCCTTTGTGCAAGTGCACAATGTATGCTTATATGGCTAAGTGTGTGTGTGTGTATATACGAATCTCTTCTGTGCATGTGCACAATGTATGCCTATATAGGTAAGTGTGTGTGTATGTGAATCGCACCTGTGCAGGTGCACAGTTTGTACCTATATGGGTAACCTTGTGTGTGTGTGCGTGCAAGAGAGAGAATCTCTCCTGTGCAGGCACACAATGTGTTCCGGTATGGATAAGTGTGTGTGTGCGTGTGGATATGTGAATCTTCTTTGTGCAAGTGCACAATATATGCCTATATAGATAAGTGTGTGCATATGTGAATCCCACCTGTGCAGGTGCACAATGTGTGCACATATCAGTGTGTGGGGGGGTGGGAGAGAATCTCTCCTGTGCAAGCACACAGTGTGTTCCTGTATGGACAAGTGCACCAGACTCCTCTTTTTGTGCACACCTTTAATTAGGACCCCAGATTTAGTTATACATCCAGCAAACCCATTGGAATCAGTGGGGGTTCAATTGCTTATTGTTGTTTGTTACTTTCAAATCATTTCTGACTTAAGGTGACCCTAAAGTGATCCTGTCACTGGGTTTTCTTGGCAAGTTTCTTCAGAAGAGGTTTGCCCTTGCCATCTTCTGAGGCTGAGAGAGTGTGACTTGCCCAAGGTTACCCAGTGGGTCTCCAGGTCCCTGCTGGGATTTGAACCCTGCTCTCCTGCCATAATCCAACACTGAAACCACTACACCAGGCTGGAATTTCGTTCCCTGGTTTAGTCAATTTAATCCACTGAAATGAGTGGGGCTTCAGTTGTTTGTGCCAAACTTTTAAGTCCCATCGCTTTCAGTGGGCCTCCTCTAATCAGTATGGATTGGATCAAATTTATTTGTGAGCCTCACACATATGGAAATCTCACATTACCAGCTTCTCTCTTTCAGTTAGAGTGCATCCCCAACAGTTTGACACCACTTTAATTGATGTGGCTCAATGCTATGGGATTCTGGGAATTGTAGGCCTTTAACCTTCTCTGTCAGAGAGCTCTGATGCCATAACAAACTACAATTCCCAGAATTTCATAGCATTGAGCCATGGCAGTGAAAGGGGTGTCAAACTGGATTATTTCTCTAGAGGAGATACCTTTGCATCCTAAATATGGATGTTCATTTTGTTCCCGATTCAGTGCCTGCTGGGAGGGGAGGTGATCTCCCTTCCACTCTGTAATGGGACCCATGGGTGGCAGTTGTTGCCACTTAATTTCTGACCTTTGCTTAACTGCCATAATTGGCCTCTGTAGGAAGCTATTGTGACTCTCAGAGGTGGCAGAAGGGCTGAACTAAAAAGAACTTAGGTCGCTTTTCCAGTTCTAAAAAATAACTCCTTTCCCACTGCCTTTTAATTTGCTTTCTTCAAGTGCTCACCTGACATTAGTTTGTATGTATGTATAGGGATAAAATGCATTGTGTGTGTGTGTGTTGCCTTATAGTGTGTGAGCGTAGCTGTTGTAACACCTGACATAACAACAACAACAACAACAACAACAATTTAAATACTGTACAAAGATTCACTCTTTTTCAAGGCAGTGGTTGCCCTGTATGTGTGTTGTTGGGTTTTTTTACATGCTGATGTTACCTTGTTGGGTTCTTTCATTAAATTAATATGCCGCTTGTTAATTAATTTAAAATGTGATGATTTGTGTGAAACATGAGGCTCTAGTGTGTTAACAGAAAACCCTGGGTCCTTAACATAGCAGTCTATTTTAATCAAGCAGAGTGAAAAATAAAGCAGGGAAGGAAGGGAAGAGGAAATACTATGTGATTTATTGTGGGAGGAAGTGAGGTTTTCCTCTCTTCAGATTTATTGTAGAATAAACTTTTCTCAACACAGTGAAGAGCAGGTAAGTACAGATAAACATTTGTTTGAAAGTTTCTTTTCTCCCCTTCTCACTTCAGGTGCACACCTGAGTTTAAGACACGTTGCAGGAGAATTGCTGTGTTTGTCTGCTACAGTAAAAAAGGCAAAGTCCCATGAGGCCTTGAACAGTGTTCTCTTTAAAAATAAAATAAGTAAAAACCAAGTAGCATGAGCAGAAGGCAAAAGCCTGTTGTCCAAGATATGTGAAATGGACAGAGAATACAAGTGAGGTTGGTGACGTGGAGAATAAGTGATCATGTTTGTTGTCTTTTACTTCAGTCAAATACTTGAGGCACATGAGGAAAATGCATAATCTAGAAACAAGGGCAGTGCTCACATTTCCCTCTGGCAAAGATTAGAAATGTGTCATCCTCGAGATGTTTTTGGGCTGCAGTGCCCTAACTGGTATGGTCATCGGTAAGGGAATATAAGTGTTGTGGCCCAGCACTAAAGAAACTTGCCAAGAAAATGGCATGATAGCTTTACCTTAAGGTCACCATAAATTGGAAATGACTTGAAGGGAAACAACAACAACAAACCTTTTCCATTCCTGCCCTTTGGGGAAGATGGTGACTTGTGAGTCTGGGGGCTCTTTAATACTACACAATTGCAGCCCTGTGATTCTGTTTTAAATGCCATAGACTGCATTCAGTGGAATCCTAGGGTTTGCTGTTTGAGGAGGCAACGGAGAAGCTCTCTGGCTAACAATTCACAATATCCCCCAAACTACAAATCCCAATATTCCATAGACCAACACCATGACAGTTAAAGTGGAATCATAGCCCTGTAGTTGTGAAGAGCAAGTGGTCCCTGGTCACACTTGCCATTGTTTGCTTGCTTCTTTATAGAACATCTCAAATTCTCTGAGCGAACCATGATTCTATATGAACATTTGTTAAACTACTTCAAGATTGATTAATATAGTGATGGCTGAAGCCCTGTGCAACTCAACAGTAATTGTCTGATGGTCTAAGATCTAGAATATCATCCTACCACTGCTCTGTTATGGATGTTTTCAGTATGGCACTCTGGGAAAAATGTGGGATAGACACAAATAAAATAATAATAATATAACAGATTCACTCTTCTTAAAGACAATGTTCCAAGGATGCCATATGGAAGCAGCATAACTGGTGATTTAAAAGGTGTCTGAGCACCTACTACAGTCACCGTAGGGGACAGCTTATATACAAACAGCCACTTGTATATTTAAGAGCTAATATAAGTGCTCAAATGTATATAGAGCTAACAGTACACAAGGAGAGCCTCCACAACTGTTCCAAGAATCACAATGAAAATGAAATTGAGGATAGAGATTCAGAACATAAGAGATGAGTTCTGTGCAACAATTGTTCCAAGACATAATGGAGGTCATTTTCGGTAGTGTCTCTGTCACAACTGTATCTTGCACTATAGTGCACAGTCTACAGTGTGAGAACTAGAGATAACAGGAATTCAAAGGACCCATCCTGACAGAGGGACTGTGAAATGTGAATATAAATTTAATCTGGATCGGTACAGAAGGTAAGAGAGTCAGTTATGCATGAGCTTTGAAAAAATCCTGCTTCTGAGCAGTACCGCTGCTAGTACTACAGTTCGGTTCATGTAAGATGATCCCTACTTCAGTAATCTATACTTTGCCCTAAGTGGCTTAAATTTTATATGGAACTTGAGGAAAGTTGTGTCGTAGTGTCAGGAAAGTGAGACGCTGGTCTTGTCTAACAGAGAGATGGTCTGTAGATGTTGGTTACAAAATAGTTTGTTGTTGTTGTTGTTGTTGTGTGTGTTCAAGTCTTTTCAAATTTATAGCAACTCTAAAGTGAACCTAACACAGGGTTTTCTTGGCCACATTTGTTCATAGTGCCATTGCAGCCTTCTGAGGCTGAGAGCATGTGACTTGCCAAGGTCATCCTGTAGGCTTCTGTGGCTGAGCAGGGATTTGAACCCTGTTCTCCAAATTCCTAGTCCAACACTTAAACCACCACACTGGGTTGGCGTATTTTAGTGGGCTGATGGTCACAATTTCTAACTTGGGTTTACTCATTATTTTTAAAATATAAGCTATATTTTGATAAAATAATAATAAAATAATGCTAAAGAGAGTCATTATTGGCAAGCTTTGTTGTTGCTGTGCACCTTTAACATGCTTCCTGATTATAACAACCCTAAGGTGAACATATCATTAAGTTTTCTGGGCAAGATTTGTTTATTTATTTTATTCAGTTTATATACCTCTTTTCTCCCAGTATGGGATCCAAAGTAGTTTACAAAATATGTTAGTTACATTAATTTATATTAATTATATTGACATGTACAGAGCCAAAGAATTATGGAACCAACACATTCAGCAAGAGATATTAGGCAGTGTCTCTCCTCCTGCAGTTTTCTGTCCTACAAGGCATTTTTTAAAACTGGGAAAAACTGTGCACATTATAGTCTGCTCAGAGGAAGCAAATCACACTTTTCATTGGGTGAGTCCAAGCTGCTAACATAAACTTATGTCACTCTTTGGCTCTCTCCCAAAAAAGCAGTGGCCACTTCTCAAAAGATGACTACTCAGAATTGTAAAGGTCACTTGCTATAAAATGTGTTAACGCTTCTCAACCAAATTCAAAAGATTGTCCTTGTGCCTAACTTTGTCCAAAGGTGTTGGATAATAAATAATAATAATACTGTTTATTTATAGCCCACTTTTCCAAAAAATGATCAAAGCGGGGTACATAATAAATGTAAGCAATATACAATATAAAAACATACAATATAAAAACATCATAAAAACATCCCAGTAATAAAGCACAGTAAAATTCACAAGAGTAAAACCAAAGAAACAAACTAGCTGGATATTTTAGAGACTAATGTGTTGGATATTTTGGAAGGATGAGTGAGAACAATTCTTAAGGAGGCTGCATGCTCAGCTAGGACAGTGCTTTTCAGGTGATCAGCAATCCCCCCCCCGCTCCCAAATAGGCAGAGGTCTGGTACCATATTTGTGTCAATTGGGTACAAATGTTTCTTCCTTTTCTGGAAACTCTTCAAAGGACCAGCAGTGGATGGCTTCGGGACTAGGACCAATCACTGCTTTAAGTAGCACTGACCTATGATACTTGGATCACAAAGAAAGGAAATTGCAAGAATGGTTGTCTGACTAGTAAAAGTATTTATGTTCCATTGTATGGCATCTCATATACATATTCCAGTATAAAAACATTACTTTCCCCCAGTTCCCATGATTCTATATGTCTGATATGCTTGATGGAGGAGTCTAGGAGGCTGCATATGGGTATGTCCCCCTAGTGCACCTAAGCCACATGACCCAAATAGCACAACAGATCCAAGACTACCTCATGTGCTAAAGCACCTTGCATGTAGTTCAGAAAGCTTCCAGTAAATGTTATTGCTTTCACCCTTTAAGTTGTTGTCAAAGCAGCAGAGAGTAGATCTGGTGAATATGCTTTCACTTAAGGGGAAAATATTGTTGAATAATTAACAAACAGATTCTGAATTGGAGCAGAAAGACATCTCATATCTTTGCTGCTGGTTGCTTAGTGGAGAGGGGTAAGGAACCTTCTCGGAAAGTGAGCTAATTTCTCACACAGTTCTTGAAATCATTACGTTGTAAAATGACCTGTGAACCTGATCTGAAGTTCAGGAGAGTACAAAGGTTGACAACTCAGTTAAGATTTCTTAGGCTGGAAGTATGACACATTAACAGGGAGGTGAAAAATGAGACTTGTGCTTCAACCTAGTCTCAGTAACAGAGGTCTGCCAGTCCCCAAGTACATCATAAATTGTTGATAGCAGCTGTTTTAAAATGTGCCAGATCTGTTCTTTGTTTTCCCATCTTCTTAGTTGTTTCAAGGAACAATTAGTATTATATTAGTAAGAAAGTGGCAGTTCTTAAATAGGAATGTCTTTTGGGTGAAAGAGACACTCTTGGAATAGACTGCAAACTAATTCAGTTCCTATGTCAAGGGGAGAAATTGTTTTTCTTGATCATTTGAGAAAATAATAAAGAGAGCACTAATTATTCTATATTCTGCATCTGTAAGAAGGAGAAGCAAAAAGGATTTATTTTGCTTGTGTGATTTCATTTGAAATGGAGGTCAGGAATAGCATGGATTGGCTGAAGATTTCCATTGCATGCTGGATGTTTTTATTGAATTAGCTTATTATTTAGGTCTGGTTGAACGAGTGTATATTACCTTAACCTCCAGTTGGCCAAAGCAGGAGCAGTGTACTGATTCAGAAACAAAACATGGTGCGTTGCCTTTGACTTCTTCAGTGGTGAAGAGAAAACCCTGAACCATATTTCTGTTGAAGCTGAACATTAAGTAATTTTCCTAAGGTGTCTGGTATTTTGTCTCTACAAAGTTTCACTGAGTGAAGGGAAGTTGTATTCTGTTTCCCCTTTTGGTTGTACTTTGGAGAAACACACATGTACAAAAGATACAAATTCTGTTTTATGGAAGGGTATGCACAGATGAGTCAGTGTTGTGTGTTAATAATAATGAACAAATCTTAATAGGACCTAAATGGACATGGTCAAGCCACCTGACTTACAAGAACAGGAACAAGAAAAGAAATTTGGGAGTGGCCTCAGTACCATTAAAGCAATAGCTGTACGCATCAGGGCTGGCCCTAGGCAGCAGTTTAGGGGTATCCTATAAATTATTTTTTAGCCAATAATCGTAATGTATGAGTCTGGTATTTTCACTGTTAGGGAGGGAGAAGGTTACATGAGTATTTTTTCCCCTTCATATGCATAATAACTCAGCTGGCCTTGAGAATGATGGGAAAGTGTGCCATTTGCTGCTTCGACAGCATAATGTATTGACTATGTTTGCATGTCCACAGACCTAAACCTAGGAGCCTCTTACTGACTCCTTCCATTGAGGATTTTTTATTTATATATTTTATTTGTATGCTGCCTTCCTCCCTGAAGGGGTCCCAGGCAGCTCACAGATAAAAACATTTTTTTAAAATTACAGTAACATTTAAAACAATTAAAATAATCTTAAAACAGTATAAAATTACATAAAAATATACACAAGTTAAAAACATGACTAAAACACACATACTCATGAAAACCACTCTGATATGATACACACACACATTATATCAAACAGCTGCTTAAATAAAAACTAAACTAAAATAAAAAAGGATACAATTCTAAGATCCATGTTGTCTGTAACATGTGCTGGTATGAGAAGGCATTAATTGGCACCTGGCCCTGCACTGAACTACCAGGTGAAGTGGAGCACAGAAACACCTGATACCAAGTAGCTGTAGGTAGTACTTACCTGTTATTAGCTACCAGGCAGCAAGGAATTGCTTGCTCTGCCCATTGAGACCTCTGTGCATCATGACCTTGTTAGTCATAGGCATTTTCATACTTTCTGGTAATCAGAAGCTTGTAGGGTGGGGCTTAATAGGATACCTACTGTTTCTCTCTCTCCCTGTGTAAAGGCCTTTTGGTTAAACATGAAGGCTCCTTGCCATGGTTATCAGCTGCAGTTGCAAAGGCCAGGGCCTGAGTTTTCCATTTCTATAAGGATGACAGAAAAGTTAGAATTTCAGCAGGCATAGTATTCCCCAGGATGTTCCACTACCAGAGATGTTGTGTCTAGTGGATGTTCCTTTTAACCTTCTTTTTAAAGATACCAGAGTCAGCCTGGGTCATGGCTGCAGCAGGTGGTCCTGCCAGCATGGTAGTGCCCTATGTTTAGGAGATAAACCAGTGAAGTTGGAGATGCAGCGTTAGAGTTTGCACATGATTCTTAATCCACCTGTAATAAATAGCAGAACAAAGTAATTTATGGCTCTGAACTCCTCCGCTTTATAAAATCATGTGAAAGGTGCTGGTGTAAATTGATATAAATTGCTTTTAATACTGTGGTAGCAGCGTCCTATTGACTCTAGAGCAGAAACGAGGAACATGTGGCAATGCAGATGATGTTAGATTTCAGTTCCCTTGACTCCTCATTATTGGCTATGCTAGCTAGGGTTGATGGGAGTTGTAATCCAACAAAACCAGGAGGGCCAAATGTGTCCCAGCCATGGTTTTAAGCAGGGGTGGAAAAACTGTGTGAGCTTTGGATACCAGCTTCGTACTTTCCCAAATGCCCCAAAATCATTCCAAAAGAGAGGTTTTGGGGGATTTGGAGGACTGATAGTTTCCCCATTCCTGGTCTAGAGTGATGCAATTCTAAGAAATTAATGTCAAATGAATTTGATTTCAATGTGCTTCTGCATGAAGGCAGCTCATTTAGTTTGAGAAGAACTCCTGTTTCTCTTGGACACATAAAACTATCTGCAGCTGATACAAAAGCCAACTGGTGGCTCACATATCAGAAGAACATTTAATTTAGTCTTCTCCACTAATTGACAGTGGTTCTCTCAGGTCATGGGCCTTTTTATCCCTCACCAGTCAAAATCCTTCCAGCTGGGGAAAGCTGGGATTTAATCAAGGCACCTGTGCAAGCAAGAGAACCAGTGTGGTGTAGTGGTTTGAATGCTGGCCTAGGACTCCAAGAAACCAGGATTCAAGTCCTTGCTTAGCCATGGAAACCCACTGAGTGACCTTGGGCAAATGACATTCTCTCAGCCTAAGAGCCTAAAAGACCCTCTAACCAAATCTTCCCAGGAAAATACCATGAGTCAGAGTGGTTTTGAAGTTGCACACACAATAACAATGTCAATGGAAGCCAGACGTCTTTTTCACTAGCTGTGGAGTTATAATGAATGGCTAGAGCCAGGGTGGTGTAATGGTTTGAGTGTTGACAACGATGATAGAGACAAGGGTTTGAATCCCCACTCGTCCATGGAAACCCACTGGGTGACTCTGGGCAAGTCAGATCCTCTCAACCCCAGAGGAAGGCAAGGGCAACCCCCATCCTAAAATAAATCTTGCCAAGAAAACCCTGTGATATGTTGCCTTAGGGTCACTATATGTTGGACTTGGCAACAAACAGTTGTAAACTATGAGTTGTTGACAGGTGGATAATGAGAGTGAAAACATTCTTATTCATAAAAACTGAAGACAGAGTTTGATCAGAATAGTTTGAATCACTGGTACTGGGAAAGGCTTAGGCACTTGACCAAGATGACCAGACATCCTTCTTTTCCAGGACATGTTCTTCATTTTGATCTTCTGTCCAGAAGGAATTCCAAAATGTCCTCTATTTGGGGCATTATATGGAGCATGAATTTACATTTACATTACTGTTTGTAGCTTTTTAAAAAATGTCCTACATTTTTCTTGAATGTTCAACATTTTGAGGGGCCTTGTCCTCCTTTGAGCTTATGACATCTGAACACCCTGCACCTGGCCCCATTAGGGAGGTAAATATTTTTTGCTGTCATGAAGGAATTTGCAAATGTTCTCAGGTCTCTGGAGAGCTTATACCAAGTAACTAAGGACATTGTAATGCTATGTCACAGGAATTCTTTGTGTTTTTTCAGCCCCGTAAATGATCCTATGATGTGTATCTGCTCTAGTTTAACATAACCAAGCAAATAAATAATTAAAACCTATGAAAAAGACTTTTTGAATGTGAAGACATTTAAAAATAGAATAATTACTTCAAAGGGTAGCATTCATGCTATTAAAAATGAGTTCACATGACATCATTCTGGTATGTTCCTTCTGAGTTGTCCTTGTTAAAGTAAGCTATGCACAAAGCAGAACAGAACCGAGCAGAGTGATTTGAACTGGGTACAAATCACCTATACTTTATAAAGGTGACATGTGCCTATGTCACCTTTATAAAGTCCCTTCTCATAGTGCCTATGAGAACTAGCAAAATTATCAAATTAACTAATTAAGAATGTGTTTTGTGTAAAATTTTCATGATGCCCATTCTGACACTATCCAAGAACAAAGTTTTTCTTGGCTAGGCACCAGATCCTTCTTAGTGCTGGAATTTTGGATCTGGCACAGAAATGAAATTTGCTTCTAAGCAAGCTGCAAATATATTCTGGATTTTCATAGATTAGAATCATAGAGTTGGAAGAGACCACAAGGGCCATCCAGTCCAACCCCCTGCCATGCAGGAACTTTCAATCAAAGCATAACCAACAGATGGCCATCCAGCCTCTGTTTAAAGACTTCCAAGGAAGGAGACTCCACCACTCTCCAAGGGACTATGTTCCCCTGTCCAACATCTCTTACTGTCAGGAAGTTCCTCCTAATGTTGAGGTGGAATCTCTTTTTCTGAAGTCTGAATCCATTGTTCCGCGTTCTAGTCTCTGGAGCAGCAGAAAACAAGCTTGCTTCCTCCTCAATATGATATCCCTTCAAATATTTAAACAGGGCTATCCTATCACCTCTTAGCCTTCTCTTCTCAAGGCTAAACATCCCCAGCTCCCTAAATCGTACCTCATAGGACATGGTTTCCAGACCCGTCACCATCTTAGTCGTCCTCCTTTGGACACACTCCAGTTTCTCAATATCCTTTTTTAATTGTGGTGCCCAGAACTGGACACAATATTTCAGGTGAGGCCTGACCAAAGCAGAATACAGTGGTACTATTACTTCCCTTGATCTAGATCAGTGATGGCGAACCTTTTTAGGTTGCTGTGCCAAGGGTGGAGCTTCCACCCTCTGGGGGCAGGGCCCGTGCCAGAGGCAGGGCTTCCACCCTCAGAAGGCAGGGCTTCCACCCTCCAGGGGCGGGGATTTCCCTCGTGCCCTTTCCCGGCCCCCAGCTGTCTCTGAGAGACAGCTGGAAGTCGGGGGAAATTGAGGGAGGGGTGACAGGCGCGCGCCTGCTCCTCCTGCCCTTCCCTTGGCCTCCAGCTGTCTCTCACAGACAGCTAGGGACCAGTAAGGGCCCGTGGGGCTCAGGAGCAAAGGATCCGCAGGCCCTGCTCCTGTCCTTGGGGCTTCACCAGGCCGGTGGTGTCCTCTGAAGGATACCTCTAGCCTGGCGAAGCCCGGCAGGGAGGAGGAGGAGGAAGCCGGTGGCCCCTGCTCCTGTCCTTGGGGCTTCGCCAGGCCGGAGGTGTCCTCCGAAGGACACCTCCGGCTTGGTGAAGCCCCACGGGCAGGAGGAGGAGGCTGCCCGCGCTTTCTTCCTCGGCCCTTCGCTACGTCCCAAAGGGCATGGAGTGAAAGGAGGCCGAGGGGAAGGAGGCTGGGCACAAGGGAGGCCAAGGGGAAGGAGGCTGGGCACACTTTCAGCCCTTCGCTCCGCGCCAAAGGGCTCCATGGAGCCCTTTGGCGCAGAAGAAAGGCAGGCCGAGGGGAAGGAGGCCGGGCATGCGTCCCAGCCCCCTTCTCTTCGGCCCTTCCCTCCGCACGAAAGGGCTCCATGGAGCCCTTTCACGCGGAGGGATGGGAAGCTGGGAGGGAAGAGGGCTGGGAGGAGGAGCCAGATGCGTGCGCCAGTCTCCTTCTCCCAGGCACCATTTTCTGGCTTCCCGCTGTCTCAGAGAGACAGCGGTAGGACCAAAAATGGCAGGGAGGAGGCAGAACGGGCACGCTTGTGCCCATTCCGCCTTCTCCCTTGCCCCGTGCCTAGCGAAATGGCGTCGCGTGCCACCCGTTGCATGCGTGCCATAGGTTCGCCATCATGGATCTAGACACTATACTTCTATTGATGCAGCCTAAAATTGCATCATTATATAAAATTGCATCATTAATATACCTGATTGAGCATTATGTCTGCAGGAGGTAGGCTGTATTTTATTCCCTGATAAAGGATAGTATCATAAACCAGTGGTGGGAAACATATGGCCTGCCAGATGTTGCCAGATTGCAGCTCTGAGCAGCCTTAACTGAAGCAACCATGTTTGCCAGATCCTGGATTGCAATACAGTATATATTTAGCCTCTAAGTTGAGAAAGTTCATGTATTCATGATCAGTGACCTTATGGTTCTCTGTAAAGTGATAAATTAAAATGTGTTGGAATGTTCATATATGATCTGATCTTACATATTGTTGATGTTTGATGTAGAGTTGACACTCATTGGTGAGTTACAGCCAGCCCATAGGCATGCCCCTTTTAACACAGCTTCTGACAAAGAAGCTCCTTTTTATAAAGTCTTTTTGATACACACATCCTCTCCTTGTCCTTTGTCTAATTGGAGGGTTGTTTTTTTTTAGCAGCATTGGCAATGGGTGGTTGGTGGAGGACCTGGTGCTGGGATGCAGCAGTGTGTCTACAGTAAACAGTGCAACCCAGTTTGAGCTGAAAAAGAGCAAGATTATACTCTAACCAATCCTCCTATAGCTGTGTGTGCCTTGCCTGCAACAAGCAGCATAAACAACAGCTGTCTCCAGTATATGAAGGAATAGATGTATAAGTTTGGCCACTAAAATGGAAAGCATAAGAAAAACCAAGCCTTGTGAAAGATTTTTTTCCCCCTGAATCACTTTTGGAAGAAGATTCCAGTTTGTCTCTAGACAGTCTTTGTTTAATTATGCAAGGTTTACCTAATCTAGGCTGCACCTGCACTGGAGAAATAATCAAGTCTAACACTACTTTATTTGTAGTTTTGTGAGACATTTAGCTTTCTCTGTCAGAGAGCACTGATGCCACAAGAGACTACAATTCCCAGAATTTCATTGCATTGAACCATGGCAGTTAAAGTAGTATCAAACTGAATTATTTCTGCAGTGTGGATGCAGCCTTAGTTGTTTAATTTCATATGTACATATTGTTAGCTTTGGATAAAAGGTTTCTTGAAATATATCTTATTGTTTTTGTAGTATAGAAATCTATTCTATTGCATGTTGCCTCTGCCTCTGGTACCAAAATTTTTGTTAAAGAAGTAATGTCCAGGAACACATCTACTTTGTTAGCTGAGGTATAACTCTATATCTGTGGTGCGTTCACTTTAGCTGTATCAAAACATTGCATTGGGAAACTGTGATGGGTGGAGTGATGAACAAAAGTGAATCATCCAGCAGACATGACTCATTAGTTTTTGTCCTGCCCTCAAAGCTACTGAAGCCTAAAAATCCATCATCCCTTACATGATTTTTACCTATTACATCTGTACATTGCCAGCCCAGAGTGATTTCTAGAAGCTTACAGGACTCATCCCTTGATGTAAACTTTCTTCCCCAAAGAGAATGATGAAATCCAAATGTTTTGCTTTGTGAATAGCTTTGTGAATAAAAGTTCTTCCTCTTCAAGGAAGCACTACAAAGAATGTCTGCTTTAGCAGGTCTAGACTGGGTGATCAAAGGTGAGATTTTTTTGCTTTCAGCTACTTGGGTATAATTGTCTTTCTAAAATCTGGGTAAAGTCAGTGTTGCTGAAGAGGCAATGCTAAAGGGGCTAGGGGCTATCTGTGTTGACCTGTCCCTTCACTTTCTGGGTTCTCTTTTCCTGGAATCATCAGAATCTCTGCAGAACCCCTTATTTTCCTGTAAAAACTGTTTTTGCAGCTGGTGAAACAAAGTTATCTCAAGGGTCCTGGACTCTTGGATACAACCTTTCCCCAGAGGTTTAGAAATACCTTTCATTATATGCATTGTTGAAAAATAGGTGGTTTCATGATTATTTAGGGAAGTGTTTGTGAGTTTCCCCCTTCAAGTGGGAAACTGCCCCTGATTGATCGTTATGTGGAAACACTGAAGATTGCGAGGTATATGCACCGTGATACTACCAGAATGGCACAGAGAACCCACCCAGTTTCATTCCATGTTTTGGCTTCTCTTGCTTTTGGTTTCTTCCTTGCTAGATTCAGAAAGTAAACTTGGGATGGACAAAATGTGGCTCTCCAGATGTTACTTGATTGGAAGTCTTGCCACTTCTAACCAGTATATCCAGTGGTGAGGAAAGCTGGGGACTGCATTCTGGTAACATGTGGAGAGCCACACTTTGCTGTCCTGGAATTAAACCTACATGTCAATTCCCTAAGACCTTGACTGAGAATTTTCTGTGAATGAGAACTCTGACCTGTGCAGCCTTCCCCCCATCCATGTGTTGCAAGGTGCTACTGCCCAAATTCTCTCTTGCATGACTCCTGAAAGAAGTGTAATCTTTATCTGGTATCTGGCCATTTTATTTTGTTGTTGTTTGAATGGCATATAATGACAAAATGAGAGCCAGCATGGTGTAGTGTTTTGGGTGTTGTACCATGACTCTGGAGACCAGGGTTTGAATCCTGGCTCAGGCATGGAAACCCATTGGGTGACCTTGGGGAAGCCATATCCTCTCTGCTTCAGGAGAAGGCAGTGGCCAATGTCCTCTGAACAAATCTTGCTAAGAAAATCCCATGAGTCTTAGGGTTGTTGCAAGTTGGAAACAACTTGAAGGCACACAATACATGCACAAACAATGCTAAAGCAGCTGGGAGTGAGAGGAGCCTGCTGTCCTCTGTGTTGACCTGTTTCTTCCCCTGGAGTCCTTAGCATCTCAGGAGAACTCCTTTTTTTCCCTGTAAAAATTCTGCTGCAGGTGTAACAAAGTTATCCCAAGAGATCCTCCTGGATACTCTTAGATACAACCTTTCCCCAGAGACCTTTCCAGGCTTTTATGTTCCCCTGCCCAAAAATCCACTTGTAAGAATTTCACAATCTTTTGAAAGACCGGTTAAATGCCAATTTACCTCATTTTTGTGGATACCGGGAGTGTAAGAAGCAGTTAATTAGGAAGGCAAGACACTTTGGTTAAATTCTACCCCTCCTTTTCCCAAATTCTTAATCTCTGGTTCATAAAGATAGATTGTATTTCTCCACATTTGTTCAGGCAAGGTCATTGTGTGGTAGCCACTGGGGAACAGCCTTATCTCTGCTGCTTGTAGACACATGGATGCTCTCTCTATTGTTTATGTTCAACATGAAGACTATTTTAACTGCAAGAACTGTGAGAAAAGCAGGACATTTTGTGATTCCTCTTTAACCTTAGGGTGGCTGGTTTTCTAGGTTAGGTAAACTTATTTTGTTGTAGGTCAGGGATGGAGAACAAAGTCAGTGATGAAGGATAGTGGGAGCTGCAGTTGAATAACACTGGAGTGTTGTGGAGTCCCTATCCCTGATGAGATCACAGAGTTTGAACAAAATTGCAGTTGTCCTCTCATGAGATGATTTAAAGGGGCAGGTCAGTCCTTAAATTTCTGTGACCTCATTTTTACTAGGAGGGAAATGGCTTCCAGTCAGAGTGCATTCTCCAAGTGGCTGTTGCACAGCATCGCATTTTAGCACATGCCTTTTCATGCTTTGCCCATACATCAGCTAAGCTTGAGTTGTTTTGAGTAAGTGATAATAGGTGTATCCTTCAGTTAGTAAATGTGCCTGTTTCATTATTAAATGCTGTGGAAGTTTTCTGAGCCTGGATGCGGTGGTTTAAAGATCTGTACATACTCGATGCTAACATAAAGGACTGCTTTGAACTTAATTTTGGATTTTGATTAAAAAAAAGAAAAGAGAGATGGAACTTGGGGGGGAAATGTCCAAATAAAATTTCATGTATCTGTTAAAGCAATGTACTGTCAGTTTTTGCAAAAGTTTATAGACAGAGTTGTGCATATTTATTTCTGGGACTGATGGAAATAATTATTTTTGGATGTTTTCTCATGCATTTCTTGGATACAGTCTTACCTTGAAAATAAATCGCAATTCTGTGCCTGGGTAGCTCAGATTCTGCAAGCAATAAGATTGGATTCTAGAGCATTTATTATTATTATTATTAACCTTTATTTATGAAGCGCTGTAAATTTACACAGCGCTGTACATGCAATCTTTTTAGTTAGACGGTTCCCTGCCCTCAGGCTTACAATCTAAAAAAGACATGATACAGAAGGAGAAGGGAGTGGTGACGAGAAAGGGTAAGAGGTCCAGCAGTTCCTCTCAACCTCCGAGGCCTGGACCAAGGCAGATGGACTGGAGGGAGGGCAAGGCTTCATAATGGATGGTTAATCATTATCCAGGGAAAATACATAATCACAAGTAGGATAATACATATACAGTACATAGGAATACAGGAAATGGATCGATAAACAGCCAACAACAGAACATCAGATAGTAAGCGACAATTATGCGATGCCTGGGAAGGCTTCTCTGAATAGGATGGTTTTCAGCTCCGTTTTGAAGCTGGTTAAAGAAGTGATGGCTCTTGCATATGTAATTTATGTAGACACAGCAATTTGCATGATGTGTATTTTCTGCATGATTTATTTTGCACTGTGGGAGAGGGCACAGCATTCAGAGCTAGGCAGAGTATTCAGAGAATTTTCTTCTCTTCAGTAGTTGTGGGAATTACCCAGCATAATCTGGAAGCTCTGAAATGGTTCTTGGATCACCTGTGGCTGCCCACTCCCATGGCTAGGCTCCCTTTACAATGCACAATTATTATACTTTAACTGACAGAGCATCATCCTGTGGAATCCTGGGATTTGCAGTTTGAGGAAGAGTATTTAGAATTACTGGCCAGAGAGCTCCTCTAGCACTTCATAAAATGACAGACCCCAAGATTCCACAGGATGTGATCAAAACAGTTGAAGTAGAATCAAAGTGATATAATTGTAGGGTTGCCATCCCGGGGGACCTCAAAACTGGGAAAAAATGTAGGACAAGGCTTAACATGTAGGACATTTTTTTAAAATTTCCTGGCCAGGAAATTAATTTTAAAAAAGGTCCTACATTTTAAAACCTTCTCCAAGGCCTCGCTGGGCCTGGGAGACAGCCTCTCCCAAGCCCCTTGAGGACTCTAGGGCCCCGCTGGGGCCTGGGAGATTCTGTAGGCAAGAGGTGCACCATGTTAAGAACTGCATTAAGCAAACTTAGGCTGCTGCACACTGCTTTCACTCTCATCACTCCATCCTATGGAATCCTGGGATTTGTAGTTTGTTGTGGTGCCAGGGCTGGGCTTTGAAATCTCAGACATAAGAGAGGCAAAAGGCTTGGGCTGCATCTACACTGGAGAAATCATCTGATTTGAGACCACTTTAACTGCCTCAGCTGAATGCTATGGAATTCTGGGAATGGTGGTCTGTTCCAGCACCACAGCAGAATGGCAGTTAAACCCCTGGAAAGCTATCTGACCAAGGTGACCAATGCCCTCACCCCAAAATGTAGGGCACCCAAGCAAAAAAATGTAGGACATGGCCAAAAATAAAAGCTAAAAACACCCATGTAATTATAAATCCATGCTTCTTAGCCATGATCCAAATGGAGGACATGTCCTGGAAAAGGAGGAGGATGCCTGGTCACCTTGTCTCTGGTCTAAAATACTGTACACTGTAGAAATAAAACAATGCTGGGCTGAAATGCCCAGAGTTCCTCACCAAAGCTGCATCCACACTGAGGAAATAATCCAGTTTGAGAGTGACTTAACTGTCCTGGGTTAGTGCTGGGGAATGCTGGGAATTGTAGTACACTGTGGCCCCAGAGCTATCTCTGACAGGGAGTCCCATAACTCTCCAAACTTAGTTGAACTGCAGTGCCCAGAATTCCTCCCCAGGTGCATCCACACTGAGGAAATGGTCCAGTTTGAGACTGCTCAGTGCTGGGGAATCCTGGGAATTGTAGTCTGTTGTGGCACCAGAGCTCTCTGACAGAGAAGGCCAAATGCCTCAGACACCAGAATTCCAGAGCATTGAGCTTTGGCAGTTAAAGGGGTCTCAAGCGGGGGGGTGGGGAGAGAGAAGCCTGGGAGTGTGAATGAGCTTGGCTGTGGGGCTGCTCCAGAGAGGAGGAGAGGAGGAGGAGGAGGAGGAGGGAGGGAGGGAGCCAAGGGAAGTGCCAGGACCATCGGATCAGGCTCCTCTCTTCCACCGCAGCCCCCAGGCAACGCCTCCTCTGTGGATTATTCAGGCTCCTTTTGTCAAAAGAGCTCTGGTGCCACAAGAAACTACACTTCCCAGAATCCTATAGCACTGAGCCATGGATGTTTAAGGGGGGAGTCAAACTATTTCTGCAGCCTTTGCTACCCCAAAGCCCTTCCTATTTACAAGCAAGGCAAAAGCTCTTCCTTTACCAAGCCATTGAAAACCAACCCAAGCGGAGGGCTGATTGCTTCTTTCCCATTGGTCAGTTTCGGGATAAATTTGCATATTACAATTAAAGATGTTTAGGGCCTCAAAAACGATACTGTGATAAAGAATTACAAGAATACTGACGCGGTTTACATTTAAAAGATGAGGCAATTAAACTCCCAGACAACATGAACGATTTATGGCCTTTTTTTCTTTGCTCACTGTAACCTGGAAAGTAAGGCTTCCTGAGGGTATATATACGAAGTGGGCTCACTTGGTATATAATAGCTCTGAGTGGCAGATGTTTTAAAGAGCTGCTCTCTAGGCTACGCCAGTGCGCCAGGTGGGGAGAGTGGCGCACAGCCGCGCGCGGAGGAGCGGACCCCAAACCGGGAACAAGGCGTGGGGGGCCCCCAAACTGGGCCGTGACCGTGAGGGGCCCCCCAAAAGCGTGATTGTCACGGGGGCCACCGGGTTATGGCATCCCTATATAATTGTGTAGTGTGAAAGGGCTCCTAGAGATTATTCCAAGTGAAACTTAAAAGCATTCCATCACCTGATAAAGCTTAATGTTAATATCTGGAGACCTGCCTCCCCAATTCCATATCCATATGGATGCTATGACCCTAACATCAGGTCAGTTATTTTTGAGATCAGGACTTCTTTTTCCCTCATGAAAATCCACACACATTTTAAAATAAACTTTATATTTGACTGAATAAAATTCAGTCAATCAAATAAAAATGACCCTAGTAAGGAGTTTGGAACAATTCTTGTAATCAGCACGCTACCTCTGCTTTTAGCCAGAATTTAAAATGTTTTTTTAAAAATGTTCCCACTATTCTTTACAGAGTTTTAAAAGTGATTGGTTGCTGAAAAGTGGCTTGTTACATTATTTGTTGCATGGTTATGACTTTTCTGTTACTTTCCATTACTTTTTTGAGAGCTGAAGAACTTTGGGATGGGTAAGAGAATGGCATCAAATTTGCAAGTTTCTGTCAAAAGTCCCGTTTGACACAGCTTTAAATGTCGTAGCTCAGTTCTGTGGGACTCTGGGATTTGTAGGATTGTGAGATACTTAGCCTTCCCTGTCACAGAGCTTTGGTGCATCACCAAATGAGAAATCCCAGAATTTCATAGCATTGAGCCATGGAAGTTAAAGTGGTGCAAAACAGCTTTATTTCTGAAATGTGACAGGACAAAATATGCCTTGAAAGTAACTAAAACTTGTTATTCTTTGTGTTTGTGCTTTCAAGTCACCCAACAACATAAGGTGATCCCAGTAATTTTATAGGATTGTCAGTAGTAATTTCTCTCTTGCTTGTTACATTTGAAATGTAACTTCCAGGAAACCTTCTTATCAGTAAAGTATCTAGTTTTAGGTAACTGTATTATGTTTAATTCCCAGACTCTGCGTTTAGCATGGATAAGATGATTGCTAAGCTGCAGTCTATCTATAATTAATGTTTAGAAAGTGAACTTTTCTAAAAAAAACTCTATAGCAACTTTCCCCAACAGGCACCTGGCTAGAGGAGTCTGGGGTTGGAGTCCTACACATCTGGACGGTGCCAGTTTTCATTCATCAGACAAGGAAGTGTCTCTTTAGAATGGCCTCCATGTCTATATGCATGCACTAGTGTTAGACAACTGGGTGCTTGTGATACTGTTGAGCCTGCTGCTTGCCTCTCAGACTTCAGCGTTCAGTGTAATGTCATGAAAATACATCTTGAGGTATTGATCCAGCTTTGCCACGAAACCATCTTGTTCTTGAATTTCAGTAGCAAGGATGCTGCCTGTGCATGGAATAAGATTTTAATTACTGGATCAAAAGCAAAGAGAGCTGCCACCTGAAATTCTCTGTTTGTGATAGGCCCTTTGGGGTAGATGCAGTGTTCAGATTGGTCACAACTTTCAGTAGAGGGTTAAACAATGCTTATTGCGACAAAAGCAGAAGGAATTTATATTGGCATTTTTCAAAAACGACATTGTAGGTGTGAATTAATGGATTTATATAATGTAGAGATGGACAAAATGTGACCTGGAGTCTCTATGTTCCCTAGGGCCATTGTTGCTTCCAAGGCTGCCATTTAAAAAAAAATATTTATTTATTTTGCTCCAAATGCCCCAAACTGCTCTTGGCCTCCTGGGAGTAAAAAGAATTGCATTTTTAACCCCCTCCCATGTTTTCTAGGAGGCATGAGCGGGATTTCTACCTCATTATGAGTTCCCTGGCCCAATTTATGACTAGGAGAGACTTTTTTTTTGAAACAGAAAGTTACTTCTACTCACTTGCTGTTGAAAAAAAAGGCATGAAGGCTCCAAAACACATTGAAAATGCCCACATGGTAGAGGGCATTTTGGGGCAAAAATGTTATTGATTTTTTTTTGTGGGGGGAGCTGGTGCACTGAGTGAGTGTGGCTAATTCAGCCCCCTACCCTTCCACAGTCTCCCAGTCCAGATATAATTCTTTGTGATAGGCTCCCCAACTTTGTGTATTCTAGCACTACTGTCATCATCCCCAGCCATTTGAGAATAATGGGAACTGGAGTATGATGATCAGGGAGCTTAACACAGTTCTCCAAGGTCCAAAAGGGTCTGGAGAGCACTCAACCGCAATACTAAATGAACAAGGAGGATGTCAGTCATAAGAGAATTTAAATGGAAAAGCAATATATTGTATATAGATTTAACACAAGTAATACCAGATAAATGTATTGTAATTACAAAGTGAGAAATGCAGAGAACATTACAGATAAAAGCCCAAACCAGGCATCCTGGTTCACAGCTCCATATCTTAAATACTACATTGTTTTTGCTCATTGACTGCTAATAGTAATTAAGCCATAGGGTCATAGTAATTAGCATGGAATTCTGCACATATACTGGCCAAACTTGCTTTTGGGTTGCACAACTGGATGGCATTCTGTAGCCCTGAAAAAAAATTACATTCCAATTATGTCCTGCAACACCAGAATGTGGCAAGACACAGGGAAGTAGGATTAATATACCTAGAAAATGCCTTGTGTATTCCAAAGAAGAGGGACTGAGAAAAGATATTCTGGCACATGTACGTAGACAAAACTTGCAGAGGAAAATTTTCCTAAATCAAATCCAGATTCCAAACATTTATGCTGCTGAATTCAGACTCTTTTTATTGTCTGTGTGATATTCTAGGAGCACCACAGTTGTCACTGGTTTTTAGACTTATTTGCAGTGCCCTTCCAAACTACAACCCAAGGCTTGCATAGAATGCAGTAATGGGAATTACTGCATTCTATTCTCTGTAACTGTGTAGTGTGAAAGGATCTCTTGTTCTTGTACATAATGTGTCAGAATAAAATACATTCTGTTATTTAATTCAGCAGTTACTACCACATGCTGTGCATGTCTACCAGGAAGTAAGTCACTCTCTGGTAAGCATAAGTAGGAGAACAAACTCCTCCTAATATGTCTTCTGTATGGAGCCAGCCTCGTGTTGTAGTTTGAGCATTGGACTACAACTCTGGAGACCAGGAAACATCCAGGGGTAGCTATGTTGGCCATATAACAAATCTAATAAAAAATCCACCAAACAGTGATACCTTTATTGGCCAACCAAAATGCACAATATACATGTTGCAAGCTTTTCAAGCTTCACTGGCTTCTTCATCAGGCAAGGTGTTACAAACCAAACAGGAGACATTTTTTTTGAAGATGTTGGTCATAAACTTGCATTTTGCTGGTTATCTCTTTAGGCCCCCAAAGGTAGAAAGGGTATATTTTAGTGTGTCCAGTTTTTAATGAAAGAAAATTAATAGGACTAAAGGATTCATAGAAACAAGAAGCTGATTTGTTCCATCTACAAGGAATAAATAGGAGTTAATTTTGAATTATACTTCTGCAAAGTTTTAGTAATCCCAAATGGACTAAAATTTCAACACTAAAAAAGTGTACAAGAGTCATCTCTATTCTTGGATTCTGTTTATGGTTGAAGAGTGGAATATTAATACAAGAAGACTACACAGGAAATTCCTTGTTTGGCTTGGCACAACTCATCTGAGGCCAAATTTGGATTTTGTGGGGGAACTGATTTGAATTGCATCAGGGTTGAATATAGTTGTGAATCTTACTGAAAAATATGTATTTTGCTGCAGAAAATGGTGTCTGATAATGTATCAATAATGTAAGTATAATCTTATAAGTAGAAACAGGATCAGGATGGGGGGGATTGAGAATGCGGATTAATATCCTATTGTATTTGTTTTGCCATGTTAATTGCTATGCATTTTTTTTACTGTTGTTGTGAACTGCTATCTATTTCTTTGCTTTTTATTGTTAGTATGATTTGCCATGTTATTTGATTCTTATTGTTATTTGTTATGTATTTTTTACATATTATATTATAAGTTGTTATTTTATCATTTTTGCTGCTTTTGATTTTAGATTGTACGCCATAGTCAGGTTTTATCTTGGTTGATGACTATGTAAAGCGCTGTGTAAACGTACAATGCTATATATATAAACTATAATAATAATAATAGAATTTATTATTTACAAAAGTAGACATAATAATGTAATTTATTTCACAAATATACTTTGAATTACTGATAAATAGAATAGAATAGGTCTGAAAAAATGAACAAGCAAACATTAGCATATCAGTTCCAAGCATCCAAAGCACTGTACATGTGTTTTCCAGTTGTAATCCTTATAACAAATCACAAAAGATGTCAGTGGCATGGTACATATCGCCAACAAGCGGCGTACCAGCACCAATTTTTGGGTTGGGGATTGTGTGGCAACCGTATGATCCCTAAGCCTAATACCCCGCAGTGGCGTTACAGTGCTGGCGCCCCGTGTACATGGGTGCTGCCATTGTGACATAAACGATGCACAACTTTTGCACGTTGCTTATGTAATGAGTGTGCCGTTGAAGTACTTGTTACATCCGTCCTGTGCCGGAAAAATAACCTGCTTTTCCCAGGTTCTTTTTCCTCCGGAGGGAAGCTGTGCGATTTGGCAGCTGCGGCTTCCCTCCGGAGGAAAGTAGGTTGCTGGCAGGCCACCCTTTTCGGGTGGTCTGTCCCAGGCCAGTATTATGTACCCATTATTTTAGATGGAACTACTGAGGCAGAGGGAAGAAGTGGTCTTTCAGCTCAAGACCACCTAGTAAGTCCATGGCCAAAAGAGGATTCAAACCAGACATCTCCTAATCCATTAAATTTAGTTCCATGTTAGGTTCTTCCCTTTCCTTACCTTGTGTGTTGTAGTAATTTTAAAGTTAATGCTTAGTATGTCTTTTAAATGGGCTGCCTGTATACGTGGAAAAGCTAGTTTGGGAGACTACAGCTCCCAGAATCCCTAGCCAACATTCTCTATAGACAGGCTGGCTGGGATTTTGGGAACTATATTCCCCCCGCGCCAAAAAAAAGAAAATAAAAGAAAAAAGAATCCACCCTAGCCTGGTTTTGATATGTGATCGTTCTTAGATTTTTGTATGGGTTAAAAATGCAAGATTTAGTGACCTTTGTCAGTTCCTGTAGTCCTAAATCCATTTTCTAGTTCCCAAGTAGGGTAGATCTGTTGAACCAGCAAAACTTAAAATAAGTGGTAACTTGCCACTTAGAAGTGATTGAGTGGGCCTGCACTGGTTGGGACTAGCAGTAGGATTTCAACTTTAGTCTGTTGTGTAAAGTTTACACATGGTTCCAAGGATGAAGTTAAATAAACCTTGGTTTGAGTTGCTTGGAAAAATTGTCAACTGAAATATTACTGAATGTAACAGGACATCCTAAGGTGAGGCTTTATTATTATTATTATTATTATTATTATTATTTCTTACCCACTTTGCCAGGGAACAACAACAGATCAACAATGAACAACATCAGTTAAAATATCCAACAGTTTAAAAGGACAAATATAGACATACACATTTTAAAACATAAAAAAGTCATAAAAATAAATTCAAAATTAAAAAAGTGAAAGATAACCAACCTTCTCTTCTCTTTAATATTCTTTTCTATCCTATACATAACCTATACGTGTCACTGCTTTATCTGACAGAGTTGCATTTCAGGACCTTTAGTGACTACATCCTATGTTAGAAGGTCTATTCAGTAGACATTGTTGGGATGCACTTTGATAGTTAAACCATTCTAGCCTGTTAGAAGAACACCTGAGTGAGAAATTGAAATAATCCCCACCCCCAGCAAACCAATGTATTGTGGAGGTCTTTGTATCCTGGACAGCTACTTACACACACACACACACACACACACACTTTGGCCTTGTGTTTCTTGAACAGCTGTCACACAAGTTTTGAAATTGAGGGAAATTTCAATAGCCATTTATGATACACTACTGATGACCTTCTGTTCAAAGAGCAGGAGCAAGGAGAAATTAAAAAGAAAAAGCCCTGCCCACTACACACGCCCAAGATGATCTCTAGGCACACCTAGCTCTTTGGCTCTTGGTCATTGTTTTTACATGTTAATTGTATATATGTTGATATATAAATATTCTTGTTTGTGTATTGCTACTGGAAAAGACTAGCCTATTCTTGTACAAAGGTAGCATTGAGAAAACGTTTGTTCTGTTTTTAAAAAAACACAAGCCAATATTGTACTTCTTTATGACAAACCTTCATTAAATATAACTTGTCTTCTATGATTTTCTTGCTGATCTTTTAGTTTGTGGTTGTTGTGTGCCTTCACATTGTTTCAGACTTTAAGGCAACCCTAAGGCATCATGGTTGTTGTTTTCCCCCCCAAGATTTGTTCAGAGGATGTTTGCCATTGCCTTCCCCTGGGGCTGAGAGCATGTGACTTGCCCAAGAGGTGTATAATGATGGTATTTGGGTTGAGTTCCTATGTAGGCATATAATGCTTTTGTATGTAATACTAAAATTAAGGAAGTCATCTTATTTCATTTGCTACAAACATTTACATCTTGCTTTTCCTCCAGTGAGCTCTAGGCAGCATATGTACCTCTCTTCCACCAACTTTATCTTCACAATAACCCTGTAAGGTAGGTGTCAATGTTATTACTGAAATCACCCAGTGATTTGCATGGCTACATGAGGACTTGACCTGGATCTCCTAGGTCCCAATGCAACACCTTAACCACTACTCTGCACTAAAGGAGTATTATTCCTCCCACCCATGAAATGGCTCTATAACAGCCTAGTTCAAAACATCCTTGTTGCAGTGATAAGTGACATAGATTGTGTTTCCCTATTCAGCATACACTTCCCATCACCCTGAGCCAAACTAAGTGGGGAAGGGTGATGAGAGTTGCAATTTAGTATCTAGAATGCCATTAGTTTACCTCTTCCTTGTTCTAAAGGATAAATCCCTTCCCACTCTATCTTGTCTGTATGACAGAATTATTCAAATGATAAGGAAAGACAATTCCAGTTATACATTACTAAGAACCTTCTGATAGTAGGAACTATTTGACAGTGAAACGTAGTACTTTGCAATGTGTTGCAATCTCCTATATTGCAAGTTTTTAAATTCAGGAGATTATCACATGGGAGGGACAGCATTCTTCTGACGTCCTTCTCCCATTCTTAAACTGGGCTAATCGCGCGATTGGGGGCCAAACGAAGATGATCTTAACACATGGGAGAAGTTCCCATTAATACCAAATGATGGCTCCATGACACTTTACACATGGTAAAAAAGCTCCATTATATTTTACCCACAGGAGGAGGACGTCAGAGGCGTATGGGACCCCTGATCGTGCGATTAGTCCAGTTTAAGGATGGGAGAAGGATGCTGTCCCTCCCATGTGATAATCTCCAGAGGCTAGAAGGCCATCTGGCAGGGGGATGCTTTAGCTGTGGACGTTCAGCACCAGTAGGGTTGGACTAGATGACCATTGGTGGAACCTTCTAACTGTACTTTTTTACGATTCTAAGACAGAGTTGGATAAACTGCATGGGGGCAGCAACCAATTTCTTCCCAGCCTGGCAACTCTACATGGGGCCACTCCCCAACCAGTAAGCCGCAGCCCACCAAAAGCTCAAATGTCTCTCTTTTCCTTTGCAGTTCCTCTCAAAATGGTGAAAGGACTCTATTACACCACTTCCTGGTACCATTTTGAGAGGAGTTGCAGAGGAATATTGAAATATTGAGGGTTGCATGGGGATTTGGAGAGATCCAGCATGGTGAGCATTGGACTATGACTCTGGAGATCAGAGTTCAGTTTCCCCACTTGGCCATGGAAACCCACTGGGTGACCTTGGATAAATCACACATTCTCACCCCTAGAAAAGCTTGTGATAGGTTTGTGTTAGGGTTGCCATAAGTCAGAAATGATTTGAAGACACACAGCAACAATGACTACAACATGGTTCTGAGGTGTCTGTGGATTGGGGAAATTTTCGCATATTTTCACACAGTTTGGGAACTGTCTGTGTGGTTTTAAGGCAAAAAAGTGCCATCCTCAATCATGCCAAAAATGTTTAATTTTTCAGGGGGCTTGGGAGGATTAGTAGGGGCTCCAATGGCAACAAAAGGGGGGTCCAGAGGCCACAACTGGCCCCCATGGCATAATTTGCTCATTCCTCTTCTAAGACATTATTTTGGTTCTGACTGAAGCAGATTCATGTAAGAAACAGTGGATGATTCCATCAGAAACTCTTTTAAATCTTCACTATACATGTTAGGATTCAACTGTAAGTGTCCCTTTGGGAGGGGGAGTATTTGCTCTTTAAATCAGGATGGATTTATTTTAAACCACAGCGATTAAAAACTCCATATTGAATAAATTACTTTAAACCAATTAATTTAAGACAAATACTTCTGCAGTTCATGTATCTTGTGAAGAAATGTGCATACTAATTGGTTGCTGGAATGACTAAAGTGTATTGATTTACAAGGGTAATTCAAAACTTTTGCTCATGCTTTTGTGTGCTGTTGGCAGAATGCTGCTTCTTTTGAAACAGGAGGGTGGGAATTGCAGAATTAATAAACTTCAGATTAAGAGGCAATGATTTTGTATGAGCAGGGATCGGTATTTTTCCCTGAGTTGCAGTACAAACATCTATGGTGTTTAGCATCACAAATATTCTTCTGAGCATTCATAGGGCTCACATAATTAAAAAGACACAAAAGAGTAGTAAAGATCACCTGGAAAACTTAATAGATTGTCTTGCTGAGATCTAGGATATAGTCTTGTTAGTTCCTGAAATCTAGTATTTATTCATAATAATTTGTGTAATGTGGGAGGGCACAAGTGGAATGCACAAGCATATTGCTCACTTCAAGCTTAACTATGATTAGTGCTGCATGTGAAACTAACCTATGTTACGATGTGATATGCATTTTTTGAAAAATGGCCTTCAGAAGGTTTCCTATTGTCTGCTTTTTAGTTAACAACCATCACTGACTGTTCTCTTCAACCTAGAAGAGTAGATCTCAGGCAGCAGAAAGCTACATCAAGCCATTCTGGGATCATGTTTGATCTCATAAAGAACTGCCAGACTGGATCTGAGGCAGGGCTGCTGTAGCTTTAATCTTTGACAGATGAGGGACCATGAATCTCTGATAACTGGGGAAGGCATCAGCCCCCTAGGAGATGTTGTAGGACCCCCAATCTACTCCTGCAAAAATTGCCTGCAAACACCCTCTGGGGAACATGGGGACATTGTTGCCCTTACTGGGTCCCTAGAAGGCATTTCGGGACAAAAATGATTTTTGAAAAAAATAGCAAAAAATTGTTTTTATCTGAGGGGTGAGTCCAAAGGGCCTCCAGATGTGGTGTAAATACTCTCCATACTGTGAAGTCAAAGGCTTTCATGGCTGGCATCCATAGTTTTTGTGGGTTTTTCAGGCTATGTGGCCATGTTCTAGAAGAGTTTCTTCCTGACGTTTCGCCAGCATCTGTGGCTGGCATCTTCAGAGAATGCTTTGCCTGGAAAAAGTTGGGTGTATATATACTGTATGAGCCTGGGAATGCAGGAGTGATTTGCATGTGTATTGTTCTCTGCTGATGGCCGGCCTCAGGCTGGGAGGCTAATGCAAAAGAGGATTAATGTCTGCTAATTGATGATCATTATTTGCTGGGAAAGCCCCTGACTGTGAGTGGTTTCCTATTTGCATTTGCTGAGTCCTTATTTTGCTATTCCTCAGGACTGGTAGCCAAATTTTGTTCACTTTAAGGGTTTCTACTTTCCGGTTGAAATTGTCCAGGTGTTTGTGGATTTCAATGGCTTCCCTGTGCATCCTGACATGGTAGTGGTTGGCATGGTCCAGAATTTCAGTGTTTTCAAACAGTATTTTATGCCCAGGATGGTTTGTGGCATGTTCTGCTACTGCTGATTTTTCCAGCTGACCCAGTCTGCAGTGCCTCTCGTGTTCCTTGATTCTTGTTTGGACACTGTGTTTGGTGGTCCCTATGTAGACTTGTCCGCAGCTGCATGGTATGCGATAAACTGTTGTGGCTGTGAGAGGGTCTCTCTGGTCCTTGGCTGAGCACCTTTTCTCCCAACACCAGCCAACAATGCTGCTGTCTTGCTGGTGGAAAGTGAAGTGAACAAATATATGGTCCCATTTACTGTTTTCTGAGGACAGCCATTTTCTGAGGGTAGCCATGATCCTTAAGATTAATGGAGGATACAGTATAATGGAAACTGAACTATAGCATTTCCAAAGTTGAGAAATGGGCCTTTTCATTAATAGATTCTGTTGTAGAAGTAGACCTACATGATGAATTTACTTTGCTCATTCCATGGAAAATATATAGAGTGATTGATTTGTATGCCTCTTGGCCTGTTGGATTTCTTGAGTATGTCTGTGAGTGTTGTTCCACATGTTTATAATTTGGATTGATGCCTAAATCTGAAAATATATGCAGCTGTTTGAGAGAAGACACAAATAAATGATATGGCTGAAAATGATTTACATCTTGTTCCACTGAATTAATATGAATAAAATGTGGGTTATAACGTGTACAGACTATTCAGATTTTACTGTGATAAATATACATAGGTGTTACCTTGGGGAACTTGCCCTTGCCAATTTAGTTGCTATGTAATCCTGGCACAGAGCTTGAGAAATTTTCTTCTTTGTGACTATAACTCCCAGAATGCCCAGCTAGGATGGTGGATTCTTGTCGGAATCTAGCATATTCTGTCATGGATGGATGTTATTGTTATGTAAAAACATGTTAAATTGATTATTACAGTATAGTGGGCCCTGGATATCCACTGAGATTTGATTCCAGGATTCCCCATAGATACCAAAATCCATTTAATACAGTGGCATAGTAAATTGGTGCCCCTTGTATAAAGTGGCAAAATCAAGGCTTGTTTTTTGGAATTTATGGTTGTTTTGAATATTTCCAAGCTGTGGTTGCTTGAATCAGTGGATAAGATGGGCTGATGGGTGTGTGTTTGTGTGTATATATATCTAATGTTTTAGAATTATAGGAGTATGAAAGTTGTATAACATGTTATTGGGATTTGATGGGAATGATGGGAGGCATAGTGCTACTATTAACAATTAGTGGCAGTTCAAAGGAATGATTGTAGCCTGGCACAAGAATGTGCAGATGTGTGTGGGAGGATTTTTCTCAGAGCTTGTTCATGGGAAATGGAAAGTAGAGACAAGACCAAAAGAGTATGAGGGGGCTGGACAAAGGCAAATATGGTTGGGAGGGTAGGTATGTTTTGAATTGTAAATAAATCAGGGTAAAGCCCCTAAAGTTTTGGGTTGCGGCATTCTTAAGTTTATGCTGATGTTTGTGGATGATGGCAGTTCTGTCTGCAAACGTCTTCCTGCTAAGACCTGCAGTTACTGAAATGAAAGTTCTTGCTCTTCGAGTACAGAATACTGTTTTACTGAACTATGGGGGAGAGGGCAGTTATTGACAATCTGGGAGATGGTGAATCAAGAAGTAACATTTCCATCCTCCATTTTGACACATGGGTGGACATTCAAGGTACATAATAACCTCTCATGGAGGACTGCATGTATCTCACATATCCTAGAACACATCCAACACTCCTTGTTATGTAGGAAAGTGTCAAAGAAGCTTGTTCATTGCTTCTGATGTCAGCTTCAGTAAACTTTAGATGAATATGGCTCATAGATGATGGATTATTATTATTATTATTATTATTTAGTTAAAATAATTATATCCTCACTTCTTGGTCTGTGTTGGGATCATTTTATTCCAAGTGAGGGTGTAATCTTAGAGATTACTTCTAAATCACAAGGAACAGTGGGTAGAAACTCTAGAATCGGTTCCATGGCATAAACAGAGTGAACTAGCGATGCCTGCTTAGTCATATTAATAGACTTGATTTGTTATTCTGGTTTATAGGTAGGGCTAAATTGTCTGAACTGATGAACGCAGAGGCTCCTTATTTGTTATCACAAACAACTGCACAATTATTGCAGGACATGACTCATTTTCAGGGAGAGAATTGCAAAGTATTCGCAGATTAAAGTTCCTGAGAAATTGCAAATTTAGTGGATTTTAGAAAGGTAAATTTGGATGTGTGCGTGTTACGTGCCTTCAAGTCATTTCCAACGTATGGCAACCCTGAACCTATCATGGGGTTTTCTTGGTGAGATTTGTTCAGAGGAGGTTTGCCATTGCCTTCCCCCGAAGCTGACTTGCATAAGATAGGTGCCCAATTTTGGCTTGAGTAGCTTGTCTTCTAATCAATGAATTCTGTGATTGTGTCTAAGTTTACCTAGAACCTACAGAAAGGATCCAAATGTGCAGGAGTCTGACAAGTGTTCCAAACAATATGGGGACAGGTTGAAATTATGTAACCGTGTGAACATTTACAGAAGGTTTGAGGTGGACTCGGCTCCACTCCAGTTGTAGTGAGCCTTTTTGTACAAGATTTTGAATATACAGCATTTGTCCACTTTGCCATCCTTTAGTATTAGGGTAGGCAAAGTGCAGCCCACAGACCACATGCAGCCCTGAGGTAGGTGTGTATGTAAGTGTGTTGCAATTAATTGTTTTGTTTGCTTCAGAATGCCCAAAAAATGATCTCTAGTGGATGTAGAGTGCTTTCCACATATTTGGAGCCCCCTTGTATTGCCAGATTTCAAAACAAAATTTTGTAATTTTTTTTCAAAAAGATTTTTTTTGCCTCAAAATGCCCTCTAAGAGCTTCAAAACATATCTCCATATCCTATAAGTTACCAAACTGCAGAATAACATTGCTACCAAGGTTGCAAAAGATATATATTTCTGACATATCTGGGGCAGAATACCCAAAATTTAAGCACTAGATGTCATTAAGGTGAAGGTGTGTTTTAGGATGCAGTTGCTGGCAAGCTTTCTGTGGTTCCCAAATTGTATGCTGGAGTTAATAGGGCTGCCAGAGGCAAATACATACATAAAATTGCTTGATTCTTTGGAGAGAAGTGGTCCACCCAGTTGGCCATTTTTACTAAATAAAAGGGAATGTCTTTGGAAGAGCTCATAAGAATTCTGTATAGTGAAGGTTCTTCAGGATGACTTCTCAGATGTCATCTAGGACTACAGCAGCACTGGAATAAATTGCTTTGGGATGATAAAACCGATGACAAACGGCTTGTTATTGTATTAGAAGGGAGATATTTTTTAAATTTTAGAATTGTGTGTTCGTGTTCAAATGAACATTCCTACATGTAACATTTATGAAAGTCCCGGTTTAAAGTGAGGATAAGCCAGTTAAGTTTCTTTGTAGCGTGTTTAAGAATTATTTTGACTTTATCCTCCTCACTAATGGATTGAGTAACTAGATAATAGGTTTAAATGTAGCAAATAACAAAACATAGAGATGCTGCAGCAACTGTTAGCTGCTGATCTAATTATGTTTTGAGAAAAGGTTTTAGAACCACTGTTTTTCTCCTGGGGAAACCATTAAAGTAGCAATTAATTAGGTTGCCCTGATAACGAAGGCAGTAGAATAATTACGAACAATTACTCGGCATATGTATTTTTAAGGCAATTTTCTCTCCGCTTTGTTCTAGATACATTTTAATATACATGTTGAATAAACGTGAGACTTTAGACAAAGGGTAGGGTTTGACAAATGGCAAAAAAAAATACCTGTATATTGATCTTTCTGGGCCGCTCCTTCTCTGATGGCCCACATAAAATGCGATCCTCTTTCTTTCCCTGAGTTCTCACAGATAACTCTTTGTGTTACTTTGTGCTGGAAAGAAGAAATGGATCCTGTTTCCCTTTCTGCTTCTCTACACATGTCAAAGTAGTTAGGAGAGGGAGGGCTCCATTTTTTTACTTTATCACACTGAGCTTTGGATATATTTGAGAGGAGCAAGAGATTGTAATTGCTTTACAGGGTCCCCAAAACCCAGCACAAAGGAACCTGTTACAGTGATCCAGTAAATATTCAGTTCAAGAGAAATGTGTGTACTGTAATTGAATATCAGGAATTGAAACTGCTTTCTCCATTCTTTTTTATTAGAATGATTTCCTTCTTCAGTCATCTTGTTCATTTACTGTGTCGTAAGGGAGGTGTGAATGCTTATAAAACATTTGCATCACATGGAATAACTGAGAACTTAAGCAAAATTGGTTGAAATTGATGCACATGGCAGATAGAAACTCACCTCAACATCTTTTAACATATTTTTAATTCTAGTACATGTTGAGTAATTCCATATCTGGAATTCTAAAATCCAAAATATTCTAAAAACCAAAACATTTTTCATGAGTGGCTGGAATGGTGAGACCTTTGCTTTCTGATGGTTCATTGTACACAAACTTTGTTTAATATACAAAATTATTTTAAAAATATCATAAAGTTACCTGCAGGCTGGCTATGTGTATAAGGTATATATAAAATATAAATGAATTTTACATTTAGACATTGGTCTCTTCTCCAAGATCTCTCATTATGTACATATATGCAAATACAGTTATTCTGAAATAAAAAAAAAACCCAACCCAACAAATCCAAAACATTTCAGGTCCCAAGAGTTTGTGAAAAGGGAGACTCAACCTGTATGCCTTGTTATCTCCTTGATCTCCCACCTCCAGTGGAAAGTAATGACCTTTGTCACATTTTCTTGAATATTTTTCCTGCAGGAGCTTTTATGTCCTTTCCTGCTTTTATTTTTAAAGCTCACCATCATCTTTGTGGTGGCCTGAACTGAAAACGTTAAAACAATGTGCATAGACACTGCATCTAGGCTTTCCCCCACTTGACTTGGGTTATCATCTTGCTAGTACTGTACTGAATTCCTGTTTGTAAGAATCAATGAAGAATGCATTCCCTCAGTGTCCCTAGTAATTTATTGAGAATCTCCATACATCGATGATTGTTATTGTTAACCGCTTTTGTGTAGACCTCAATGTATTGCAAAGTCTGTAAATGAGACATCTCCAAGTCTCCCTATACTCAACAACTCTACACAGCTCATGAAGGTTCATGCCTATGACCTCCTTGGTTGAGTTTATTCATCTGGCATGCGTAGAATAATAGAATCATAGAATCTTAGAGTTGGAAGAGACCACAAGGGCCATCCACTCCAACTCCCTGCCATGCAGGAAATCCAAATCAAAGCATCCCTGACAGATGGCTATCCAGCCTCTGCTTAAAGACCTCCAAGGAAAGAGACCCCACTACACTCCGAGGGAGTTTGTTCCACTGTCGGACAGCCCTTACTGTCAGGAAGTTCCTCCTAATGTTGAGGTGGCATCTCTTTTCCTGCAGCTTGCATCCATTGCTCCGGGCCCTAGTCTCTGGAGCAGCAGAAAACAAGCTTGCTTCCTCCTCAATGTAACATCCCTTCAAATATTTAAACAGGGCTATCATATCACCTCTTAACCTTCTCTTCTCCAGGCTAAACATCCCCAGCTCCCTAAGTCGTTCCTCGTAGCACATGGTTTCCAGACCCTTCACCATTTTAATCGCTCTCCTTTGGACACGCTCTAGTTTCTCAATGTCCTTTCTGAATTGTGGGGCCCAGAACAGTCATCCTCTCTTCCTGCTCCCTTCTACTTTTCCTAGCCTTGTTGTTTTTTCTAATGAGTCATGCCTTGTCATGATGTGGTCAAAGTACAGCAGCCTCAGCTTAGCCATCTTTGCCTCTAGGGATGATTAGGGGGTTCCAAAGCTGTCCTTTTTGATTGCCATTGCATTGCTTCTATGCAACTGTAAGCCCCATCCCCACTTCTTCTAGAGTTTCAGCATTGGACAAGAACATATGTGTACCTTATTTGTGGTTTGTTAATGTTTTGAACTATAAAGGCAGGAAAGCTGGTTCTATTTACTGTGAGATTATATGTGCAAATCCTTATTTGCTATTCTTCAGTGTTGTTCTAAATGTAAACTACCTTAAGAAAATACAAAGCCATTGAACAAACAATATTCTTAATCACATGAATGTTGAAGTGATGCAATATCTTTCCTGTAAGATGCTCTCTGAAGGCCATTATCACACCGGCAAAAGAATTCCTGCAAAGCACTCCAGCATTAGAATGCAGATTAATTATTATTTTTATTTATTTATTAGATTTACACTCTGAATCCCCTCTCTGGGATATAAAACATCTGTCTTCTGACATAGATAAAAAAAATCTGCCAATAAAAAACAAAAACAAATATATCTTATCTATCTATCTGTACACAAATTTGGCTAGTCATAATGTTCAAAATTAAAACATTTTTTCAGTTTTAAGGGTTTGAAACAATTGATTAAAAACAATGTATTAAAAGCTTGTTTAAACCCCCCATCTGTATTAGTTTGTTGTTTGGTGATGGCCTGCCTAAAGAGAAAAGGCTTTACCTGCCAGTAGAAAAACCACAGGTAAAAGCTGGTATAGTATTACTTGAGAGTTTTATAATCTGAACGTAGCTTCTGAGAAGGCCATCTCTCAGACTCTGAAAGAGGGAAGACCTTCCCTGCAGATCTCAATGTCCTGATAAGCTTTCATAGCCTTTCAAATAGTCTGGACCCTTTTCCATCTGCCTTTCCAGTGGGCAGGAACACCATTACTTTGCCTGGATTAAGGTTCAGGTTTTTTTTCTCCACCCCCATTTATTACCGACATCAGTTAGTGGTTTGGAACTGAAGCAGCGTTTTCTGGATAAAAGAAAAGTGGAGATGGGTATCATCAGCGTATTGATGGCTTTGAACCTCAGATATCCAAACTATGCAACATCTTTCTTGTATGTATTAAATAACATGGGGGACAAGACAGAGTCCTGATGGACTGCATGGACCAAAGCTCAAGGAGTTGAGCAGGAATTCCTCAGTACCATCTTCCAAAACCATTCTTCAAGAACAGAAGCCACTAAGGAACAGTCCCTCCAAGACCCATCCCAGAAAAGGTTATACAGAATAATATTATGGTTGACAGTAAAGAAAGTTGCTGTGAAATTCAACACAATAACAGGGACACAGTTCTCCTATCCTGGTCCCATCATATGTTATCCACCTGTGTGATGATAGCCACCTGCTTTCTGTAAACAGCCTGAAGCCAAATTAAAATGGATCTACATAAACCAATCTCCTCTAAGAACCTCTGAGATGTCACCACATGGTCGTAACAGCCCCACCCCCCCGCAAGAATGGGACAATGGAGTTGTTGTGTGAATTCAAGTCATTTCCAGTTTATGGTGAACCTATGGAGAAGCTATCACAAGGTTTTTACAGCCATATTTTTTCAGATGGGGATTGCCATTGCCTTCCTTCCACACTCTCTCAGCTTCTGACTTGCTTGAGGTCACCCAGTGAGTTTCCATGGCTAAGAAGGGATTTGAAGTCTGGTCCTCAGAGTCATGATCCAACACTCAACCCACTACACCACACTGACTTACAGACACTGGAGAGTGGTTGGTAATCATCCAGGATAGTGAGGTTTGGGGTGGTAGTAGTATTCTTAAGCCAATAGTCTTACAACCGTCTCTTTTAGATGCAGTGAAACCCTTCCTGGTTGCAAAGAAGCATTCATCACTTCTTTTACCCAGTCAATTATTACCCCTATCATAGGGTTTTCTTGGTAAGCTTCTTCAGACAGGGTTTGCTATTGCTGTCCTCTGATGCCGAGAGAGTGTTGACTTGCCCAAGGTTACCCAGTGGGTTTCCATGGTTGAACCAGTAGTCCTTCTAAAAATAAATTATTTCCTGAGGCATTATATCAGAAATCCACCCGCCTTTAATTTAAACTTCTGATTTAGAAAGTTCACTGTGACCTGGATGATAACTAAGAACACCCTTGTCAGATTTTGAGGTATGTAGGATGATTTCCTGATAAGTTATGGCGGCTCCCCTTTTGCTTTGAGTGACAGTGAACTCTTTTTGGAATGTTGGCTTGAAACTTGGCACTGAGCTTGGATTATAACCAAATGTACATTTCAAATTAGGGGCATTTGCTATGTTGTGATTTCTGGATGAGTTGTGGCTGGGCTTCCCTTTTGATTATAACAAACCGCCATGTTTTGGAAATTTGAAATTTGCTCAGCCTCTTGGACAATGACCAAAACTGTTATACCAAATTCTGAGCCATACAGCATGATGTCTCAATGAGTTATGGCTGTCACAGACAGACATGCAGATATTTTATTTTATTATTATGTATAGATGAGATGAAGCAGAACTAAAGAGAAAATGGTGGGTACAGGTGCAGGATCACAGGTGGTGATGTTTCCCAACCATTTCACTCTGGGCAGGTGGGCAACAAAATGAGCAGTGGCCAGGAAAATATGAGAAAAATTATCACTCCCTGACTGAGTCCTGCTGTTGCCACCCACACCCACCAGCTCAAATAGAGGTAATACCACTCAATTTCTACCCTGGCAGTGCTGTTACCATACTCTTATCCTCTTCTTTTCCCTTGTTATCTCTGGGAACTGGCCCTGAAGTGTTCCTCAGGCTCAGTGCCTTGGAGGTATTGAAGGAAACCAAGAGGATAGCTGAAGTAGCATCTGAAGCTGCTTCACCTTGCAGTAATGTGCAGGTCTTAGTGGCTTACCTTTTGGACTTTGTTTAAAGAGGAGACCAGTATCAGTGCTGGAGCGATACTCAGCATTTGCCTGATTGTACTGGCTGCTCATTCTGAGGTTTTCTTACACGGAAGGACTTGGGGCAATGGTGAATTTCTGTAATTGTTAGGTCAGGAGTAAGGAACACATGGCCCTCCAAATTTGTTGGACTTCAACTCCCATCAGCCCTTACCAGTAGATAAGTTGTCCAGGAGTGGTGAGAATTGCCATCCATCATCATTTGAAGAACCACATGATCCTTATCCTCATTCTGGAAGTCACAGAATGGTTAACAAATTATTTGGGGAACCTGTTTATGTGTGCCTGAAAATACACAGACAGTACATTTGGCCTTAAGTATAACAGTAAACATCCTCTGCATCCAGGTGTCAGTGGTGAATCTTGAGATTATTGATATCAGCTATGCTATCAGTTACCTTTAGGTGAACTACTCAGTGAGACTCAAGATGTCTACAACTCTACGGATTGAACTTTTAATCTTGTTCATCTCAGAATAAAGCAGTACTTAACTGTTCGAAAGGTATACAGTTTATTTTATAGGCTGTGGCTTCCAGGTATTTAAGTCAATGCTTTACTTTTTTGCTGTTCATATTCTCCCTCCTCTTCCCTCCTCATCAATGTCTGCCATTGACTTGAATCAGAATCTGGCAGACTTTCAGTGTGATGGAGTTCCACTTGGTGAAACATCTAGTACACTGGGTAACCATCCACTGCTTACTATAGACCTTGAGTCATAGCTGCACTGCAGAAGAGGTAGAGTGCCTTAGTTGATTGTTGCTTTGAAAAGTGTTTTCATGTTGGTTGACCAGTTGTCTGCCGCAGTACACTTGAATTTGATAGCTATATTGGAAATAATTTATGTGTGTCAGTTAGCATCCCGTTACTTAGCTTTTACTGTCCATCTGCTAAGAGCTATACCTTCTTTGGAGTCAAATTGCATGCTGTCATCTGGACTTTTATTGATACCACCTTAATATAAAATGGCTTCATGTCTTATGAGGTGGCAGATTTTTCCTCCACCTCACATGTATTCCTACTATGTCAAATAGGCAGGGCATCCCTTAACAGGAAGGAACTAAAATTAGCAGTGAATGACAGACTTGTTTGAGATCAAGCTATTGTATCAGTGCAGTGTTTTCACAAGCTGCCATAGGTAAGAATTTCTAGCAATGGGACTAATGACCACTTTTCCTTTTTTTTGGTGAGAGGAGAAAACTCTCCTTGTTTTATCATTGATCAAAATGGAGACTGTAGTCAAGAAATAAGAAGGCTAGGAATGGAAATGGCAGCCATGAAGGAACTAGATAAGATCCTGAAGTATAAAGATATACAACTGAGCACTAAGTTCAGAATTGTCCAAATCATTATATTCCCCAGTGATCTGGTGCTGGAGAAGAGTGTTTAAGATACTGTGGACAGCCAAAAATACAAACAAATGGGTCTTTGAACAGATTAAACCTGAACTCTCCCTGGAAGCCAAGATGATGAAACTGAGGCTGTTGTACTTTGTACACATAATGGGAAGGCATGAATCATTAGAAAAGATGATAATGCTAGGGAAGATAGAAGGCAGTAAAAGGAGAGGAAGATCATGACATGGCTAGGCTCAATCAGGGAGGCCATGGACTTGAATCTACAGGACATAGACAGAGCAGTGGAGAATAGGAGGTCTTGGAGATATCTCATCCACAGGGTCACCATGAGTTGGAGTTGACTCGAGGGCATTAACAAAAGCAACATTTGTCAGCTGTGGAAAAGATCTTGGATTCTGCCTGAATTCAAAGACATGGTATTAATGGGCTTTGGTTGAAAAAAAAGGTGTTATGGGTGTTTGGATGCCAAAAGCAATTTCCACAAATGTGCCAAGGTTTATATTGGAATGAATCCTCTTGATGTCATGAAATTAGTGTTTGTAACACCTGCTCAGGGCAAACACACCATTATGGAAAGGTATGTTACTGTATTTCACTCAGTTGAAGAGTGCAGTTAGCTGTGGGGAGATTAATAGAAAGTGTAACCTATTCCCTCTTCTGTTCTGAATTACAGTGAGGATGTTCTGTATTTTTAACTTTGTTAGCCGCCCTGATTGTTCTCAGAGGGGCGGGATACAAATAATTTTTTATTAAATTATATTATTATGAGGAATACTTTAATTTAAAGAACAAGGTGCAAAGAAAATTGGAAGACATAGTTTTGGGCCACTTTTTGTGTGATGTCATTAGGGGGTGCGGTGGTGTGGCCTACACCGGGAGAGACACCCCAGAAGGGAGGGTGACACCTGGTTGGGGCCTCCCGCACTGCACCATTCCTGTGCATGTGTCCATTCTCCAACACCCCCCACAAGCGTGCCCACCCTCCTGTGCTGTCCCTGTGTGTGCTCCCACCCTCCTGTGCCCCCACACACGCTCTCCCTGTTGTGCCATACCAGAGAGTGCACTCTCTTCCACTCCTGTGCTGCCCCATCTGGAACGGGGGGGGGGGGAGCATGGGAACATCACAGGAGGGTGATAGTGCACATGGGGGAGACCCACCACCAGAAGCTCTGCCCCCACATCAAGTGATATGAAATATTTTTATTAAGTGTCAACCTCTGGTTTCTCTTTAAAGATAAAGTGATACAATTTTTTAAAAAACAAAAACATTTAACATCATAGATTTATATTGTACTATTATATTACCATATATGTACTATTCATTTTCATAGAAATCTTAGGGAAGTGCATTCAAATGAAAACAATGGAATGTGAATGAACACTGTAGTACAAATTACTGTGGTTTATGGTAGCATAACATTAGGGCCTTAGCCCAGGGAATTCATAAACAATGCAGTACAATATGCTCTAATGCTATATAATATTTTCAATAAAACTGTAAAACAATGTCCCTGTTGCTTATATCAAAGAGAGAAGGAGATAGCCACCCCTCAATACCCATTATGTTCTCTTTCATTTACCTTTAGAGCATTTGATAGCACATCCATTGCCAGGATTGTGAAAAATAGTTCTCTACTATTTTGATGAATGCTTGATAGAAATGTACCACACAAAACAGCAAAATTTGACTTGCCATTTCAAGCATTACCATTCAGTTTTATCATTCATGACAACCTATTAAAAAAGCATGACACACTTTCAAATAACGAATAAAGCTATGCATGGTTGAATAATATATAAAGATGGAGACGTCTGACTGACTGCTTGAAAAGATATCTTTGAAAATGAATGGAAATGTAAACTCTTCCATGTGTACACTAGAAAATTATCCTAGGTGAGCTGCATTTGAGCTAGATTATATCAGAGCCAATTAGGGAGTTACAGGATATACTGGAGAGCTCCATAGGAAAGAATAATTGCTTTTAATTTTTAGGGCTCCCTCCCCATCCCACATAATTCACCAGAGCCAAATGGATGGTTGCCTGTAATTTCCTTATCTCTGGATTTAGTAAAGTTAATGTGTTTACTTTTTTCCACAATAATAATAATAATAATAATAATAATAATAATAAATCCTCTTACTGCCTCACTTTTTTTCCTCCTGTATTAAAAGGAACTTGGTATAAAGCAAGCAAAAATATACTATTTTCTTGCACACAATGTAGTTACATGTGGAATTAATTGCTGAAGGATAATGCTACAATTCATAAGAAGGTGTAGTGCATGGTGTAGCTGTTTAAGTGTTGGACTATGACTCTGGAGACCAGAGTTCGAGTCCCTGCTTGGCCATGAAATCCACTGGGTGACCTTGGGCAAGTCACATGCTCATATGAAGCCAGTGGAGAACCTCCTCTGAAGAAATCTTGCCAAGAAAACCCCATTAAAACCTTAGGGTTGCCATAACATGGAGAGAACTTAAAAGATACGCAACAACAAAGTGTAGAGCTGGCTGTTTTACCCACGTTTCAGGTAGGTGGCTCTTTTGACCATCTTCTATTTGTGCATGAGTAGCTGATCAGAGGAGGTTTGCATATAGAGCTTGAAAAAAATGGTTTCTTGGGACTATAATTCCCAGAATCCTCTGACCAGCATGGACAGTGGAGTTGCTAGCTGGGGGATTCTGGGTTTGATAGACCAAAAAAGTAGCTTCTAGTTCTTTATATTACTCTCTTCACAGTGAATGAGATACTTACATGTGCTGTCTAATCCACATGTAAGTTAAAAGTTAATGAAATGCCTGTAGAAGAGGCCATCTAAAATGAGCTGTGGTGAAATGTGCCCACAGACATTGTTAGCAATTGTAACCAATAGAAAGCCACGAGTTTACTTCATAATGTTTTCTTTTTCTTTGAACCACCTCTAAATGTTCAGTACTGGTTAATCCTGGCAACATTATGAAAAGACTGGGAAATGTTCTGCTGTTTGCCTGAATGTATGAAGGCTGGAAGTAGAGGAACACATCCTACTGCTAAGTGACTTACTTCATCCACATACAGCCTTTTGGTGTTCAGATTAGTGTGTGAATGGAGCTACTCTGAAAAGCTCAAAGAGCAACCCCCCCTTTTTTTTTTGGTAAGGCTAAAGCAAGGCTAAAGAAACCAGTGTGGACACCTTGGTGTAATTTTGGTAGCTGATGACTCAACTGTTGAATGCAGATGTGGTGACAGAGAAAGAAATGGCTTGTTTCTTCTGTGAAAAATAGTTCTCCTGAGTAAACAAATGAATCCAAGAAGGAGAGAAACTTCTTTCTGGAACTGGAATTTAACAAGTAACCATTTCCTTAGGCAACTGAGCTTTTATTGTAGGCCTGGGTATGAGACCATACAGTGTTAATTTCAGGGTGTTGCTTAGTACAGCCTAGTTAAATGGTTGGTCATGTACTCCAGAGGGGTTTTTTTTTATTGGTAGTTGTCTGACATGAATACTGATCCTCCAGAATGTTCAAAATAAATGAGAGGCTGGAGAAAGTTACGGGTTCTTAAGTTCATGCACTTCAGCAACCTATAATCATTCATATGCCTGCAAGTTTGGCTGGGTGTTTTGCAAAACTTTATAGCTGGTTTAGTTTTTAGGAGCATAACAAAAGAAATATGCATTTTGACCTTGGAACTCTGGTAGTTATGGCAGCTACCATGTGTCTGACCTTCTGATAACATCTGGCATCCAAAATAAAGGCTAATTTCAAAACATTTTCTTATACATGTTCTGAATGGCTTGGGTCAGATATGTACAATTCTAAATAAAGAAATAAGTGTGGCCACTAGCCAACTCTGACTGAATACAGATGTTGTTCAGAAGGATTTGCTTTATGTTACTCAGCACACATGACCTGGATAATCGGGTGTTGTGGACTTCTTGGAATGTAGCTGAGGGCTTCACTGTTAATGTAAGCCAAACTTCATATTTGAGATGCCCAACCTTTTTTGTTGTTTTACTAAGAAAGTGTTTGCATTGAAATGCTCCCACTGTGATGCATAGATCTCTTTATTTGCATGTGCAGAAGGCTGGATTCTTGCAGTTTTAAAGGACTGGAAAAAGCTGAGTTCATTCCCATTCCTGCTGAATAGATCTGCAACTGATAGATTGAAAAGCAATACCCAATATCAAGTGTAGTGTGCCAGTTCTCATTTCATCATCAGCGGTGTCCACCTATTCTTGCCTTCACTGCCAACTTTTTAATAATTAATATCAAACGAATTAAGGCCTTAAAATCCAGTTTCAAGTTGTGCAGGTACTGTACTTTCCCCTTTGCTTCCCATACGTGACTCTGATAAATGTTAGCATGGAGATTTTCTGTTAGTAGGGTCTGGATGCCAAAAGATATAGGAAAAGGTAACTGTTTAGGAACTGAAACTTAATTTACTCATGATAAGTTAAAGGGAGACCCAGCATGGTGTAGTGGCTTGAGCATTGGAATTTGACTCTTGAGACCAGGATTTGAATCCCTGCTTGGCCATGGAAAACCCATGTCACACCTTCTCAGACGAAGGCAAAGGCAAGCCCCTTCTGAACAAATCTGGCCAAGAAAACCCTATGATAAGTTCACAGGGTCATGATAAGTTGGAATTGACTTGAAGGGACACAACAGCAATATTGCTGCAAAAAACAGTTCTGGAGGGTTTACCAGACCCCTCTCAAAGCCAATATTAGGGATACAGGGTAGTTCTGATTGGGTAGTTCTTCCATTTCTGATGAATTTAGCTGTTCGGCCAGCAGAAGTTCATCACTGGATCTTGCAGTTTCTCTCGTACAGGAAATATGCCAGCATGTGAACTTCTCTGGCCAGAGCTTTCCAAAGCTGGGGTTTTACCACTGGAAAGACCATATTCCAAGAGCTAGTTTACACAGTTGTTTGTGGAAGAATCTACTCCCACCCCAGATGATTCTTGATTGCAGCTCTCAACTTCCCTGGTCAGGATAACTCATGGTGAGAGTAGATGGGAATTCCATTGAAACATACCCAGCAAGTGACAAGATGCCCACTCCTTAAGTAAAGGAAAATAACTCTCATTGTTCCACAGGAACAGTTCTGCTCAGCTAAGTCCTCCATCCATCAGGAAAAGGCTAGACTTGACACATTTAATATGACATTCATATTTAATTGCACTAAATGAGATAGTTTTATGTGTAATAGATGTGAATAGTTATTCTGTACAGGGATAATTAGAAATGTATGTTCTGGAACAACATGGCCACATTTGCACATAGCCCTAAGCCATGTTTTAGTGCCATGTGTCAAAGCAGAATGGCAAGTCCTCAGATTCACATGAGATCCTCTCCCAACTCTTTCTGTCCTGTGTCTGGGGCTGGAAAAACCCAAATTCATTTTCACTCCAGCAGATTCTTGGCTTGTCATTGTGTAAAATTAGGATTTTTTTTTTACAAGAAGCTAATCAGTTTCTATGACAAGCTACCAATAACTCAGTTTTTTTGTGGGTTTTCTTTGCAGGTTTGCTTAAAGGTAAAAGTTTATTTTAAATCAGGCCTACACAACTTGGCTATAGGTTGGAGCCAAAATTAAACTAGGCTAAACTTCTTAGGGCAGCAGAAAGGTTTTAACTAAATATTTATTAATTAATGCTATTAATTAGGATTAATTAATATTAATTTTGTCCTCCCCCTCTTCTTCTGTGCAGCCCCTCTCCTCAGGAGAAAGCCAAGCGGTGGAGGAGTCTTGTATGTCTTTCTCCTCCTCTGCCTGGACCTCTCTTCGGGAGAAGGCCAAGTAATGGAGGAGCCTTGAGGGGCAAGTGTTTGCCCCTCTTCAGAGCCTTGTAAGGTGAGTGTTTGCCCATCCTCCTAATCTATCCATCCTTCTCCTTGGGAAAAAGCTGATCAGCGGAGGAGCCTTGAAGCAGGGGAGTGTTCACCCATCCTCCCCCTCCACCGCCCAGCCTTCTCCTCAGGAGAAAGTGGGGCAGTGAGCGAGCCTTGCAGGGAAAGCATTTGCCTGTCCTCCTACTCCTCTGCCTGGCCTTCTCCTTGGGTGAAAGCCGGGCAGCGGAAGACCCTTGAAGTTGTTCCACATCCTCACAGGTCACCTGAAATCATTGGTGGGCTGCATGCGGGCCCTGGGTCGTATGTTGTGCAAGTCTGTTTTAAAGAATGATTTCTCATTCATACATAATAGCAAAGAGGCATGTTTAGCATAGCTGGCTGAATTAGAAGGAGGAATAATCTAATGAGAAGAAGCAACCAGCTAGGGTGTGGAGGGTGAAAAGAGTAATCCATGAGTAATTTTACATGCAGTGTAGTTAACGTGAATTAAGTGGAGAATGCTTGATGGGTTCCTCAACTTGTGACCCCACAGATGCTGTTGGAATGTAGCTCCTGTCATCCCTCCTCATTTTGTGAGGGAGGGCGACAAGTTGATCATCCCAATGTAGTATAACAATGATGGTTGTGGCACTCTTGAAAGTGTGGATAAGTATCAGTAGAGTAGCATTAAAACAGCAACTGGGTAAGTAGTTCATACATTCTCCATTGTTGGACTATCTGTATTATTCAGATAGTGCACAGAGTCTCCATACTTTTGTATGACTATATACCAGTGATGGTGAACCTTTTAGGGACTTAATGACCAAATTAAAAGGCTTTCCAGCACCGGGTGGGACTTCTACATTCCGGAGGTGGGACTTCTGGGGTGGGACATCTCCCTCCACCACCGCCTTCCTGGGAGCCTCTCCAAAGGCAGCTGAAGGCCTGGGAAAAGGAGGAACAGGCATGCACTTGTTCCTTCTCTTCCCTGCCCCCTGTGTGCCCTGAAAAATGACTGTGGATACAGTTCAGAAATATACTTTTGCTTTCATATATTGCACTAAGATTTCTGAAGAGGAAGTTGTAGATGGGTTAAAGTTTCATTTTTATTTCTACCTTAACATAGCCATCATAGGCATGGCTGGTGGGCATGCGAGAGAGGGCCTTCTTGCTGGCTGCCCCTAGACTCTAGAACTCCCTCCTGTGGAAAGCAAAAATGGCTCCTTCCTTGATGTCCTTCTGTCAGCTGGCAAATCCTTTTTATTCTGATAGACTTAGATATTTTTACTTGCTTTTTATCTTTTGCATGTTAGCTTTTTAAGTGTAGGTTTAAATTGTTTTAATACTGTGAATAGTTCAATTCCATTTTAATGTAATTGGGGAAAAGGCATAATAGAAATAGTAGTAGTAACAGTAATAGTAGTTGTAGTTGTTTTTGATTAGGACAGACAATAGCTGAACATGGGAAATAAAATACAACAATTATTACTTTTTTGGATATGTCCACAGCAAAAGGAAGAAGAAGGAAATGGTAGGTTCACTGCGTGGAGAAGATGGCAAAATGCTAACAGAGGACAGAGAAAAGGCAGAATTATTCAACACCTTCTTTGCTTCAGTCTTCTCAGAAAAGGCAAAGGGTGCTCAACCTGAGGATAATGGAGCAGAGGACAGAATTGGGGAATTTCAGCACAGAATAAGTAAGGAGATAGTACAGGAATACCTGGTTAATCTAAATGAATATAAGTCTCCATGACTAGATGAGCTACATCCAATAATATTAAAAGAACTGGCTAATGTAATATCGGAGCCATTGGCAATAATCTTTGAGAACTCCTGGAGAACAGGAGAAATCCCAGCAGACTGGAGGAGGGCAAACGTTGTCCCCATCTTCAAAAAAGGGAAAAAGGAGGATCCCAACAATTATCATCCCGTTAGTCTGACATCAATACCAGGAAAGATTCTAGAGCAGATCATTAAACAGAGTCTGTGAACATCTAGAAGGCAATTCCATAATCACAAAAAGTCAACATGGGTTTCAGAGAAACAAGTCAGGCCAGACAAACCTAATCTCTCTCTCTCTTTTTTATAAAATTACCAGCTTGTTAGATGATGGGAATGCTGTGGATATAGTATATCTTGATTTCAGTAAGGCCTTTGACAGGGTTCCAACATTCTAGCAAACAAGCTAGTGAAATCTGGGCTAGACAAAGTAGCTGTTACATGGATTTGTAACTGGTTGATTGGCCGGACCCAAAGGGTGCTCAACAATGGCTCCTTTTCATTTTGGAGAGAAGTGACCAGCGGGGTCCCGCAGGGCTCTGTCCTGGGCCCAGTGCTATTCAACATCTTTATCAATGACTTAGATGACAGAATTGGGGGTGTATTTATCAAATTTGCAGATGACACCAAACTAGGAGGAGTAGGAGGACAGGATCAAAATTCAAAATGACCTTAATAGATTAGAAAGCTGGGCCAAAGCTAACAAAATGAATTTCAACATGGAGAAATGTAAGGTACTGCACTTAGGGCGGAAAAATGAAATGCACAGATATAGGATGGGGGACACCTGGCTAAACGAGTTGACATGTGAAAAGGATCTGGGAGGTCAAGTAGACTATAAGTTGAACATGAGTCAACAGTGTGATGCGGCAGCTACTGTAACAAGGCCAATGCGATTTTGGGCTGCATCAATAGAAGTACAGTGCGCCCGCGTCATACTTGGCTTTCAGCATATGTTGAAAGCTGCACGTGGGGTGGCATATCCTATTTGGATGAATGGGGTGCGCAGGGCGGTGCGTGTGCACCGCCGCCACATGCACCAGCCCCATTTACTTGAATGGGGCTAGAGCATGCGTGGTATTTGGCTTACGTGGGAGGGGGGACCGGAACGGATCCCCTGTATAAACCAAGGACATACTGTATGGTCTCTAGATCAAGGGAAGTAATAGTGCCACTGTATTCTGCTCTGGTCAGGCCCCACCTGGAGTATTGTGTCCAGTTCTGGGCACCACAATTCAAAAAGGACATTGAGAAACTGGAGCGCTTCCAAAGGAGGGTGACTAAAATGGTGAAGGGTCTGGAAACCTTGTCCTATGAGGAATGACTTAGGGAGCTGGGGATGTTTAGCCTGGAGAAGAAAAGATTAAGAGGTGATATGCTAGCCCTGTTTAAATACTTGAAGGGATGTCACATTGAGGAGGGAGCAAGCTTGTTTTCTGCTGCTCCAGAGACTAGAACCCAGAGCAATGGAAGCAACATTAGGAGGAACTTCCTGACAGTAAAGGCTGTTTGACAGTGGAATAAACTCCCTTGGAGTGTAGTGGAGTCTCCTTCTTTGGAGGTCTTTAAGCAGAGGCTGGATGGCCATCTGTCAGGGATGCTTTGATTGAGAGTTCCTGCATGGCAGGGGGTTGGAGTGGATGGCCCTTGTGGTCTCTTCCAACTCTGTGATTCTATGAGAACATAACCCACCTACCACAACTGTGACAGGAAAACTGATGAAATATCTAGGCATTTCCTTTTTCATTTTTTTTGTCTTAGCTATTGTCTATCCTGATCAAAAACAGCATCTACATGACAATCCATATTTCTTTCTATCCCTCTGTGTGTATGTGTGTGTGTGTTGTGTGTGTGTATTGGAGCACCAGTGGATCCAAAGGGCCCACTGCAGATGTGTTGGTAGACGTTACTTCTTTATTACAAAACTTGGTTCCCAAGGCAGGAATAACAAGGAAAGCATAGTGATGGATTCCTGAATCGCAAAAAAGAAGAGCAGTTGAACAAGTTTCAGCAAAGTTTTTATCCAAAACTAATAATATGCACATGTGAAATGAAAGAACAGGCTCAGTTGAATTTTGCATAAGTAAACAAAAAAAGCATTTTGAAACTTATAGAGACTGCTTGAAAGTTTCTTCCAGATCTGCATTTTGTCCCGCCCTCCTTCACTTTCCCCTGTGCTTGATGCTGCTAAAACATTTGCAGTTAGAGACATGGATTAGAAGGAAAAAGGGGACTAAGCAGGCATTAAAAGACTGTAAAAAGGAGCTTTTTTTTTGTCAGAGGTTTTGTTAACTGAGGAATGCCTGTATTTAATTTTCAATGGAACCATATTGCAAGGAGTTTTAGCTTTAATAGTATGGATACAAATGAATAAATAGTGTTCTAAATATAGATATATTATTGTCAAGCTGTGTAATCTTGATCCAAAATGGATATTATAGATTGTAACACAGTCTTGTGTTACAGATTGTCTAGAAACATGCTTAGATAAAACTTTGTTTTGTGCCCTTATTTCCCCTTTCACATCCCCACTGAATCGGTCACAGTCAAGAAAAGACTTGCTCAAAAGTATTGCTTTGAGTTTAATGGGAGTATCCAGCAAGTATGCTGAGAATTTCAGTCTTAGGCTACTTCAGCAATGCAGAAATACTGTTATTTGACACCACTTTAACTGTCATCACTCAGTGCTGAGAAATTCTGGACTTTGTAGTTTTGTGAGATATTTAGCCTCAGAGAGCTCTGGCATCACGACAAACTACAAATCTCAGAATATGGAGCCATGGCAATTATTGTTGTCAGACTGCGCGATTTCTGCAGTGCAGACAGGGCCATAGATTCACAGACTTTGATACATCTGTATCAACTCCTACCGAATATGTTGAGTTTCAGAGAGATTGTCATACTGTTTTCTCGACCCATTAGCATGCTGTCTCCAAACCCCTGAACTGAGACTGTTCTGGATCTTTATAAACTGGGACTGAAAGTCAAGCAAAGGTAGCATTTTGGTTTATATATGACAAGATCAACTGCACCCAGGCTTTGAAGGACTTAATTACAAATCTATTAACAGCAGCAAGACTAATAATAGCAAAAAAATGGAAAGATCAGGGAGATCTGCAAATACAAGGTTGGTATAAAGAAATTTGGCAAATGGCAATTAATGATACGTTAGCATGTGAAATCATGGTAAAAAAAGGAATAATGAAGAGGAATGATTTTGAAACAATATGGAAAATATTTGTACAAAAGGCTTTAGTAAAAGAGGAAAGTGGTTTTACCTCCACAGGAAGAGTTACAATTTTGGAGGATAGAATAATATGAAGATATTAGGCTCTGGTGATGGGGAGCACTGTGAGGGGGGAGAGTTAATTAATGATAAATTAATCGTGTTATATTTGAGTGGATAGTATATTTTATAAATAGTTGAAAAGAAGATAGTGATAAGAATGATGATATCAATGATTTCATGTTTTTTAATTATTGGTTTAGTTAATAAATGGCTTAATATGAATAAGATTCAGGTAAGGTAATTAAGAATGGATAATTAATGTGATTTATTACATATTGTATGTGGAATATTATGTAAAAGGCATTTTTCAATATTATTTTGTGTAGGTTATATTATTAATTTAAAAAGGAGGGGGAAAGAAAGTCAAGCAAACGGGAAATAATTTTTTAAAAATCCCAAATCTTGGAATAATTAAAAAAAAATATTATGACTCAAATCTGGTAGTTGCTCTGCATTTACCCAATCTGTGTTTGTTTGCTTAGAAGGCATCCACTACTTCTTTACTGTTCTTTTCCCCCCAGAGAAAGCTTACAAGGTAGTTGAGCACAGCTTCTCCTCCCCATGAGCCAAGGTGTCTACTGATTGATTCAGAGGGCAACATCAAAATCTTGCAGTGGCTCTTTCAGCCAATGTATAGATAAATGGTCTCCAGTGCTTCAGTTTTGGGAACTCCACTGTCCTACCCTTCTACATAATAAGTTATTCCATACTTTTATACTTTATGGAATATTGTGCAATATTATGTTCAGAAGTTTTCATGAAAAAAGTGTCTGATAAGAAAGCAGTGTGAAGATATGGGTCTAGACGTGCTTGATACGGAATTCTTTCCTCCAGATCCAGTGTGATGCTAGAGTTACCAAAAACAAAACAAAACAAAACAACAACAGCCTGTGCTAGTGCAAGTGCATTGGATTTATCCTTTGTGCACATGGTGGGGCAAGAGGCCATATAGACATGGAATTTCTTGCACTTCAGTTTGAGCTGGATCTGTCCTTGCACTACCTCTGTAAATGTGTATCTGTAGCACAACAGATCATGAATTGCCTGGGGACACTGCTCAATAAAGTGCATGGAAAATATTTATGGGAAAAATCCATGGAACTGTTTTTTCTTGTTCTTTTTCGTGTAAATGCTATGTAAAGTGATGGTGCTCTATAAATAGATAAATGAGGATGAGGATGATGAGGATGCCAACTTTCTGTAGAGATTCATGCATAGTTTACTGTAACAAATTTACCAACAATGATTTCTTCTCTCTGTAGGAAATAACCCCTCAAAATGGAGGATGGGAAGCCAGTATGGGCTCCACACCCAACTGATGGGTTTCAGATGGGAACCATTGTCGATATTGGGCCTGACAGCTTAACTATTGAACCCATAAATCAGAAAGGCAAGGTGAGTGATTACAAAAAGTTACTAATTCTTTTAAGATATTGCTTCACTAGAAGGAAAGATGTATGCAAGAAGTAAGAAACTATTTGTTGAGAGGTTCATAGCATTGTTCCTATTTAGAGTTTGTAAATGTTTTCAGCTATTTCATAGAATCATAAAGTTGGAGGAAACCACAAGGACCATCCAGTCCAACCCCCTGCCATTCAGGAATATGCAGTCTAAGCATTCCCATCAGATGACCATCCAGCTTCTGTTAGCAAACCTCCAAAGAAGGAGACTCCACCACTCTCTGAGGGAGTGTATTTCACTGTTGAACAGCTCTTACTGTCAGGACGTTCTTCCTAATGTTTAGGTGGAATCCCTTTTCCTGTAGCTTGAATCTGTTGCTCCATGTCCTAGGCCCCAGACACATGCACCAAATGACAAAGATTCCAGTTGTGTTTGAGGCATAGTGTTCAGATGATGCATGCCTTGAGTGTGCTAGAAGCTGGGCCGAGCTTGCATCATCTGGAAAGAACCGGGTCAAGAAGGAGCAGATAGAATCTGCTCCTTCCTGTGACCAAGCTCAGATCTGTGGTGGTGGCCTGGATTGGGACCAGGTGCATGTCACTGCTGTGGTCTGGCATGAATGGCACCAGCGCTGCCTCACGCCAGTCTATTCAGTTCATCTGTTTCTGGCTCTAGTCTCTGGAGCAACAGAAAACAAGCTTGCTCCATCCTCAATATAACATCCTTTCAAATATTTAAACAAGGCTATTGTGTCACCTCTTCACTTTCTCTTCTCCAAGCTAAACATACTCAGCTCCCTAAGCTGCTCCTCATTGACCATTTTTGTTTCTAGGTTTTCCTGAACTACAAACTAAAACTTGTCTCATGCTTTCTAAACTATAGCCCCCAAATTGAAAGATTTGTAGCCTCAAGTGAAAGAATATATGAATTCTGCACATTGCTTGACGTGGAACCTTCATGACACATAAAAAATTACTCCTAAAACTATTCTCAATTAGAAAAGTGTTTCACTGTGCTTTGTAGATAACTGTTAGAAAGACACAATACCAAAATACTATTAGAAACTGTTACCAAAATGCCTCCCAAAGTTAAAGGACTATTCTGGTAGCACAACATTGCTGTACACACAATGCCACTTCTACCACTCTCAGCAGAATAAGTCTGTTGCACCATGGCAAATAATTTGCCTGCCATAGATTGTGTAACTTATGCATGTATATATATCACTGACACAATCCCATCTTCTGAGTAGCTGTGCTTTTATATTAGCAATTATCTTTGTTATTGTTGTCTTTTAACTTGTTGCCCCAATTGAATGATGATAAAAATTGATGAATTCTATTAACAGAATTTCAAGTTGTCAAAGTATATGTAGTTATTACCCACAAGAAATATGCTCCATATAATCTCTACTTTAAAATAACTATTGCATGCTGAAAAGCATGATTTTTGAATCTAAATCTTGTCTGTTCCACAAATTTCTTCTTTGGTGACAGCTTGAATTTAATTTATATACAGGGGTACCCCGGGTTACGAAATTAATTCGTTCCGCCGCCGCTTTCGTAACCCGGAATACTTCGTAAGGCGAAAAAGCCATAGGCGCTAATGGGGAAAAGCCGCGATTTCGTGTGAAATAGCGCCGAAAAGCACCAAAAAAATTTTCGTAACCCGAAATAACCTTCGTAACCCGGAACAGTTTTCTTGAATGGATTTTTTTTGTAACCCGGAAATTTCGTAAGGCGGCGCATTCGTATCCCGGGGTACCAGTGTAATGAAAAATGCTCATTTGGTTAAATATTGAAGGGAATTAAAGTACTTGACATATCATTTGGGAAGCAAGAACATAAAAATATTGACTGTATTACATCATATGAATTTCCAGATGAATAATGCTACATATAATGCTTTGGAAGCATTAGTAAGGCATTAGCATACTGCTCCTAGTTAAGACTTAAGAGTATGTAAAACATTGGTGAGCAATCTTAAATTATCAAAATAATGTGGGTACTTTGGGAAAAACAATTTAAGATTATTTCCATTGAGATGTATAACTGTGGGTGTAATCCATCATGTTCAAGCACCATTAATGCCATACAAGCATGCTTGAGAGGGGGTCAGATAGTGAGCAATGGCTGGAAGAGGCCCATTAAGAAGCTTCCTAGCTGTGGTTTCAACAGGTCTTTCTCATCATTTTAGTGACTCTTCAGATGCAGGCAACAGAAAACCAAAATGATTACATATCTGTTATGGCAGCCCCCCATTATTATAATTCAGTTCAGTGTAAAAAAAGACAGATTAATTCAACAGGGACTTCGGATAGTAATAGTGTATTTAATGTAGTTCATAATGGATAATTGTTCTGTGAAATCGTTCCTTCTATGTCTGACTGCTTTTGCACCTGTATCTAACAAATATCATTTTGTCTATTTTTTGTATTGCATATTTCTGGGATCTAATTTATTTTAGGGAGCATTTAAGGCTCTCTATAAATGAACAAAATTTGTACAATCACAGAGTTGAAAGAGACCTCAAGGGCCAGCCAGTCCAATCCCCTGCCATGCAGGAACTCACAATCAAAGCACAGATGGCCATCCAACCTGTTTAAATACCTCCAAGGAAGGAGACTCCACCACACTGTGAGAAAGTATGTTCCACTGTCAAACAGCTCTAACTGTCAAGAAGTCCCTCCTAATGTTTAGGTGGAATCTCTTTTCCTGTAGTTTGAATCCATTCCTCCGTATCTATTCTCTGGAGCAGCAAAAAAAAATTCCTCAATATAGTCTAGATACTGTGCTTCTATTGATGCAGCCTAGAAACACATTGGCCCTTTTAGCTGCTGCAGCACACTATTAATTCATATTCAACTTGTGGTGTATTAGGACTCCTAGATCCCATTCACATGTACAGTCAGGCCAGGTGTCCTCCATCCTGTATCTATGCATTTCATTTGTTCTGCCTAAATGCAGTGCCTTACATTTTTCTGTGTTAAAATTAATTTTATTAGTTTTGGCCCAGCTTTCTAATGTATTAAAGTCATTTTGAATTTTGATCCTTTCCTCTGGGGTATTATCTATTCCTTCTAATTTGGTGTCATCTGCAAATTTGATAAGCATAATATGATTGCTGCTGAAAATTGTGGCCATGCTTCTGTTTTCACCACCAGCATAACATCTAGTACAGTGGTTCACAATCTTCTGTCCTCCAGATGTTGTTGACTTCAGCACCCAGAATTCCTGATTGTTAACCAAGCTGGCTAAGGGTTCTGGGAGCTGAAGTCAATAACACCTGGAGGACAAAAGTTTGGTAATAACTGATCTAGAATAACTTCAAGAGTGTACTTTGCATCCTTAGTTGTTGCTAGAACGGGTGGCAGTTGCAAAATAGAGAAAATTGTGAAGACACAGCACAGAGCAAGTTGTTTAAGATTATTGGGGGAACTGGGTAGATGACTGCCACTTTCAGTTGCACTTGGACTTTTAGAATAGGGCTGAAGACCTTGTGGCTATCCAGGAGCTTTAAACTGTAATTTCTACAGTCCCTTATCATTGGCTGGGCAGTTGTAGTACAAGACATCTAGTAGCTCAGAGGTTCTCCATGTCTAGTTCAGAGTAATTTCTATTTTAGATTAAAACTGTTTAGGACTACTGTACTATACCACAACATTCTTATGGCTAACAGGAGGAAACTGCAGTATTTCCAATAATTATGTGAAGAGAAACTACAGTGGTACCTCGGGATACGAAATACCCAGGTTACGAAATTTCCGGGATACGAAAAAATCCCATAGGAAATAATTGTTCCGGGTTACGAATGTTTTTTCGGGTTACAAAAAAAATTTTGGTGCTTTTTTCGGCTTTTTCGCACGGAATCGCGGCTTTTCCCCATTAGCGCCTATGGCATTTCGGCTTACGAAGGCTTTTCGGGTTACGAAAGCGGCCGCGGAATGAATTAATTTCGTAACCCGAGGAAGCACTGTATATCCATTAGCAGCAACAACAAAAGAAAAATAATTTGTGCGTTCAAGTATGCAAGAATTATAGTTTGTCCCTTAACTTCATAAAATTTAAATAAGTATAAGACAGCCTAAAGGAAGTAACTTCTAAAAAAGGCCATGCACAGATTTTTCTATACGACAGTAGTGAAAATTCCTTGTTTGTAGGTCAGGAGGTGAAGTCACAGGCTTCCCTCTTCTGGGGAACCTCAGCATATCTCCAGAAGTCTGGTTTAATGAGAAGGTAGTTGGCGGGTTTTCCTCAGGGATAATGCAGTACCAAATATAATAATGGCGCCTTACAGACGGGCCTAAGCGGCGCCATCGTTGCGCCAGGAATACGTGCGAGGGGCGGCGCTTCCGGACGGACCTTGCCCCTCGTGCGTATTCCGTACGGCAAGATGGCAGCGCCCTATACAGACGGGCGTGGCCATCTTGACGTAACGGACGCACAGCGTCCGGACGTCTAAACCCAGAAGAGCCATCGCGAGTGCGCACTTTGGCACTTGCGGCGGCTCTTCCGGGTTGCCGGAAGGAGTGCGATTTCTGCACTCCTTTTTTGCAGCGTGGAGGAGTTGCACGGTTTGGCTGCTGCAGCTCCTCCGCGCTGCAACCGGCAGCGGCCCAAGACCGCCCCTTTTGGGCGGTCTGTAACGGGCCAATGTCTCTCATTTCCTTCTGTGAGGTGAAACCTCAGGGAGTTGTAAATTTGATCAATTTCTTTCTCAGTACAGGTTGAAGATCCCTAACCCAAATGCATGGAATCAGAAGTGTTTTGAAGCTGGGATTTTTTCTGATTTTGGAATACACATGTAGCACCTACCTGTATAGTGTTTGCAAGACTGGAGAGAGAGCGAGAATCTGTGAAATGGTGGGAGGTACTCATGCTGAGTACTATGCTTGGATTCCTGCCATTTCACATTTTCTCAGTCTCTCTCCAGCCTCATTGTGAAAACAGAGTGCAGAGCAAGTTGTTGAGGATTACTGGGGGAACTGGGCAGATGACTGCCACTTTCAGTTGCACTTGGGCTTTTAGAATAGAGGTGAAGACCCTGTGGCTATCCAGGTGCTTTAAACTGCAGTTTCTACAGCCCCTTACCATTGTCTGGGCAGTTGTAGTACAAAACGTCTAGTTGGTCAGAGGTTCTCCATGTCTAGTTCTAATGTCTAATTTAGATTAAAACTGTTTTTTGTCACTACCAGCCTGCTTTCCGCTCTTAAGGTGCTGACACTCCCGCTTGTTCTTTTCTCTCCAGCCTCATGTTTTGTCCATTCATGACTTCCAGATTAGGGGTGCTCAATCTGTATATAGAAACTTCCAGGAGGTATTATGGTGAGATAACATTTGGCAACGTATTAACTGGTTTATAGGAAAATAAGGATGTGAGAGGGTAGAGTTCCTGCTTGGTTTCTTGAGATCCCCCCTCCCCAACTGTCAGATTCCTCCCATCTTGTTTTAAGTAATTTCATCTCATCCTCCTTCAAAATGAATAAACAAATCTCTGGGAACTCATCCAACAAACTGTTTATAGATCTTTCTTTTTTGTTCCATTGGAAAACAAATGGGAAAGAAAACAATGGTGGATTGAATTAAAATATGATGGTGGGTTTCTCCTTGTCCCCCCAAATCTACAATTACAGACTTGTTGAGGCCCTTAACCCCTGGCAGATTCTAGAGGAATATCTGGCTGGACAAACCAAAACAAACTAAAACAAACAACATTTTGCTCACTAAAAATCATCCCTAATTACTAGATGGAGACTAGCTCTTCATTGTTCACTTTGTTATGGAAACATGTTGTCACTAAATTTTTCAGTATTATGCATTGTAAACATATTATATGTGTAATCCATATATCCAGAAGGAAGTTGCATTGAATTCAGGGAGGCTTACTGTCAAGTAAGTGGAGGAGAGTTCCACAGATACCATGAACTGCTAAGAAGACAAACAGATTTGCTCTGGAACAAATTAAGCCTGTATTCTCCCTATAAGCCAAGTTGACTAAACTGAGAATGTTGTACTTTGGTCATATTGTTAGGAAGGATCGAATTAGGGGAATTTAATTAGCTCAAATATTACGAGAGACGTGTCCTAACAATGCACGCAATGGGGTCGGGTCCCTATGTGCATACCAGAGGTCATCTAGTCCAACCCCAAGAGAGAGAGACTCGAATGCCAAAGGAGGTGCAATTAAAATATAAACATTTATTAAAGCCACACAACAAAAGGGATCACACATTCAATGCTAAAGCAAGGGAGGGGTGAGTTCGGGGGTAAAGGAGAAAGGATAGAGGCACCGTTGGGATATTTACCTTAGGAGTCTTCTCCAAAGCGACGGATGCGAGGGATGGTGGATTGTGAGACACGGCCGCGGGAACGGAAAAGAAAGCGGTGACACTGGTGGCTAGGAGCTGAGTTCCAGCAGGCAAAGCTAACAAGAGGCCTGAGAGACAGTCAGCTTTGGCTTAGCTTGAGTGATTTCAGCGGAGCCCAAGGTTCAAGGAACGCAAGCTCGTAGCGAGATGCTCTACAAGCAAGGAAATCAGGCAAGGAACAACTGCTCAACAAGCCCACTGGAGGGCTGGAAGTGGGGTCCTTTTATACCCCTAAACATAACCTCAGGCTATGGCAGCCTGGCGAACAAAGGCTTCATGACTTTATCTTTGTTTAAGCTGAAGCTTACACAATGGATACACAAAGAAGAGGTCTGGCACTTTTCAGGAGGGGACAAATATCTTGATGGCCGAGCCGTTAAGTTAATCACTGGCTCATTAAGGAGGGAGCTACTGCTATTGTCCTCCTGCTTTGGGCAGCTTGCGAAACTAGTATGGCAACTCCCACAACTGTTTAGAGCTACCTTTTTCTTGTGACCAAGCCTAGCAAGGCAGCTGGCTACGTGGTCAGCTCGCTCTTAGGGTAATGGCGGCTAGCGATGGGGTCAGTCAGGGGTCATAGATTCAGATTGCATGGCACCCAAAATTTATATAAAACCAAACTTGGCAACAATATCATGAGAAGATAGGACTCACTAGAAAAAGCAATAATGTTTGATATGGCAGTAGGAAAAGAGAAAGACTGCATTCCAAATGCAGTCAAGAAAGCCACATTCATAAGTCTGCAAGACCTGAGCAGGGCTGTTGATGATAGGGTGACTTGGAGGTCTCTCATGCATAGGGTCACCATGGGTCAAAGTTGACTTGATGGCAGTTAACAACAACAAAACTGGATATAGGATTGAAGCCTGACATAGGGTAAAGGTCCATTGACTCTAATGGGACTGAAATCTGAGTACCATGGGCCCTTGGCATCTGCTGGGATTTAGTTCCTAGACCCCCCATGGACACCAAAATCCATGGATGTGCAAGTCCCATTTTATGCAATGGCATAGTAAAGCGGTGTGCTTTATATAAAATTGCAAAATTAGTTTGCTTTTTGGAATTTATATTTTTGTTAATATTTTCAAGCCATGGACGGTTGAATCCATGGATACAAAGGGCTGACAATATTACTTTAAGATGGTTATGTGAGCCACAAAGAAAGAAGTCACTTTATCTTTCATATAATGGAAATTCTGCTTTACCATACCATACTATTGGAAGGATTAGGACAAGATGAAGCTTTGTGAATAAAATAAAGCACTAAAGAAATATATAGTACTGCATAGTAACTATGTCTAGTCAATGCTACCTAGTCATGATGGTTGTATATTATCTCTAGTATTCAAACCAATAACTGCAGGATGCCAACGGAAAGATACCGTTCTCCAATGTCCTCCTTAAAGGCTTCCCACAGGCATTTGCCTGGCCACTGTGGGAACAGAAACTTGGACTTGAGTAAGAATAAATCACATTCTTATGTCCTTTTTGTGCATGAACAGCAGTTGCATTATAAGACAGTGGGTGTGAAACAGTAAAAGGTTTCTGTTTATATGAAAACTGTAGTTATCTGGTAGCCGTCAGGCAAAAATTGTGCCCCAAGTCCTCCTGGAGTCAATGAACATAAAGTGCAGAGCTATGCTTCAGACCTATTCATCACATTTTGACTGTGCTTGTGACCAATTCTGCCTAAAGCCTAGGTGTGCACAGTCAGTACTGATAACCCATTTTCAAGACATTTATCGGTATATCAGATCTTTAAAAAAATAAGGATAACAGCTATCCTGCTTCCAACCCTTTTGTTTCTAAGCTATTGATAGGTTGGAAAAGTGGTATAAAATTGTTTAAATAATCTGTTCTGGACTCCCCCCTCGCGAAATAAGAAATGCTCTGATATTCAAGCCCCATAGGCTTGAATGGCGGCGGGGTGGGTGTGCGCCACACTCATATGCCCCCATTATGTTCCCCTTCTATTTGCCACTCACACTAAGCGAGGGTGCAAATTCCAAGGCCTCAGAAATGGAGGAGTGACTGTATATATTCTTTTGTATCTTTTTTTTTTTTTTTTGGTTTTCAAAAAGGTGTGCATGGTACTTGAAAACAAATCAACTTCCTTTCCATTGCAGTTGCCCTGTTCTCTATGAGGCAAACAGTCAGCTGATATACAAATGTAAATAATGCTTGGTGTGTACATTTATGTTTGTGAATGTGTGTAAAATAGAAAAGTGGAATACAGCTGTCTAATCTCTCTCTGTGTGTAAAAAATATACTAAGACAGTTGGATTGGCTATATTATTTACCCCCCCCCTCTCCCATCCATCTTTTCTGCTTTCTTCTGGCTAAAACTGATCCTCTTTAAGGATTTTAATCTCAAACATATGGCTGTGCTGTCTGAATGGCTACATAGGGTTGTACTTAGCTCTCATAAAGTACATTGGCTGTGTTTTCTGTGGGCCCAGCATGTTTCTAGAGAACTGCATAGGTAGGAGCTTCCTTGTTCTCTATAAGAATTTGAATGTTTGGTATATGCAGCCATATGTGAAATCTTCTCCCTTCCTAAGGGAGATGAATTCAGAGGTTCATTAATTTAGGAAACTAGTTCAGAAGTTAGATATTTATCTGTGTGATCTCCCTTTTGCTAGCATCTTGGCCTCCACTATCTGAATTTTCAGTGTGAGTGAGTGGGTCTGTCTCTTATTTTACCTATTCTTATTTAGGTTTAACGATGGGCAGTGGCAGCAAAACTCTTACTACAGTTGGCCATCCGTATCCACAGATTCTTTATCCATGGATTCAACTATCCACAGTTTGAAAATATTTTAAAAAATATATACATTCCAAAAAGCAAACCCTGAATTTAATATTTTATATAAAGACACCGTTTTACTGTGCCATTGTAGTTAATGGGATTTGAACATTCACAGATTTTTCTATCCACATGGGGTCCTGTAATCAAACCCCAGCAGATACCAAGGGCCCAGTGTACTTTTTTCTTCTCCTCAAAGACCAAAAGCTTTTTCACACAACACAGTAATAGCATTTTGATTCCATTTTAATGGTCTTGGTTCCATCCTATGGAATCCTGGAGTTTATAGTTTACTTAGAATTCTTAGCCAGGCTGTTCTTCTGATTACTTATCAAACTGCAAGCTACAAATCCCAGGGTTTCACTGGATGCAGTCATAGCAATTAAACTAGAATTATTGTGCTGTAATGGAGTCGGAAAGAGTCCTGGTATAAAACCTATATGACATCCAAGCCATGCCCTCTACTTCTGGATAGGTGTGATGTGTCTGGAAAGAAAGCCATGACAGGAGTGTCCTTTCTCATTCAGCTTTTTTGAGTATTTATTGAAAGCTTGGCCATATGTAGTACTCAGAAAATGAAAACCATAACAGTTAGAGCTGAATCTAGACACACCCTCACTTAGAAAAAAACCATCAAAATCCACGAATTCTAGTACTGTATTTCACAAGGCTCTGTCGGCTTGTTCTTCCTTTTCCCATTGCACAACTTGTGCCCCCCTCCCATGTTCTTGGTATACAGAGATGAGAGCTATGATTATCTGATCAATAGATTTATTATAACAGGCATATTATGTGATACAACCTTGTATAATGTGCTTTACTTTTATTTGTCATCAATGTTTTAATTTGTTTTAACTTGATTTTACTTTTATGTGGTTTAATTGCTTTTTATGTTTCGCAGGCTGCTATGTTTGAATAATGTTTGTTCTAGGTGATGTAAGTCACTCTGGGGGAAAATATGAGAAATAAATAAACAAATATTCCTAAATTTGATTAAATAGTCTTTATGAACTTTAAATCACTTGTTCTAAAAATCATAAGGATTTTTATTTTTAGTACAGAAAAATGTAAATATCTGGAAATGGAAGATTTGTGACAATGGAACCAATTACCCAGAAAGGTATTGGAGTCTCTGGATGTCTTGAAAAAAGGGTAGATTGCTGCCTGCTGGGGATGCTCTAGTTGGATTTTCTGCATTGAGCAGGGGCTGGATTTAGGACTTTTGATGCCCCTTTCAACTCTATGCTTCTATGATATTTCCAACATTTCTTTTTCTAAACTTGACTGTTGAATTATCAGAAAAACTAAGTGGATAGCAATGAATTATCAAAAATTTCTGTTTGCATGGAAAGAAAGATGGGAGTACAAAGTATGGTAAGGAGAAAATAGACGAGAGAATGGATTTCCCCAGCTCACTCCATTCATTTTATTTCACGTGTTAGCATGCAATATTTGAGTTGATAGTGGTGAATGACAATTTCCCTTTAATATGCTATAAGTTCTTAACTTAATACAGTCGAATACTTTATATTATTGGCAAAATCAATAAGAGGAGGGGACAAATGTAGTAAAGCCAGTAGTAAAATCTGTTTTAAAACTTTACAATATGTATTCCCTAGGAAATCATTTTATATTGAGTTACTGGGAATATATTTTAATTAAAAATTGAGGGAAATCGAATCAAGAAGCTAAAATGCCACAGTCATAAGGCAATCATGTATGATCAGCTAGTTAATTTTTTGCTTTAGACGTTGATGTCTTCAATTAAGTAACTGTGATCAAGTGTAAATTCACTGCAGATGAATTAAGAGGAGAATCCCCCACTTTGCAGGACAGATAAAAGAGTATTGATTGTCTGAAGTATAAATGAAAGATAAATTGATATTGCCTAAACAGTCTGCTGAGCTAAATAAGTTATCTCCGATAAAATATTGGGTATAGATCTGAGGGAAAGATATGCTGATTATATTAAACATCAGCTGGATAGAAAATTACTAAAACATTCACCAGATGGTACATTATTCCATAGAAGCTTAACCATATGAAATATATTTTCTTCATGCTGGTAATTTGAACATCTGAAAGCTGATCTACTCCATGGGACTTTATAATGGCACCCTAAATATTAACATTGATTCACTAGATGAAGAAAAGAAAAAAGTAAAAATGAAGAAATAAGAGGATTTGTATAAATATATCACCCCATCACTGTGGCTGCAGTGAACTGTATTAAGTTATTTAAATTAACTCTTATTATGAACTAGATTATTAATAGTTAAGATAGTATATAAGAAGAATTTAGAAAAGGAATTTAGATAAATACAACTTAAGAATCGTATAAATGTTATAATTATAGCCTAAATCAAAAATTTATTTCTAACTAACATTGGATTAGTAGGAAGTTGGTAAGCCAGTGCTTGTGTAAATGGCATTGATTCAGGGAGTCTTCTTCTGTTGGACCAATTAGTTTTAGGCCTATGTTTCTGATATATTTGTGCATTTGTAAATTTGACATGTTTTCCATTTTTTTATACAGTAGTATAATATAGTAGTTGTGATATTTGTCAATAAAATATTATTTGCTGGCTGTGAAGTGGAAGAGTAATTTCTGTCATCTGGGGCATATTCATAATCATGAATAGATATCTAATCTGTTCAAGAACTTTGCCTTTCTCCATGTGGATGGCAATCTGTGCTGGATTGGATATAGTCATTGGTTCCGTTGATACTGTCGATTGTGTAAGCCATGTCCTTAAAGAATATATACGGTAGATTAGATAAACATTACCCCATTCAGACTGAGAGAAGCCTTTAAAGACTTTTTCACCAGTATTTATTTATTCATGAAAATGTTTTTTTTTTATAAATTTTTATTCCAAAAAGGTTTATAATATTGTGAAATACAGTGGCTAAATACAAGAGGATCAAGTAATAAAATAATAAAATAGTGATAGAACATTCCATTGTATTTAAATTAATCAAAATTCTGCAACAGCATAAAGTAATACAATACTGCAAGTGACAGAATATTGTCAGGTGTGGATATAAGCAACATATCAGACTTGACTCACTTAATATACACTCAACCTTAAGAGAATCAAGAAAGGGGAACTGGATTTTCTTAGCTTAACAAATAGAAAAGGTAAATGAAAATATACTAAATCTGTCCAGCATGAACTGGGGGGATTGAGAGAACCAAAGGATTTCATGTACATATTCAGGATATTTTGGCCAGGTGGCCTCAGATAAGTGGATGCATACAAGTTTATGAATTCTTCCTTTCTATAATTACTTTGAAGGGAACTGAACACTGTTGGAAAAGAATGTATGTGGAAACGGGTCAGGAAAACCAAACAATTATGCCTGAACCTCCTCCATCTTGCACTTGCAGCGTTAAATAAATAAATATATCTATTTCTAGATCACCTTTTCAGTCTGTGCTTGAACCCCAAACTGTCTGTTTCCTTGTCTGTTATAGACCTTTCTCGCTGCTATCAACCAAGTATTTCCTGCAGAGGAAGACAGTAAGAAGGATGTGGAAGATAACTGTAAGTGAAAATATAGAGTCTGGCTTGGATAGCAGACAGTAATTACATTGTTTAGGAAATTTCTTATTTTTGCAAGATGACATATTGGAAGCTGTGACTGCCCATCCCACTTTGTACATAATATGGTAATTGAACTTAAAAGAAACATGTTCTGGGTCTTCCAGTGATCTAGTCTTTGCTCAAAGGAAAGATTAGACTCTTGAGTCCACAATTTTCCCTTTTCTTCATTTCTTCATTTCTTTGCATGTTACAACTTCCAGAATCCTTCAGCCAGTATGGCTCATGGCTAGGGGATTTGGGGAAATACAGTCCAAAACTTATACTTCCAAGCTCAGGGGTGGGGTGGGAGTATTTTGTGAGCAAGACCATAAGGTCTGGGTGACATGTTCTGTTTTTCAGAAGGAACCTAAAAGAGCATTTGTTTATTTACTGGAAGTGAAAACATTAGAATCAGCAGTGCAGATTTTGTTCCTAACTATGAATGACAGAAACACAGAAGCTATTTTATACCTAGTCAGACGGTCGATCTAACAGGATTCTTTCTTAGCCCTATCTGAAGCTCTCTGGTATTTAACTAATGTTCCCCATCCGGATATTAACCAGATCTGGCCTTGTCTAGTTTTTTTATGTCAAACAAAATCAAGTGAATTCAGGATGGGACAGAGTTACTGAATAATGGAGTTCTTGGCCTGATAAGTTAGATATTTTATCAAACTTGGGAAAATGGTGAAATATATATTACCCGAGGACATCTTTTGCCATTAACAGAACAGACAAGTATCATATATTTTGTTGGAATCACTTCTTGGTGAAAAGAGCATGCAGAGAGAGTTATGACTCGAGTTTTGCCCCAGGATTTAAGTTTCAGTTTAAGGCCAAGTGGTAGAGCTCAGTGCTACTGCTTTCCCTAAGGTACCATGGCTCTCAAGACAATGCTATTGTCGATACTATTGCAGTTCCTAAATGAATAAATAATGATCTCTCCTTGTGATATGTGTTTCAAAATGGAACCGTATGTCAAATTGTCTCTCAAGGGGCTGCCGTATACAGTCCACCCTTGGCATACACACCCTTGCCATATGCGGATTTAAGTTTACATGGACGGCGAGTGGTGAGGGACATAATGGCACACCTGCCGGAGGCCATTAAAATCAATGGGACTCCGGCATACGCCAAATTTACCATACTTGGCGGACCGTTCTGGACACACACACATGCACGCATTAGGGCAGACTGTATATATATTGGCCATTTTAAACATATTATCCCTTCATGCCTAGTGCTACTAAAATGGTGGTAGCATTAGGAAAAGTGAGCTGAATGAAATTCCTCATATAGATTTCTAGACATTACCACTGAATACTACTCCATTAGTACTACTCCCAGTAGTATTGCCATGGCTTTGCTACTTCGGTGTTTCCTGTTTTCTTTCAAAGATTGGAAAACTCATTTAAAAAAATAGTCAGTTCCAGTTCTAATTCTGGTAGCCAGATAAAACTGTAGTTAGTGGCAATTCCATTTATAATATTTAAAAAACAACTCTTTACTCTCCCATTTGTCAAAGTACTATAATTAAGAATGTTATTTTTCTTCCAAAGATCTAAATGTTGCAAGCTGCCGACCTGTGGTACAAAACACATTCTTCTCTGTGTTGGTGAAAGTAGATTATAAAACTATGATGGTTCTTTTGGGGGTTTATGTAAACCAGTGCTCTGTTTTTATTATAGGTTCACTAATGTATCTAAATGAAGCCACCCTGTTACATAATATAAAAGTTCGATACAGTAAAGACAGAATTTATGTAAGTACTGTCCTACCCATAAAAAGGGATTGGGTTTTTTTTTATTATAAAATAATTGAGATGAAGATTTACTTTGAATTGTCATTGTTTGTTTGGAAATAATTGTCTCCCCAGTCACTGACCACCTCCTTAGGAAACAAAAGAGTTTAGGATCATGAAGCTATGTGAATATCCACATGTAGATAAATGCATAAATAATGCTGAAGTTTCCAAGTAACTGGCTTAGTAAAAAGGTGTAGTAAAAGCAAAGATGCATTTTCTTCTTCCAATTTGGAGGAGGAAAATGCCAGTCTCTTCTGACACTTCCAAGCTCAAATGACTGCCTTAATCTTTTATGTAGCTATCAGATTGCCTGATTGTATGTAATGGATTCTGACTAAATTATATTGAGTCCTTGCCATCTGCTCTGGCAAGTGACAGCTGTGAAATAGAAGGAAGAAACTTTTACAAGGCATGCCAGAAACAGATACACAATTATGTTAAGATCTACCTCTCCCCAAAACCCAGGTCTTTTAAGTGTTAATTTACATGCTTGTCTGCATTGGGCAATTGGTATATGCCTGTTTTCAAACAAAAATGTTTAGGTGTATATTTACACAGTTTTGGAAGTGATTCTTAACTACCAGTTACATACTCATTAGCCAATTTGCTTCTTATAAATTTACAAAAAGAAGTTTTGAATTGGTAATGATGTGGTTATGATTAATTTATTCAAGGTACCAGTATAGCATCCTAGAGCCGGCATAGTTTATTACTTTGAGCGTTTAAATCCCTGCTCATCCATGGACATCACTGTGTACCCTCAGGGAAGTCATACTCTCTCAGCCTCAGAGAAAGGCAATGGAAAGGCCTTTGAACAGATTTTGCCAAGAAAATCCTTTGATGGCTTCACCTTAGGGTTACCATGAGTTGAAATGAATTGAAGGTACCCAACAGCAACAAAGGCTGGAATCCTCTATGAAACTTACGTACTAAGTCGTACCATAACTATGAATCCCAGTCCAACTTCCTCATTTGCACTTATCAGGCAGCAGCTATTGTGATCACTTAGGAGGTGGAGGGCTACCATTCCCATCCTATCCCATGAACAATCTGTGGCAGAACAGACAGAAACAGGTCTCCTGCTGTGATCACTCCTCATACCAGACACTTGCACAAGAGTGCATGGGAACGGCAGCCAGCTGTTTCCTGAGCAACAGGGAGATTGACCCCCTTTGATTGCAGTGACCACTTCCTGGTAGGTGGAAATTAGGGGACTTACACAGGGTTGTGAATATGTTATCAGTCATGAGTACGTAACTTCAGGTTACTTGTTTGTAACTGTGATACAGAATTTTGGCCATTGTTTACAATGAAATTTAATATATAAAACAATAAAAAATATTGTTGTGTGTGCCTTCAAGTCATTTCTGACATATGGTGATCCTAAGTTGATCCTATCATGGGATTTTTTTGGCAAGATTTGTTCAGAGGAGGTTTGCCATTGCCTTCCCCTGAGGCTGAGAACGTATGACTTACCCAAGGTCACCCAGTGGATTTCATGGCTGTGAGGAGAATACCAACCATGTAAGAAATAAATGCAGGTTGTGTCTTCCTTATCCAGAATTCTGAAATCCAAAATATTCCAAAAACCAAAGCTTTTTTTTCATAAGTAGCTGGGATAGTGGCACCTTTGCTTTCTGATGGTTCACTGTACACAAACTGTTTCATGAACAAAAATATTTAAAATATTGTATAAAATACCTTGAGACTATGTGTATAAGATGTATATAAAACATAAAGGAATTTTGTGTTTAAACTTGGGTCCCATCTCCAAGATATTTCAGTGTATGTATATGCAAATACAATTATTCCAAAATCCCAAAGAAACCGACATCCAAAACACGTCTGGTACCAAGGTTAAGGGAGACTCAACCTGTAACAAACTACATGATTAAACTAGCAAAGCAATAATGGAAATGTTTGATTTTGAATTCAAAGTGATTTGAATTTCTGGGAGACTGGCCTGGCAATGTACCAGTGTACTGTCTCTGTTGTTTTCTTGTAGGTTTCTAGACATTTTTGATAAAAAAATTCAGATTTTGATGAGTTTGTGATGACTTTTCTTTGCAGACATATGTAGCCAACATCCTGATAGCAGTGAACCCTTACTTTGATATACTGAAACTTTATTCCTCTGACGCTATTAAGAAGTATCAGGGTAAATCACTTGGGACACTGCCACCACATGTCTATGCAATTGGTAAGGAATACACCATTTTACTGCTGGGTTAAAAAAATGAAGTGTTTTTGCTTTATGTGTTGCTCAATATTGAAGTTTTAATTTTATATAGTGTGCTACCTCCCTTGAGGAAAATTGAAAAAACAAACAGGTACTTGCCTTTCTTTTTTCTTTTTAAATGTATGCTGGTAGATGTCCCAAATAGGTATCAGAAATGGACTTTATCAGAATTAAAACTGAAATTCATTTGAAACAAGATTTGGACCCATGCAAGTATAGGGAGGCCTCTACCTCATGACAGAGAATGAGGAGTAGCAGTGACCACTTGGCCCTTCTAAGCCATTTCTCCTTTGCTGAAAGGCAGAATCTGTGCTTTGTGTCCTCTTTTATGTCTTCTAATCTGGCTTGCTGCTCTCAGTTGCAGTGGGAAATGTTATCCCATTTCCAGTATTAAAGTAGATTCAAATGGTGGTATCCAAAAGGTCAAGGAGGAAGCATGTTCTCATACAGCAAAATTTCTTGAATCAACCCTATTAATAAAAAAAAGCTTCTTTTCTGACCAGCATGCCATTTATTCTTCCTGTACATGTCATGCTCAGGCAGTTAATATATACAGCTAAATTTTGATTTCATTACTTCAAATGGTTCATTCCCAAGAACATTGCATAGCATTCAGATGGCTAATGAAAACATTAATCTGTGTGCTGTTACCTATCAATTTTAATGCCCTCTTAAATGTTTACTTCAGCCGATAAAGCATTCCGGGACATGAAAGTACTCAAGATGAGTCAGTCCATCATTGTGTCTGGAGAATCAGGAGCTGGGAAGACAGAAAACACTAAATTTGTTTTACGGTTTGTATCATTGGTTGAAAACGTTTCTTCTGAATAAAAGTTGTCCTCTAGCCATTTTAATCTCTCTGTAGAAACATTAAACTTCCTAATGTGTATAGCCCAGAACTATGAAAATATCAATGAGGTTTGAAATGCAAGTACAGTAACTCAAGTTGCAGTTCTTGAAGAGATTATGGTAAGAAGTTCCACATACCTTCTTGGTGATTTTTGTCAGAGGAAGCTTTCTGAAGATCTTTGATGATTCCCTCATTGTGCAAATGCACCAATATAGTGGGGATGCTATGCATGTGTTTCACCACTGGCATCCCCACCTCTGGTGTCACCTGGTGGAAGGGGTGGGGCTTCCGGGGTCAAAAGGGTGTGCTCCTTTCTTCTCATTTGCTGTGGCTCATAAACTACTTGTGAGTAGAGTGGTGCCCTGGAAGTGAGGTTGGGAGGGCTGTGCTTGGCCCTCTCCTTTGCTCCTGTGGCACTGTTCTCCTCATGAATAGAGTGGTGCTGCAGGAGTGAGGTCAGGGGTATGGAGGAGTCTGCCACTGTAATAGTGAAACTAGCAGGGGTGCACTCGCCCTTCCGCACCTTGCAGCAGGAAGAGGGCCCCAATCTTCTGGGGTGTCACCCAGTGTGGTCTACACACACCATGTCCTCTTAGTGATGCCACTAGGTTTCACCTCATTCTATTCTCCAAACAACCCTGTGATGCAGATTAGGTTGAGAAATAATGAATGCTCTATAGTTCCCAGTGAATTTCATAGAAGGTTAGTCATTTGGTACCAAGGTCTTCCCAGTAAAACCCTGTTCTGGTTTACCAGTTTGTTACTGGGATGGGGAATATACCTGGATTTTCTTAAGCCTGTGATATTGTAGATATACCAGGAAAGATAATTACAAAGAACAACTACATATTATGTTTTCTATCTCTTAAAGGTATCTGACTGAATCCTATGGCAGTGGACAAGATATTGATGAAAGAATTGTAGAAGGTACTGCATCATACCTAATTTTGATTTCTTTTGTATGAATTTTTTTAAAAAAGTAATCAGAGGCACAGAAGGGGCATCATGACCCAGACATTTATTTCATGAAAGTGCTGTTCAAATATGTCAGTGTTGTGTAGCATCTTTTAGTTTATGGGTGTTTTCAATGGCATGGACCTGAAAAATGTACTGTTGGATTATGCCCAATTATCTTTCCAAAATACCCAAAAGTGAAGATATCATCTAGGTCCTATCAAAACTTTGTTAACAAAGGACCACTCTTACTGATGATCTTTCAACACCCTCCCTAGAGGAACAGAATATTATTGCATAGCTCTCTGTAAAAGCTGAAAATCCTCCACTAAACGGTATGGTTTAGTTAAGGAGTGCTTCTTTCATTAGAGTTGTTTCATGGAACTGTTTTGTGCAAGAGGTGGTAGAATATTCTTCACAGCATAGCACCAGGGTGAATGAGGGTTGGATTATAGAATGAGAAGCATAGTGTGCCAGGTTTAACTAGAGAGCTGAAGATCTGGCATCGGCTTCTGCAGAGTGGTGGTCATAGACACAAGCAAAAAGTTCTCTAAAATTGCAGTTACTTTTCCTGTTATGCTGGCTATTTGCCGTAATAAATGAAAAAAATTTACCCATTCCCCTTCCATCTACTAAAATCCTTTTCAGATGTTCTTCACCACTGACCTCTCCATAGGGTTAGACCACATAAGAGCACCTGCCAGTAAGTGAGACTCCAGGGAGGCAGGGTTCCTGCCACACAGGGCTTGAGAGGACTATGACCAACAATGTGGCCCCACTGCCCTGTTCCCCATGGCTAGGAACAGGAGTTATATCGGGAACAGTAAGTGGCACATTGCCTTTTTGGCAACTGAACAATAAGGTAGACTCAGAAATCTTACTGTTCTTTTATGGGCTTCTTAGTCAGTATCACATGCAGAACAGTAATTCCTTCTTTAATAGATAATCGAATAACTGAGAATGATGTTGCTTAATTACAGCGGAACATATAAATATTCCATATCCGTGACATCTCAGAAAGTGGCTGACAGTTGGACACATTGTCTGAGGCTACATTCCTTAACACTGGTACCTGTAGGTATCTTTTTTAAAAAAGTGGATGAAGCTTTGAAATAAATATTTTACCCAGGCCAGCTGCTACTACACACTTGCACTGGTTTTTGTTTTCACCCTGCAGTTGTTGAGCACATCTTAACATGCATGTACGCAGTGTGGCTGCATTGCTACAGCAAAAAGATTTAAATACATAGCCTTTTTGGTAGCTTTTTGAAACTCCCCCTATTTGAACTACCTGTAAACATTGTGTCTTTCTTGTGAATCTGTTGTACATTTTCTTGACAAACTGGATAACTTGAGTTGGTCATGTACCAGCTCAAATTGTTCTGAGTGTTACAAACCAGCAATGACAACAAGAAGAAAAATATTAAGGCAGTACAAAAGTTGTCCGAGAGTAATTAATTGATATCTTTGTTCTTCCATAATAATCAGTTTTTAAAAACACTTTTTAAAAATTACTTGCTAATGTCTGCTTCTACTTCACTTCTTTCCAGAGTTCCTTACATATTGTTGGAACTAAGTGCATTTTAAAATGTTTTGTTTTGAGATAAAGTCCAGTTTTAAATATAGAATTAGCAAAGAATAAGTAGGGCAGTTTTATTAAAAATGCTGAGCAAATAGCACCACAGTGGTGTTTATCACACAGAGGTTTTTGCAGCTTTTTGCAGCTCAGTTCTGACATGGCTGCGGGTCCAACGATGCCAATTCACGCTAAAACATGTTGTGTTATCTCATGTGATTGCTTTCTATGGGGGGTTCTTACGAGGCGCTTCTGCATTCAGTCGGTACTGACTCCTCATTTTGGTGAATTTGGAAACAAGCAAAGTCACCAAATCTGCTTCTAATCTCATTTCAAGTTCACTTCGAATTGGTCTGGTGTGGAAGATCACTCCGATGTCGCCCCCCTTGGTCCCCTGCATCCTTCTCCTTCATCCCCCTCCTCCTCCTTCACCCTCTGCCACCCTGCCACCTATCCCATCATCCCCTGCCTGCTCCTACACCCCAATCTGTCCCCTCCTTCACCCTGCTGCCTATCCCATCATCCCCTGACTGCTCCTTAACCCCAATCCTGGCCCCAGTGACCCCCTGCGACCTGTCCCATCATCCCCTGACTGTTCCTTCACCCCAATCCTGGCCCCAGTGACCCCCTGAGACCTGTCCCATCATCCCCTGACTGCTCCTTCACCCCGATCCTGGCCCCAGTGACCCCCCTACGACCTGTCCCATCATCCCCTGACTGCTCCTTCACCCCAATCCTGGCCCCAGTGACCCTCTTTGACCTATCACATCATCCTCTGACTGCTCCTTCACCCCGATGAAGGATGACAGCTAAGGAGGGGGCAGGGAAGGAGGACAGCATCCAGAGCCCCATTGAGCATGTGCAAGGGTGCCAATTCAAATAGTTGAACCCTCTGGTGTGTTAATACAATATGCACTCACCACGCTTTGTTTGAATCCACATGACATGATTTGTCTGGAATCAAACTGACTCTGCTTCCCCCTCGATTTGGAAGAGCAACTGAAAGGCAACCAGTTGTGATAAAACATCACGATTTAATGTGAATTCGCATTGCTAGAAAGAAGTGACTGCGAATTTGGTGTGAAAAAACATCATGTTTCATGTTGTTAGAACAGGACTGCAGATCTGAGCTGCAAACCCCCCACGTGTGATAAGGCTCAGTGACAGCAAAACCTAAACCTCCACTGAACCACCATGTTAAATATAAAAGGATGGAACAGCCTCATGCCCTTGTTATAAGTTTCCAGAAGCTTTTAATTTGGCTGCTTTTGGAAACATAACACTGGGCTGGCTAGTTTGTAGCAAGCCAATTGCTGCAAGCATTATGCAGTCTTGATAGCTTTGCTAATGATGTCATTGTCTGCTTATAGTGTCCATGTGCCATCTATGTGCTATCTATGTGCATTGAGTGGAAGTGTTCTTACCAACTGGGAAGCTATAGCAGGTTAATATGACCACATGCATAAGCATAATGAATGATCATTTTGATGGGTTAGTTTTGGACATGGTCATTGAAGAGTGTGGTTCCTGCTAGCCAGTGATGTGGGAGATGAGCTGAGTCCACATAGTCTGGGCACAACTCCAGGCATCTGCTTGTTTCAAGGCTGCTGACAGTGTCTGTGTTTCTAGCTGCACCATTAATTCAGGGCTTTTGTCTCCTTTTCCTCTGCCAGTTGCTTTGATCCAGGGGGTCACAGAAGCAATTAGAAAGATTGGTGCATTGTGTTCACAAGGAGAGAATGTATGTGCTTCAATATGCATGGGTGGACATATTAAACAGGTTAAGCAACTTGAAATTTATTTTTCCTGCCTGAAGCCAGCTTTTTGGGCACATCTGACACTGCTAACTCACATATAGACTGTATTGTCTGGATTAGAGGAGAAGTCCTCACTTGCTTTTTTCTTTGATGTTTTGCTTGAATTGTGTATTCAGAAGCAGATCTTGGGAGAGGGATTGGTTGTATGTCTGTATTTATATATAAACAAATAAGAGCTGAAGTAACCTGTATTTCTTGCCTAAATTATTAGTTCAAGAAATGTTGATATTAGTATAATGCAAGTATCTCCTGGCTGACACTTTCTAGGTATCTTGGACTGCAAGTGCTCATATCATCAACATTGGAAATGATGGGAGTTTGTATTTCAACACATCTGGAGAATGTTGGGTTGGGAAAGGCAATGCAGTTCATCTATAAATATTTTATTAGGGACTTACTTATGTATTTCAACAGCTGTTGGTTGTTATTATGATATATAAGTAGGCATTTCAAACTTGTGGAAGAATTGCTAGTAAAACTATGGCCAGAAGCCAAAGAGATAAATTAACTGTGCTCTTGCCAAGTAGAATTCTTTTACTCTCCTCTCCAAACAAACCATTAGTCCTTAACTGAATAACTAAAATTACTTTCAAAATTTCTCATTGAATTTTCAATTCAGTTTTAAAAGGAATATGTTGCTTGACGTGGACCTTTGATGTTTGAAATCACAAAAATTAGTCCTCTTCTCACAAGAATATGGGAAACTATCTGAATGCTGTTTTGGATCCCATGTCATGTGGTTTTATGATAATAATAGTTTTTTCAGATGGTTTGGAAAAAGTAATTTTTAAATTACAAGTTGGATCCAGAGTTTGCTGCTACCGTCAGAGCATGTTCTGCTCATGGTATGCCAGGTGAAAGGAAGAAGTAGAGCTGACTTTAGCCAATTTCCTCCTTTTCGTGCAACTCAGACAGTACCATGCTCCAGCCCTTTGGAGTGGATCTTCAGAAGGCATAAGGGAAGCAAGAACTAGTTAAACTCACCCCCCCTCCCCCAATTTCCACTTCCAAAGGTATTCCACTGGATCAGAAGCCTTACATAAAGGCTGCTCCGTTCATGAGCGACAGATTCTAGATTCAACCATTTTCCTTTGTTTCTCTGGGCTTCCCAATACTAAACAATGTGAGTTATTTTCTTCTGGTTTGCTCAATAAATTTCTTATGAAGCTTGTTTTATTTTTGCTTTAATAGCCAACCCACTTCTAGAAGCGTTTGGCAATGCGAAGACAGTTCGTAACAACAACAGTAGCCGATTTGGAAAATTTGTAGAAATCCATTTCAATGAAAAGGTACCAGTCCTTTTTTTTTTGTCATAGGTATGCAGAAATTTCCTATTCCTTTCTGGAATTTGACTTGAGAAATCCTTGCCTTTTGGCCCTTTGGCCTTTTTACTTTCTCTATACCTTTCATATGGATCGTCTTGCAGTGCGAGGATATGTTTTTTTCATGTAGCTGAACAAGTCATCTGTCTTCTGATTTTAATGATTCTATACTCACAGAAAGATATAAATATAGACAAGAGACAGTAAAGTCAAAGTGCTCTTGTAGAAATGCTCCAGGACATGACTTGAACATTCATAATCCTCCCCTCCCTCCTTGGCCCAAACTCTTTAGTTCTGTGAATCAAAGAACTGAAGCAAAGTTATATTAATACTTTGCAAGTTGAGAAAACAATGGTGTGCACATTATTATTTACATATTATGCCATACTGTGTGGCTTTTTATTCTGGTAATTGAGCTTATACATTTTAAGCAATCAAACAGACCTGTAACAAATACAACAAATGAAAGGCTGGCATGACTTCAAAGTTGTTTGTGTAATTCAAGTTTTTCTTTATTTTATTTTTTAATTAGTGGCCAAAGCAGGTCTTCTAGATTGGTCCTTGAGATGTTTGAACTACATCTTACCATTGGACTACAACTGTGTCCCCATGCTGGGTGGAATTGGTGGAGTTGTAGGCCCAAACATCTGGAAGTCCAAAGGTTCCCCAACCCCAATACTGTTGAGATAGTAGTAGTATTGGGTTCTTTAATACTACTGGGATAGTAGTATCCCAGGATCAAATACAAGTTAAATGTGCCTGTCTGCTACCATTTTAAATTTAAAGCTTGTCATAAGCTTCCATGCTTACTATTTTTACTATTGAGTTTTGTTTTAACCATTTAATTTAATCTGATTGGACATTTTGGGGCCTCATGTGCTCATTTCAGTGCCCCATTCTCCCACAATAAGTTTTTTTTTTCCTAGAAAAGAAATTTGATGAAAGAAGCATGAGGTAGGTTCACAATATGCTGGTATATTCCTGGTAAGGTTTCTGGAAAAACTAATATTGCCTATTTCAGTGATTCCTTTCCCCTGGCTGAGTTGGAGTAGTGATATGGCTGTCTTAGGCACCAATTTTTAGGGTGCCAAACAAAAGCCTACTAAGTTGTTGTATGTTTACTCAAGATGGCTTTCTTGATTTTTATCCCCATAACAACCTTGTGAGATAGTCCAATAGTGCCCAGGATCATGATGTAACCAAGCACAGATTTGAATCCAGCCCTCCCAAGTCCAAGTGTACCACTTTAACCTATACAACTTACTGGCTTACTGTCATGGACAGAGAGAGCTGCTTGTGTGATTTTTCTACTTCATGGGCCCAAATACTTTAACTAGCTTTTGATGCTATACACCTTGACTTGGATGGTGATGCACTATTTGTGGCACCATTTGTGACTGTCTCAGTCTGGGTCTACACTGGCCAGAATACTCTGATGCTGCTACTGGAGTTTTCTGGCTCCAGATCTGCCCCAAATTGCCACCGTCACCTCCACATTCTGGAGTGATACTGGGTGGCTGTTTACACACGTGTCCTGCTGTGCTGCCTGGCTCTACAAGTGTTGGGTGCTCCCTCTGATGTTGAAAATGGGTCACTCAACATCAGTCACACGGCCTGGTGACTTGTTGTGATCTAAGAGAGAGCAACTCACACCAGTGGTGTCACTCCAGAGTGCTCTGAATTTTTCTGGAAAATCCTGAGCAAAAAGTAAGTCTTTTTAAGGCAGTTTAAGACAAGAATGGCCTGGATTTGATACAGAACTGGCCTCATGTCATGAAAACAGTCTGCAGTTGGATCAGGGCTTTGGCACTATGTTGTGAAGACAGGTCATGTTGAGAGTGAGGGGGAAACCACTTCATTTGGTCTGTGCAGACATGCCCTCAGATAGTAAAGTGTCTTTGGCTAACCCATTTCTGTTAAAACATTAAATTGTAGTTCAGCCTTAAAAATTCATGTCCACTTCTCTATCTGTTAGGAAATTGGAAGCTTTTGGATAGTCTTGGATAGTTTCATTGAGCCCAAAGTGGGTTCAGTAGTGGTTGAACTGATGTTTTACCAACCATGTTCCACAGTCCTATGTCCATGTATTCAAAGCACTGTGTTTAACAGAGCTCACTTCCTAGTAATTGTGCCTAGTACTGCAGCTGTAGCAGTATATTTGTGGGATAACAATAGAGCAGTGTCCACATTTTTAGCTAAGTTGCATTTCTTGGCTGATTGCCACAAAATTAAAACTATGTGCATTTAATTTTGATAAAAGAATTGTATTTCAGACATTGTTTTGTGACAATGTTTAGCTTAGCCTTTTTTATTCCCTTTCTTCCATTTTTGTTTATATCAGTGAGGTCATCATGTAAATGAAGACATTCACATGATTATATCCAAACATGTAGTTTTCCTCCTTTGATAATGTGCTTTGTTTTTTCTTCTAGAATTCAGTGGTTGGTGGATTTGTATCACACTATTTGCTAGAGAAATCCAGGATTTGTGTTCAAGGCAAAGAAGAACGAAATTATCATATTTTCTATCGGCTGTGTGCTGGAGCCCCGGAAGATATAAGAGAGAAACTGTACTTAAGTTCACCAGATAATTTTAGGGTGAGTTTATTTAATATTCATTGGATTTATATCCCAATACTTCTCCCAAAGCTGGGATTCAACACTAATCTTCCTTTCCATTCTTTTTTCAAAATACTTACAAAGGGTTGGATTCAGTCATATGTAAAGTAGATCCATTTAAATAGTTATGACTTCCTGGAGTCCTACTGATGTTTATAGGTCTACTATAAATATGATTATTTCTGGGACCAGTCCTACAGAGTTATGAAACATACAATTTTTTTATTTGAGCCAACTGTATTTGAATCTTACCCTCATATGTCAACATCTTCTTTTAATGTAGCTTAATCCATTAGAACTTTTCATGCAAACCGGTATTGTATTTATTTTGACATATCTCTGAGTACCCACATTGTTGGGGGGCAATTAGCTTACAGCTGTAAACCACGTAGACACTTTTAGTTCAGTATGAAGTGGTATATAAATGAAGCTGTTGTTTTTTTTACAATGATCTGCAGTCTACCACAAAAAGAAAAAAGTGAAACCAGAATAAAACTTACGATATGTGAAACCTAAACTTTGTACATCTAAACCCAACCATTTTTTTAAGGTCTTTCGGGGTTTCTGGAAAGCAATAGCAAGTCTGCAAGTGAATAATATCTACCTCACTACTTTTGGTATTACAGAACAACAGAATAATGTTGCAAATCCTAACTTTGAGTATTACCATATAGTACTACTCTGTAAATGTGAATATTGAGAGAAGCTGATGTCTTAGGACTGCAGCAGAGGGTGAAGGGTGAGCATGTGAGCATGAGAAAGACTAGGGTGATTTTTTCACAATAAACAATAGCTTATTGTGATTTCCAAACACAGCACCGAGATTTATTCATACTTCAGAATCTTTTAAGTATCTTTACTCTGTATGTAATTCAGCTGTTGAACCACTTTAGTGTTTACTATATGCATTAAGCAGTACAACTGGATGTTGTAAAATTATGATGGAAATATTTCCTATGACATCATTTCTTAGAATATTTTTCTTGTTTTGCTCTAATTCATTTCTAGCATATAGGCCTATTTTCTGCAGTTATTTAAAAAATAATTTGGTTGCCCATAATCCAGGTAATATTTAATATCAAATAGCTCCTTCCAGATTTACATCTGTTAGAAACATTTTGCTCAACCAATTTCTTTTTAGGGGGCCATTTATTCTGGTTTTTTAAAAAATATATAAATATAATTTTAATTAAAAAATAAATATAAAAATGCAGGTTGAGTATCCCTTCTCTTAAATGAATGGGACCAGTTTTGTGTTTTGAATTCTTATGGGATTTTTGGGATATCTGCATTTGTATATACATAATGAGTCATTATGAAGTTGGAGAGACTGAGGATCTGTGAAATGACAGGAGGCATGGATTCTTGCCATTTCAGAGATCCTCATATCTTTCTCCAGCTCTGTCTCTCTCCAGTTTTGCAAATACAGTACAGTTATGTACTATGCTCCTTGTGTTGTAGCTCAGAAAGTTTTGGATTTTGGAGTACCTCAGACTTTCTGGATGAGGAAAACTCAACCTATAGAAGCAGTATATTCAAACTTAATAGAACCCAAATGGGGCCATAAACTAAACTTCACGGAAAATATAGTAATGTTTCCTTTCTATTGTGATTGTGATGGTGACTCACCTCTTCTAGTTTCTTCTATAGTTCTTGTGCTTAATCTCATACCTCTGTGTTTCCTTCTGTGTTCCAACAGTACTTAAATCGTGGATGTACCCAATATTTTGCTACCAAAGAAACTGATAAGCAAATTTTACAGAATCGCAAAAGTCCTGAGGTATGAGATTTCTTCATACATTTTGCTTTCTTTGAAAAACATTGTGATATGCAACATGGTATATCTAAAACCTGTTTCACCCAATACTTTTACTTGTCTTTACATGCCAAGTAGCTTTGAAAGTGTTGTTTAGGAAGAACAGCTGAATCTCATTACTACTGTTTCACCAAACAAATGTTCACCACTGTCAAAAACTGGCATCAGCCATCTTGATAGTCACTGTGAGTCTTCATATGTGCACAGATCCTCATGTGGCTGGGACACATGTTTTCTACTAGTCTTCTAGCATATTTCATCCAGAAGCCAGTTGTTTTATCTGTTCCTTTCCTGAAGAAACAGGACCCGACTAATGTTTATATGAGTTAAACTGGTAAGAATCTTAGCATCAATGTTCTAGAGAAAATCAGAACTGTAACTGTAATCTCTCCTTGGATTCTTACCTGGTCCCTTTCATTGTACACTATTCTAGCACTTTGATACCACATTAAGTGTCATAGCAACAATTCATGGAATCTTGGCATGTGTTGAGGGACTAGAGCTCTCTGGTTGACAGTTCTAAAGACCTCTTCTGAAACTACAAATCCCCCGATTCCATAGTATGGAACCATGGAAATTCAATATTCCTCCCTAGACTATAAACCCCAGATTTCCTTAGGATGTAGCCATGGCAGATATTCTTCCCTGAGCAACAAATCCCAAGACTCCATAGGATAGATTCTAAAGACCTCTTCTGAAACTACATATTTCACGATTCCATAGTATGGAACCATGAAAGTTCAATATTCCTCCCTAGATTATAAACCCCAAATTTCCTTAGGATGTAGCCATGGTGGTTATTCTTCCCTAAACTACAAATCCCAACATTCCATAGGATGGAGCAATGACAGTTAAATGCTTCTCCCTAAACTACTGAACCTTGTAGGTGCAGCACTTTTATCCTCGTTGTATTTTTAATGCTTTTCAACTGCTTTCACATGAGTACTATTTTAATGAAATACTTGATTGGGTTTCGAGCAAACAAAAATATTGAGGTGCCAGTTCATACAAATCATACTCATCACATGTAGGTGGATCTCATCTGCAGGGATGTCCCATCATTCTGTAGTAGCTTTTATATGTGAATTCACACAAATTCACATGTCAGTGTGAATTTGGTGGATCTATTTGCAATGTCAATTTGGCAAATCCTAAATGACACCTTTGTGTGGCACTGAGCTGGTACAGTAGATGGCTTATGTTTCTTCCCTGCCACTACCTACCCTTGGTTTCTGTCTGTACTTTGCCAAGAGCTTTGGGCTATGAAACATGTGGCTCCCCAGATGGAGTTGAGCTCCCATTTCCATCAATATTAACCAGTTTGGCCAGTATCTGTATCCACGGATTCTGCATTCATAGATTCAATCATCCATGGCTTGAATATATTCATAATAAAATAATATTATATTTTATATAAGGTACATAATTTTACTAGGCCACTGTATATAATGGGATTAGAACATCCATGGATTTTGGTAACCATGGGGATGGGGGCTGGAGCCAAACCTAAACAGATACCAAGGGCCCACTGTAGTATATATACTCATCTATAAGTCTAAAAATTTATGCCCAAAAACTGACCCCAAAATCCTATTTACAGGTCAGTATGGTAATGTGATAGCAGCTTTTTCAGATTTCCCCATGCAGTTTCTTTCTGTTCTGAGCCAAGCAGATAGAGTTCTTGGTGACTGATTGATTGCTATTTGTTTAACAGTCCCTCTCCCACCCGTGAGCTTAGGTGTCTTGTTAGTGAAGGCTGAAACACTGAAGCCTTATATTGATTTCTGCTTCCCCTTTGCCCCTCACATACACACACTGAAGGGGCCTCTTCACACTCAACCTATCCGCAAGTCATGTCAAAATCCATAATTTTGGCCCCAAAACTTGCTCTCAACATATACATGAGGTCAACTTATAGTCAAGTATATATCGTAGTTTATCTGGAGGGCTGAACGATTCCCAGCCCTGGAACAGAGAAAAAGCTGTTAGTACTTTAGAAAGCATATCAACATAGGATGATGACTTAGTGCCTACAGAGAACGATAATTTATTAATTTCTTTCCTGGAAATATTTTGGACACTTACATGATTGCAGTGTAGTAGTTGGTGGACAGTAGTTTCCTACTAATATTGTATTGAAAGTCATGCAAATTACTATAAAGATGTTTTTAAATATGAACCTTGTGCTATCTTTCGAATATTCAAGTGTGTAAAGAATACATAATGCTGTGAGTCATTTTCTTCAAGCCAGAATGAATATGGCTAGGAACCCTTTATAAACTACAGGCTCATTCATGCAGTCATTTTGAACCCATGGCTGCAGTGGCTTTTAAAGTAACTGCTCCGGAAAACCATGCAGAATTCATGAACTGAGCCCAGGTTGTCTTTTTGCATGCTTTCACCACTACTACTGGAGAGGCACTGGTACGGATATATGATGATAAACTATAAAAATGTATTTTCACACTTGTAAGGTGGGAGAAAGCTTTGCATAATCAGTATTTCCTTTTCACACCACCTCCTGTGATCTTCTATCTCACCCCATTCCTTAGCATAGCGAAGGGAGAGGATTTACTAAACCTTATGTTTTGTGTTCTAGGGAAATGCAGGGGAGATGTGGGTGTCTCCTAAAATTGGCTGTATCAAATTACTTTCTGCATTCACAATGTCAGGTGTAACCTGCAGTGGGCACAGAGTCCAGGGGTGTCTTTGTAACTTTGCGTTTTAATAATTTCACCTGGGCATGAGCTCTTAAAAAAATATTCATGAAAAAAACAGAGCTGCTGGACTTAGTATGACATTTGGTACTGATCTGCAAGAATATTACCTCCCTTTTCTAAGCAGATGCTATGCTTTCTAGCCTCAATCTAGTCTACCATAGAGGTCATTTTCCTACAGTCCACTATAGAGATAATTGTTTTTCCAATGCTGAACCTCACTGAACATATTTAATAATAGAAAGTGGAACAATAAATTAATGCTTACATTATTTTTGTCCTTTTCCTGTCAGGAAGATGAGGTGATCACTTTGCATAATTTGAAATTTTACTTTTATCAAATTTCTATGTGATGTGAATTTTTCAGATGCATGTTAGCCCTTCTGTTTTTAGGTTTCTTAGAACAGTGTTGGTCCCTCATCTGGGATTAAACTGGATAAACTGTGTGTCCAACTGTATCTTATCTTCAGTTTTATACTAATTTTTAAAAATAATTACAAATAATATTATGCATGCTTTTTTCTCCTTGCATGTAGAGTAGCCAGTTTGCTTTTTTCATTAGTTTTTTTAGATCTCTGAATTGATAGTGGTGTGTGGTGTTAGAGCTCAAACAGCTGAATAGCCAAAACTAGGCATGTATAAAATGTTCACTGGTGAAATTTATGCATTATCTGAGTAAAGTGAGCACCGGGTTATATGTTCCTGTACCTAGTTCTATCTGCCAGTACTAGTGTTTGTTTTCTGCTAAATTTTACATATTCACACTTTGCTTGTAATCTGCAAACATTGCTGAAGTTACTCTTGCCTGTTTTTGTGTGGCACACTAAAACAAAAGGCTAACACAAAATCAGATATTAACAAGCATGCATTATTTTTTTTTCTTTAATGGAGTCAAAATTAGGGAGAACTGTAGATCATGAGAGAAGCATATACAGTCAGCTCTTCTTATACGCAGATTTTTTATACACGGATTCAAGCATCCATGGTTTGAAAATGTTAAAAAAAAGTATAAATTTCAAATATCAAACCTTGATTTTCCATTTTTATAAGGGACACCATTTTGCTATGTCATTATATTTAATGAGACTTGAGCATCCATGGATTTTGTTATTCATGGGGGATCTTGGAACCAAACCACAGTGTATAACAAGGGTCCACTGTACTGTATATCAAGATGGTATTGGATTCAATCCCTGGCATCTCCTGATAAACTGAAATGAATTCCTTCCTGAAAGAGTCTCTTCTAATCAATGTGGACAATATTGACCTAGATGTAATACTGATCTCTGTATAAGGCAGATAAATTTATATCCACTGCTCATGGCCTATTTAATTATTACTTAAATGGCAGCTGTTTGGGCACTTACTGTTTGTTTAATTTGGTACTATTAATTTTGACTCAACTATGGGATTTCAAGTGTTTGGGCATCATGTACCAGCATGACGATGTCAGATTGTATCATGTCACAATGCTATGGAGCCGACTCAGAGGGAAAGCAGCAACTTCCAAGTGAACCCTATTTGTGGCCTCCTTCAACCTTTTCTGAAAAGGATCAGACTTCTCACATAAAGTGAAAGCACTCATAATCCCATTCCATTTGGATTTTTCCCTAGCTAACACTACAGTACTGACATCTTGTTCCAATAGACTCTGTCTAAAATTATGAATCAATATTCCCCTCTCACTTCTTACTCCACACTCATCTAATTTTGTCCATGTTCATCCTGTTTTCCTCTTTCCTTTATGTTGCTGTAATCCACATTACACGACCCTTAGCATTGTGTGTGCTTAGGAGTGTTTCTTTTCTTACTTCAGAATGTTTTGTTTAGGTTGGCTATGTGTTCACAAAAAGAAATGTTCTTTTTCATGGTTTTGAGAAAGCTTATCTGTTTTTCTTCTCTTAGTACCTGAAATTAGGCTCTCTAAAAGATCCTCTGCTGGATGACCATGGAGACTTCAACAGAATGTGCACTGCAATGAAGAAGATTGGTTTAGATGATGAAGAGAAGCTGGATCTCTTCCGTGTAGTGGCTGGTGTTTTACACCTTGGAAACATTAACTTTGAAGAAGCTGGGAGCACATCTGGTTAGTTCAGTTACCACTAAATTCTTTGTACTTTGACCAGTGTCACTAGTTCATTGGAAGAGTTAGAAATTGAGTAAAGCAACCCTTAGTACAGGAATGAGAATCATGTCATTCTCTTGAATTACTGCTCCCAGCATTGCCAACATGCTTGGAGTTTCTGTTCTGTAGCATCTGTTGCTTGTCCTAATGTAGCACCAGAAAGGACAAACTATTTCTGGGAGTCTGAATTAAAAACAACAACACTGGTACTAGGTGGAATTATATTTGAACATTTTGAAAATGAGAAATAGATTAAAGTAATTCTAGAGCTCTTTTGAGGCAGGGAGGAAGAGACAGGTCTAGTCTGTTACCTGGTTCATGTTTCTGAAATGGCTTGGCCCAACAGTCCAATTTATTACAATGTTTATTTTGGTAACGGGAAATGTTCTTCCTTCTGTCAGGGTGGGGAGAGGAAGGAAATGTATGCAGCATATGGTGACCAAAGATATATGCTGTTTGGAGATTTTTAAGCAAGAAGATTTAAAACCATTAAGTAAATGATCAATTTGACAAAGAGTGCAAAAATGATGCTATTTATGGTATCTCTTTCTATCTGTCAATTTATGTATTCACTCACTCTTTCAGCTTATCAGACAACAGAAATTAAAGCTCTCTGAGCAATGCACAAAGTAAAACAAATTAAAAAAATTTTTTTTAGATTGTAAGCCTGAGGGCAGGGAACCGTCCAATTAATAAGATTGTATGTACAGCGCTGTGTAAATTTACAGCACTTTATAAATAAAGGTTAATAATAATAATAATAAAATAAAATCATGACTAAAACAGGATAATTTAGGCCCCAGGACATGATGATTATAAAATCTATCTGTATACACAATTCTAGTCACTGCTTACCTGTGGGATTTTAGTACCTGTTCTTTTACCAGATGTACACGTAAGTTATCTTACCATGAGTAAGCAGAGTGCTAATATGGCCCAAATAGACTGAGACCTACACCACATGTATTCTCCAGACATGTAGCAAACAGTGATCAATTGATACTCGCAGTGTAAAGTGAAAAGGCAAGCATCTGTGAATACTATCTTTGTGGGTCATTTTACACATTAAAGTTTTAGTCATACACATTACAGTACACTGTGTACCTCAAGTGAATTCTGTAACAGATGAGAAGACAGGTTTATCTAGTGAAGTAAAAGGTTGTGTCTGCTTATAGACACCAGGAATTTCTTAGGATCTCATGAGAACATGGCAGCCATAAGTGACAAAGGTCCATATATTGTTTCAGTAATTATTCTCTGTATTATTTCAATGATAAAGTGCATCAAGATACAAAAAAGGCCTATTAAATACGTGAAGCAAGTGCATGTTTACATTAACCAATGTTGTTAAATAATTCCTTTGATTCATTTTGTTGTCAGTTTTGGGAATCTTGAAGAAAAAAATAACAGGATGTTATGTAACTCTTGCATGAACAAATGGGGAGACATTCTTAGGCTGGCGTGATAACATTGTTAGGCTGGTAGTTGAGTGGTTTAAGGGTTGGACTAGGATCTCAGGAGATAGGGGTTTCAATCCCCTCTCAGCCATGGAAGCCCACTGGATGAGCAAGTCACACGCTTTCAGTCAGAGAATGACAGTGCCAAATTTCTTATGAATAAATCTTGCCAAGAAAAGCCTATGATAATCTCACTAGAAGTTGCAAATAACTTGAAGAACCATGACAACAACAGTGTTGTTTGTCTCTCTTTTGAGGAGCTTGGAGCAGCAGGTGTGTAGACTTCAGGCAGTTGACCAGAGCACAGGGAACTGCCTGAGGTCGTCAGATTACTGGTCCTGTTAGCTGCCCAGTAGTGACTGCTTTAGCTCTACTTTACCAGGGTTTCATGTAGGGGTCATTTGCGACACCTCTTCCCCAGGTGTTTTGGGGTTTTTTTAAAACTGTTGATGCTAGCAATCTTATGCACACAGAACAGAAGTAATTAGTAATGAACTATGAGCCTTCAGTATACTTAGCAATCGCAATAGCAAATACATTGCTATACTGCTTATCAGTTCGCTTAAGAACTCCCTAAGCGGTTTACAATGTGTAAGTTAATTTCCCCCAACAAGCTGGGTACTTATTTTAGCGATTGAAGGAAGAATGCCAGACTGAGTCAATCCTGAGCCTCTGACTAGTATTGAACTCACAACCTTGTGGTTTGTGAGTGAGTGGCTGCAAGACAGACATTCAACAACTGCACTACCAAAGCTACTTTACTAAAGATTTGCATAGCATTACCAGTATATCTACGTCATGTAAACATTGGTAAATATCTTCACAATGCACATCAGAATTTCTCTTTCTTGGCTTTATTCTTGAGGTTGGTAGGGTAAAATAAATTCTACTGCAGCTCCTTCAAACTTAAATAACTCAAAATAGTTAAAAAGGATTTCTTGACAAATCATATGCTGCAAAATCTGTGTTCATAATATGCATATCTATGATTCCATGTCACTTATTCAAGCTTTACAAAATAATTTTGTTATGAAGAGTTATAAAAAGTTGGTTTTTATCTGCCAGTTTCCAATAACTTGCTTTAACAAAAATTGTTGTGGTTTGGTTTTTGATCTCATTTCTATCTGTTCCTTTCCTTAAAACCAGGTGGATGCACGCTGAAGAATAAATCTACCCAGTCGCTGGAATACTGTGCAGAGCTGCTTGGGCTAGACCAGGATGACCTGCGGGTTAGCTTAACCACAAGAGTCATGTTGACAACAGCAGGGGGCACCAAAGGAACAGTTATCAAGTGAGTCGCTCAAAAGAGAGGAGAGAAAAAACTGATTTCTCTTTCTTCTCCCATGTCTCCCCAGCTTGTCATGTTGGGTCCCCCCCCCCCAAACTGAGGTTGTAAATATTGACTATAAAATCCTGTCTTTGAGCTATTCCGAGATGTCTAAGTTGCATCTCTTTATGAAGAAATGGAAATATAGGGTCGTTTTGCTGGCTTTTTTTTAATGTGCTTTGTTCTGCAAGATGAATGGCACTTTCCTTAGTGTAATAAAACATCTGTCGCTATACCAAATTTATTTTGCTTCCTTTTCATCCTAGTGTGCAAGAGAAAATGTATCCATACAATAACAGTGAGGAAGGAAAAATTGCCTGACGGTTTTGTTAATGATTAAGCTGTCAGATGTTAGCAGAAGTGAAAATGCCCAACAGCATGTCTCAGCACAGCTTGAATCCATACTCGTATAACAATAATTACTTAAAAGCTAAGAGTAAGCATGATGTTTGTACGAAGTGTGCAATCTGCATGTCTCTTTGGAAGATCTTAGAGACAGAAGTAGAAAAATCTCATTGTTTAAGCACTATCATTTTGTCTTTTCACAGTATGATTCATGGTGCATTGAAACTGCAGTTTTTTAGGCATGTGGTGTCCTGCATTAACTGTTTGGCTCTTGTGACATGCCCTTCAAGACTAGGTCTATTCAGTGTTGGCCATTTAGCTGATCTAGTATTTCAGAAGTGACATTGTTTAAATGACCTCACAGTGTTCCAATGGCCACGGGAGTTGTAGCCCAAAAAGAAAACTTTTTCAAGCTCTCAGCAGATCACACTCAAGATCCTTCGTCTAATTAGTGATGAGAAGCTGGACAATTTCCTTTTCAAGACATTTTCAGTGCTCTAAATGTACCATCCAGATTTTTCATGGCCTCTATTTCCAACTTAATTAACTACGAACAAAGATTTACCTAGTTCATACCCTTGAAAACCCTTATTATCCCTTTCTCTAATGAAATCTGCTTCCCTGCCCCTCAGAATGAAAAGGCACAAACCCCAGGAGAGAAAGACGGTGAACATAATAATGAAAACACAGGACTTTGCAGAAAATTTATTTCTAATCACAAACATTCTTTTTGTGGGTGTAGGCAGGAAGATAAATTATTTGCATAAAAAGAAAGCCTGTGGATATACAGTTTTGTAGTTGCTGTGTGCCTTCAAGTCATTTACAACTTACGGTAACCCTAAGGAGAAATCTATCACAAGGTCTTCTTGGCAATTTGTTCATGTGGTTTGCCTTTGCCTTCTTCTGAGGCTGAAAGAGTGTGACTCGCCTAAGGCCACCCAATGAATTCCCATGGCTGAGTGAGGATTCAGACCCTGGTTTCCAGAGTCATAGTCCAATGGTAAAAACCATGTCACCTATGAATATACAACAGCAGGCATTTACTCTATTGCTGTATTAAAGGAACCTTCAATTACCTTAATATTGTAGTGGCTTATGGTAATAAATTAACTGGCATTTTCTTTGACTTTGGCATTTTATTAATCACTTTTTTAAAGCTGGCTTTGAGGCATCAGAGGTGTTGGCTTACTGTGATTTAAGCTGTTTAACTGTTCATACCTGATTGCAATCCATTTTTATTGGAATATCTCCCAAAGACACCCATGTGATGTCTGCTTATTTAATATTCCAGTGTGGCAAAGATCGGCAATAGACTCTATAAAATGATGCAAATCATAGACTGGGTTACGTATTCATCAGAGTTTACATATGAACAAAATTTTTTACATTGAACTCCCCCCCCCCCCAGCAAAACTACATATTGAAAATAATTAGAGAATGCAAGATTTTAATAAAGTTGTATCTAGGCACTAGCTTATCATTTCACATAAAATATCAGAAAAGAGAGGGTACTGAGCATATAAGAAAGAGACTGCAAGATTAAGAGTCTTGGTTGTGAGTGACAGGGGAGTGTATTATAAGATATCTGTGTTAGAGAAAAAGATCTTTGGGATGGGTGATGTCTCGTTCTGCCAGTGGTTCAGAACTGGTACCAACTGGAACAGATGCAGTCTTCTTAGCTACTCAGGAACAAAGTAACTTCAACACAGATTTTCACTCAAATGAGGGTTTATTGACTTTGTTGCTATTTACACTTTCATAGCAGGCTACTATACATCTGTACTCTTTCAGAGTCCATGCTAGAAGCTTGAATGTGACATCAGTCTTTGTTCTCTCAAAAGATCAACCTTCCCACCAAGTGGACACACCTCTTTCCCATGAAGTCACCATACTACACAAGAGCATAACAATAATACATTTGTTTATATTATGTCTCAGCACATGTCCTTGAAGACTTGCTCTTCCAGGCCTAGACTTTCTGGCCTTGAACAGGAACCATTTTAAACCTTAGTTAACCATTGACACATCTGAACATTTTCAATACAATTTAGAAATATATTTTAACATGCCCCTCCAAAATGTACAGATGTGCAATAACACCATATATTTGCAATTACATCTTTGTGAAGTTAAGGAACCATACCAATTGCACAAGAAAGTTGTTCATGTCTTTCTCCAGAAAGTGCTTTTGTCAAAACATCAGCCAAGTTATCCTTTGTGTCAATGTACTCTATCTTTAGGATACCATTCTGAACTAACTCTCTTACATTCTGGTACCTTACTCCAATGTACTTAGTCCTGCACTTCAAATTCTCAGCCTCTGCCATCCCAATGCATGATTGTGAATCCTCATAAACCAAAATAGGCTCAGTGCAATTTTCTCCCAGGTCACACATCTGAACATTTTGAATACAATTTAGAAATATATTTTAACAATCTGCAGTGTTGTTCATTGCTCTGATACCGTATTGTAGTTTGGGGGGAAACAAACATGATCAGAAATTGATAGACAGTCACTGTGTCCTGTTAGAAACTTGGAGCTACTAATTTAATGTTTGCTGGTAAAACAGAACAGGAGAGGTCACAATTCACAGTACATAATTCCCATAACTATAATTTGAAGACTGTTGGTCACTGAGCACATCCTTTTTTAAATATATCCCTTACTCACAAAGCAAGGCATATGGAGTTTGCCTTAACAGATGTGGGAGAGCCATGTAATGTGGACGTGCAGAGATGTGTGCTTTCTCTGCTGGAAAATTATAGGTGTTGCATTAGTGTACTGGAGGAATCAAATTTCTGTGACATGCACTGCAGATATGATCCATGTCTGTCGTCATTGCTGCCTTTTGCATACATACAGGTGACTCAGGAGAAGAGGAGGGAACAGATTTTTATTCCTGTGGAGAGTAGAAACATTTTCTTCTCTGTCTGGCACTCAGAACTATACAGTGTTGAAAATGCAAGCCAGTTTGTCTTGAAATGGCTGAAAACAGGGGGAAATTCTACATTTCTCCCATTGAAATGATAAGTAAATGCTACAGATTTCTATTATGATATAAGAAGAACAAGTTGCTTCATAGACATGAGCTTGGTGAGATGAAAATGGACTATTTCTGTAATTGTTGTGGTAGGATTGCTGTAGGAGGGCATATATTTGAATTAGGGCTATGTCCCACCTCATCCTCTGTCTCCCACTGTTTGTCTTTAGTGTTCTTAGGGCACACCATTCGCTTGGAAGGACACTGGGTTAAAATGGCAGTGGGAACATAGATGTGGAAGACTCATTGCTGGTTGGTGACATTGACAGAAGGGGAGGGTGAACAGTGGTTGAGATGCAGTGAAATCTGTTCTTCTGTAAGTGAGGATATCCTCTTACCTACTGTTTGTCTCTGGCTATTGGGAAGTGGTGACAACGTGATGTAGCTAAAACTAGGCGTAGGTAGGGATGGCGAGACCCAGTGGGAGGCAATGGCAAAACCTCTTTGGACTCATAGGTTCCCCTTAAGGTTACCCTAAAAACAAATTGGCACACAAATTCTGGGGATGTAAAATCATCTGCCTTCAATTGCACATTTAAAAAAAAAATCATCCAGTGCAATGTACTGGACAACCTAAATTTTTGGAGGGGTATAGGGCTCTTGATCGGGCCATTGTTGTGGCAGTGGTGTGCCTTCAAGTCATTTCTGACCTTTGGCAACCTGAGGCAACATTATCACAAGGTTTTCTTGGCCAGATTTCTTCAGAGGGGGTTTCCTATGAAGGTGAGAGAGTGTCAGGTTATTCCCATGGCTGAGTAGGGATTTAAACTGGTCTGGAGCCTTGAGTCCAGCACTTAAACCACTACACCATGTTGAGTTTCTCTGATCAGGTACAAAACATTAATCGAGCTACATCTGTGTATAGTTTCTGAACTTGTTGACCTCCATAGTATACTTTGTTGAATAGTTTTCTGTACTTGTTGGTTAAATGCAGGTGCAGATAGATCTGTTCCTCCTTGATTATTCCTTTAGTTTTCAGTTTTAGTTATTATTATTTTCAAAACCTAAAATTATAGTGTGTACAATGTCTTATGTAAAAGATTGGCAGTTGACATGAACTGTGGGGATTATGGTGTGCTGAGCTCTTAAACGTATCAGAAGGGGAATGTAAAGGAACCTTCTCTCTATTTATAAGATAAGATTCCTGTCAGTGCCGATTACCGTAAGATAAATCAAGAGATTGTACATTAAGGCTAATTACACTCTAATGTAACATACTGCCATTATACTTAATAAACAGAGCCTTTACTTCCTGGATGGATCATTTGCAATAGCAGGAGATTTCCAAGTAATCACACAGTGTTGCTATTTTATTGAAGCTTGTTTTTAAATGGCATTTTAACTAAGCAGAAACATTCTTCCAGAGCAGAGGAACCGCTGTCTTACTTCTCAGGATGATGTAGCATTGGGCAGCTGCCCTGCAGGCTCTCTGCAGTTCCTGTCAGGGCTGACCTAGAGAACAACACATCTAAGGCATGACTTCAGTGGTTAATCCTTTTCTTGGACAGTGTCAGAGTATCAGTTCAAATGGGATTGTGCTTTTCAATTGGAAGGGCTTAGGTTGGCTCAAACATTAAAGATTCACTTCACAACACTCAGTTATTCCCGCTGTTCCCTCATGATTTGTTTTAAAATAAACTCTGAGGAAAGGGACAGAGGAAGAAATTATTTTTTAAATCATTTAATTATTTTTATTTTACAATGTAATGGCTACAATTTTTGATATCAGACATTTTGTTACTGTGCATCATCCATTGTTTTGTTAATGGTGCACTCATAATGGCTATCGTGGCTGAATTGCTTCCGTGTAGTTATTTCCCATTCTCAACATGCATAGTTGTTGTAAAGATGAGGTTGAGGCTGCTGGGGATACATTTTTCACAAAAGGGACAGCTCTCCTGTCTGTTTTCAACAGCACTTAGAAGTAGCTAATTACAAACAACACAGTTACTTTTTTCTGTTCCACAGTCCTTGTTTTGTCTAATCTGTGGCAGATTAGGTAGGTATTCTTGGTTTGGTGCAATGTGAAGATACTGGCTATGAATGTGTATGCATGAAATTATACATTTTAAGCAATTTTTAATAGACCTGGTTCATCGTGCATGGTTTCCTATATTAGAATAGTATTTTCTTATCTTAAAGAGAGCACTGAGGTAGCTGTCTGTAGAATGAAACTAGAAGGTATGCAGGTTGGAAGCTTGAAAAGTTATTTGATGGACTACCGCTCCCAGAATCCCTCAGCCAATATGGCCACACTGGCAAGAGGGTGCTGGGTGTTGTAATCAAAAAAGTCACCTTTCCAGCCTTTAACGCAAGTGACTACTACACTATTTTCGCCTCTTCCAAATACTGTAGTGCATAAAAGAGAGATGTATCGGTCCAGGATTTGGCTCCATACATGGAATTCCTTTTCACAAGATCTTAGCTTTGCCCCCTCTTTTGTGGGGTTTAAAAAGACCCTACAAAGGCTGTAGTATTCTTCCAAATTTTTGTAAAGCCATCCATATTTATGGTTTTCTAAGCTGATGTACTATCCATTCAGTTGTTGTCGTTTTTAAGGTGGCCTAGAAATAATTAATAATAACAAGAATGTTTTTTTTCCCTCCAGAGTACCTTTGAAAGTAGAACAGGCAAACAATGCACGTGATGCTTTAGCAAAAACTGTCTACAGCCACCTCTTTGATCATGTGGTAAACCGAGTAAACCAGTGTTTTCCTTTTGAGACGTCATCTTTTTTTATTGGAGTGCTGGACATTGCGGGTTTTGGTGAGTGCTTTGTACTTTAGCCATTTAGCCAGATTTTAACTAGGTCAATATTTGCTTAGCAGTAGCTGTTGTACCATAAGACTGTACCCTGGGATGTGATTAAGTGTCTATATTCTATTAGTGAGCATTCATTATATGTGTTGACATTAATACTGAATCTGTGTTAGTGCTGTATTTCAGGTAGGAAGCCACTATTTAATATGAAAAGTGAATATTCCATATGTAATTCCTGACTGTGTCTGAATACACCCATGTGATTGATAAAAAAAGTGTGTGTATTAGGGGGATAAAGCTGTGGTGTGGGATAAGACTGTGGTGTACAACATGGTTTAAGTCCCAGTATATATATTTTAACAACATTACAACAAATTATATTCTGCCTGTGCAGCTCAGCTGTACTGCAACATTTGGATGCAAATCTTAAAGCCCTCATTCAAAGTTTTACAAAAGCTTTACTTCTTATCCCTGGCAATTACAGCTCATCTCCTCTCCAACTCTCCCTCTCCAAATTCACTACTTTGCTGAGTTGTAAAATAGCATACTTTGGTGATCAGATTTACACCAGTGTACCAAAAAATATCAGAAGATGAGCCCAGTGAAACTTTATTTAAAATGATGGTTTAAATCTGGGTTTTCTCATGGTGATTTAAATCATGATTGTAAGTATATTCTGCAAACTGATTTCTTTCACTCTAAAGTTGTTCATTTCTTTGTTTTGCAGAATATTTTGAACACAACAGCTTTGAACAGTTCTGCATTAATTACTGCAATGAGAAGCTTCAGCAGTTCTTTAATGAGAGGATTCTCAAAGAGGTATCTAACTTAGAATATACTATGCAATCTATTGATTCAGGAACATACTGTAATAATTTCCCTACAACTTGTTGTAATAATAACAATTTCTGTGACTCTTCTTCTATTGCCCATATAGATCTTGATATGTTCTACTCAATATTGACTGTAGCTAATTCTAAGTAGTCTTATACAAATGGTGTACAACTTTGGTCATCCAAAGATACTGTATGTATCTTTGTTCTTATATAGTATTCTATAAATCTCCTTTTAAATATTTGTAAAAGAGTTATGTCAGAACTGACTTCATTATGTTCCGATCCACCTTTTGAGCATATGAGTGATTTCAGTGCTTGAAAATCCTACAGAATGGTAAAGAAAAACTTTGAAATGGCAGTATTACAATTATATATTTTTTAAAATTCATCAGTTTCAAATTGACCATACAAGGACAAAAGGGAACCGTGCAGCTATTAATCAGACCACAGTGATGAAATTGTTTGAAGAAGGTCAACCTTAATAGGATTTTGAGCAATCAAGCGAGGGCATGATTGTTCAAGATACCTAATATTCACCTGATAGAAAAGAATGAAGCATACCAGATGGGAGGTTGAACTGTGTGTGTGTGTGTGTGTGTGTGTGTCTGTATCTTCAAGTTGCCTGTTGACTTCTGGCGACTCCATCAATTTCATAGTGTTTTCTTAACGAAGGAATGCTCAGGTGGTTTTGCAGTTCCTTCCTTTGAATTATACCCTACAGCACCTGGTATTCTTTGGTGCTGACCCTGCTTAGCTTCCAAGAGCAGATAGGATCTGGTGCCTTTAGGGTATTTAGGCGGTGGCTGTTCACCAGAAAAATATAGGATATCTTTATCTGAAAGTGCAGACAAAAAGCTTAGAGTTCTTTCATACCTGTTTTATGCCCGAAAGGTCACAATCACTGAAAACTAAAAAATGGAATTATCACTGTTTGATGTAATAATAATGATTCTTGGATAGAAACAGAATAATTATTTTCAGTAACACATGGTATACTGTAAAAATGAAGTGAGAGTGGGAGGGATGATGATGGTACAGTGGTACCTCGGGATACGAAATACCCAGGTTACGAAATTTTCGGGATACGAAAAAATCCCATAGGAAAACATTGTTCCGGGTTACGAATGTTTTTTCGGGTTACGAAAAAACTTTTGGTGCTTTTTTCGGCTTTTTCGCACGGAATCGCGGCTTTTCCCCATTAGCGCCTATGGCAATTCGGCTTACGAAGGCTTTTCGGGTTACGAACGGTGCCACGGAACGAATTAATTTCGTAACCCGAGGCACCACTGTACCAGGATTGTGGAGTTGTTACACCCAACTTTCACCTCCAACTTCTCTATTTTTCTCCTTTCTGACCATGGCTGCTTCATAAATGGCAAATGTATATTAAATTGTAATGGCAAATTTATTGCAGTAAAACATTAGCAAAAGGCATTTCATAGCGACCACATGAAATGTCAGACTAGTCAGATTGATAGACCATAAAATATGCTTATTTGATTAAGTCTAAAATGTAAGTCTAATTTATATATTAATAATATATTGTTATAAATTTTCATTTTGAAGCCAGTGTACAGATTATAATTCTGACTTCACCCAATGTTGCTTCCAACTCAGACTCCAACTCCACAGCCTTGATAACTACTGAAATAGTGACCATGTAACTTTTAAGCTTATTGCATGGGGCTTGGGAAATGGGAATGGGGCGGAATGGGGGGAAATTATATTATCACATGGGAGAACGCCAGCGATCTGTTCCCCATCTGTCCCACAGCAGCTGATTTTGAACAATGTATGCATTTTCCCCTGTTCTGCCTTGTTTTCATTCCCTTCCGTTCTGCCCCATTCCCATTCCCCTAGCCCTGTGAGATAAGCTTATATGGCTGCATCTGCAGTGCAGAAATAATCCAGGTTGACACTGCTTTAACTGCCATAGCTCACTGGTGTGAATTTCTGGGAATTTTAGTTTTGTGAGGCATTTAGCCTCCTCTATCAGAGAGCTTTGGTGTCACAACAAACCAGATTTCCCAAAATTCCATAGCATTGAGCCATGGCAGTTAAAGTAGTGTCAACATGGATTATTTCTGTACTGCAGATGCAGCCTAACACAAAGCATAGTAATTAAAGCAGTTATAATGTGTCTGGTAAATGTGTAAAACTCTATGATGGAATAATGAATGAAATAGTAATCAAGACAAAATGAATGGCAAATAGTAAATAAGTAAAATTAAAAGAAATATTAAACATTAAATTCAAATCAATCCCCTTGGTCTAACATCTACTCTACTCTAAAGGACATTTTAACCATATCCACCACTCCTATAGACAGTCCAGCATTCTATCACACATAGTTCTAGCACAGACACACAACCACACACACGCACGCACATGCAGAAACAACATCTTAAAAGTACAGAAAAGTAAGTTTTTCCACAAGAAGTTTGTTAAAAGATCTAAAATCAGCAAAGCTAGCAAAGAACATAGTTTTCTCTGGAAATGTATTTCAACCCTTAGGAGAAAAAGTTTTAATAGAAAATCCCCCCAGCAACAATCGCTAAAAATATTTGAAAAGTAGAATGGCTAGTCTCTATCTTGACAGAGATTTCTAGCCCATTGCTAAACAGTTTAAAACACCAATAACCCAAGAAAAGAGAGCTCCAACACTCAGGACTTCTGTCGTTTGTTTCAAGCCATTTTCTCCTTGTAACATCTCAGAGTTAACACCTGTGCTTAGTCACTGATTATTATATCACTCTCATTGAAACTACCTCTATATTATTTAATTCATATATTAAAGTTTACTAGATGTCTTTGATTTTTCTTGTTTAATTATGACATTTCCTACTAACCTGCACTGCCAAAACTCAAAAGTCCTAAATCCTTGGGTTCAAAGCCTATCCCACATGTTCAAATGTTTTGTGTTGTTGCTATGGTTTAAAAAATTAACCAAAAATAGCAGCCCAGTAATAAAAGCCATTGATGACCATTAGTCATATACTTTGGCATAGATGGAATGATCACCTTGCCTGGATACAATACAGCCAACACAGAAACAATGGTAGTGCTGGTACTGGTGTGTGACATTGCTGTCAAATCACCTCAACACCCAAACAAGGAAGATGTGGGAATGGACAATTAAGCAAATTTTTACCTATATGACAATGTCTTTGTTACTTTTTCAGGAGCAAGAACTCTACCAGAAAGAAGGTTTAGGTGTCAATGAAGTTCACTATGTAGATAACCAAGACTGTATAGGTATGTGTGTTGAAAACTGGGATACTGCTTATATTTTTAAAAATAGTTTTTATACTTTGTAGTTTGCATTGGAAATGGATAGCACTCTGTCCTAGAAGCATGTCTAGGGAAAAATCGGGACGCCCAATTTTAAATTGTCTGTCTGTCTGTGCGTGCCAGAATATATCACACTACTTTCAACCTAAGCCTGTCTTCAGATCTGGTTTCTTAATAAACCAAATTTTAGGAGCATAATTTGAAGGTGTTTCACATACTTCAGTTTGTCATAATTGTGGTTTGCTAGTGTGTGTAAATACATAGAGCATTGTCAAATCACCATTATGGCCTTTCCTTTGGCTTCAGAGAGTACTTTTGAGGTTGTTTTTATGATGTGTAAGTTTTTAAATGATTCTGTGAACCGCTTTGATCACCTCGGAAAAGCGGTATAAAAATAAAACATATTATTATTATTATTACTGCACCATGGAGACACTGTTGAAATTGAGCAGATTTTCCAACAAAGTTTAAGACATGGAAGGGGGGAAGGGGGAATCTCGTGTTACCTATAAGGCAAACATAACTTGTATTGGGAGTTTTGATCCAAAGGAGGATTTATGTGAGAACATAACAGCCAAGTAGTTAGAGATTGTTACTAAGTAAATAAAGATGCTCAAAAGGTTCTCTAGTCTATACATTTAAAAGCACTGCTGTGACCTCTCTTTTCCTAAAAGATTCTTAGGTATCCTCCTCTGAATGCTCAGGAAATTGTCTTAGCATATTTACTTCAATTGCAGGTTGTTACTTTTAGGTTGCATTGAGCAATGCAGTTGTAAACCAGTCAAGTGTATAGGGCTGGATCTGGGCCTGGAAGAAATGTGAACTGGATCTAGTGAAGGCTTCTATTTTGCAATGGCATTTTCAGAAATGATCCCTTTTCCTCTGGAGCTCTGAATGCCATATTCCATGCTATTCTGGAGGGTGCCTGAGCTGATTTTTTTAGGGGAACAAAGAGGACTGCCAGTGACTAAGATCATCTCTACTTCTGGTCATGAACAATGCTGTTCTTTATGCAACTCTGGATTGAACCCATAATTAATCAAAGCCATAATGTAATCCAATTACTTGAAACTTACTGGAGCCAGGCAAACTCTGGGGAATCCTAGGCATTATTTATTATCAGTCTGTTGTGCTGGTTTAACATACTGTGGCTTTTAAAAAGCAGTGATACTGTTACTTTTAAAAAGGCATTCTGGTAACCTGCTAATAATTGGCCTTCTCAGTAGTGCTCACATTATGGCATTCTCCATCTATTGAGAACCTTAACAAAGGGCCATAGGGTCAAAACACACTGTAGAAATAATCCAGTTTGAGACCGCTTTAACTGCCCTGGCTCAGTTCTAGAGAGTCCTGGGAATTGTAGTGTATTGTGGCACTAGAGTTCTCCAAAAGAGAAGGCGAAATATCTCACAAAACTACAATTCTCAGAATTCCCTAGCATTGAGCCAGGGCAGTTAAAGTGGTCTTAAACTGGATTATTTTGTCAGGGATGATGGGAGTTGTGGCTTTTCACCTCTGGCCTGGAACTCACCACCTGGTTGTGCACCGCGCTGACCAGTTTTGGCCAGTGGTTTTAGCTTAGCAGAGTTACAGAGAACAGGCTGAAGACCCTGACAAATTCTCCAAGCCTTCTCACTCTTGCTTCCACAGAAGTCTCCACCCTTCTTTAGGATCCAGCTGGTTCTTGTAGCTTCAGACAACTCAGTAGTCTTATGTAAAAGATCTACTTTATTCTACTATATACAGCTCCAAAACTATCCAACACAACAATACTCTACTCCTCCACTATCCACTCTACAATCCACTCTACTACCCACTACTACAACCCACAAAATACATTGGGATGCATAGTCATTATTATAGTCAATGCATGGTACCACCCAGTGTTGTCTGTTTCCACCCAGTAGGCGTGTACATCATTCTCATTGGTTCTCTTAGTTCATCCTACAATTAATGATTTCATCATCTCAGCCTTGACCACTTAACAATATTCAGGTGTGTCCAATTATCCACTTTACATTTCTTGTCCATGGCATTGAGGACTTGTTAATTCCATTACCATTTACACCTGTGTGGTTCCCAATTGGCTTCTGCTGAGTCACCCTGACTCTCACATACATGTTTTCTTTCACTTACTGTATATCCCATGTTGCTTTTCCTTGACATATTTTTGCAGTGTGTTTTGGCCCAAAGTGTCTTGTGTTGCAAAAACTTCTCTCCTGGTTCGCAATAGTTTATTTCTCAGACAGTTATTCCTGCTTTTTCCATTTTACAAACTTTTAAAAAAATTGAATTTAAAATGGATTTTATTTTTTTATTTTTTGTTGAAATTAACTTTGAATTAGTTTAATAAAATGGCTAATAAATTAAATTAAACATTAGTGTTGTGTAATAGAGAATGCTGTTTAAGTGGCAGACATTTGCTACTACACAACTTGATATCCTGGTTAATAGTAGCATGAACCTTTTACAGACATTCTTGAGAAATTGTTTTTGGAATTGGTGCAAGTTTTGTATTGTTTGTTAAGGGTTTTTTGTTTTGTTTTGTTTTGTTTTGTTTTGTTTTGTTTTGTTTTTTTTGAAATCATATATTAACTGCCTGGATTCTGTCTTACAAACAGATTTGATAGAAGGGAAATTGGTAGGCATTCTTGATATCTTGGATGAAGAAAATCGTCTTCCCCAGCCGAGCGATCAGCACTTTACTTCAGTGATCCACCAGAAACACAAAGACCACTTCAGACTCTCAGTAGGTTTATTTTTGATATTAAAATTCCCAGTTTGGGAATATGTGTGTGTGCGTCTAGGAGTTCTCATATGTAACAAAACCTTGTCCCATTTGCTCAGGAAGGAATATGGAAATAAGACTACATATGTATGTGCTTAGGTTTTGTGTTGTTATGAGTCAGTTCAGTAAACCAGGATTAGCAGGGAGATTGCAGAAGTGACTGTGAAAAATTAATTTGCCTGACTTCATGGGAAAAGCAACAACTTTTCACATTCTTATTAACATGCTGCTGCCATTATGAAGCCACATACCCAAGAGGAGGCCCAACTATGGAGAAGAGAGAGGTGGTGGCTTCAGGAAATAGTTGCTGGAAAGCTAGTGTGAAGACTTCCTTACCATCTCAGGTGTGTGGGAGGATGCAGTCCCATCACCAGTCCCATCTACTCTAAAATGTTTTCATGGTTTTAACTGTTTTAACTTTTTAAACTTGTTTCAATTTATTAAGGTGTCTAATATTTTTTTTGTCTACTTAAATTATCTGTCTTATTTTAATTTTTTTTCATTTGTATTCTACCCAGAAATCTTGTGATATAGGGCAGTACAGAAATATTTTATATAAAAATGGAAATAATAAGATGAATGTTGATCATTATAGCTGAGGGATACTGGGAGCTGTAATAGAAATAAAATAAAAGAAATGTTCCATGTCCTGATAGTGGCAGTGTGGAGCTGAGATCAGAAGATGCCAAAATGTTCTACCAAAGTCAATCTACCAAAGTCAATCTACACTACACTTGCATGTTAAATATTCTGTATTAAGCTATGTGATTCATAAGAAATAGTAGCTTTTGATTACCTGCTCTATTTGCAGGCTTTCTTTATTTGCAGAATTTCAAGCTGTCTTCTACCTTTCAGATACCCAGGAAGTCTAAACTGGCTGTTCACAGAAATATCCGAGATGATGAGGGTTTTATTGTCAGACATTTTGCTGGAGCAGTATGCTATGAGACGGTAAATGAGACATGATTTTCTTTGTACAAGTTCTGTATTGATTTTTAAATAGTAAACTTAAATGGTAGATTATTGTTGGCATAGCTGAGCAGATAAAGTATATTTACCTACATACTGAAAGTGCACGGATTATTATGTTTTTATAATACTTATTGCTGCATTGATTTTACTGAACAATATTGTACACTCTTATTTTAACACTTTTATCTTATTCTTCCTTTTTCCTGAGCAACCATCATTTGTTAAAACAAAAGTTCATTCAAATATTAACAACAAAGGCAGTAGCTCTTCTCTGGAAATGAATTCAAGTATTAAGATGTCAAGTGTTACAGCTCAAAGCAAGTAAAACCTTAAAGCCTTATGAAACCAAAGGCTTCTTTTATTTTCAGATCGGGTATTGCTCATGACAAATCAGGGTACCACCACAGAGAAGGTCCTGTTCTCTTTGGATTCCAATCTCTTCTTAACTAGATAATTTGAGTGCTGAATATGTTCTGCTGGAAAAGGGCCTTCTCTAGCAGCATTTTTCTGAGAGTAAGTCGTATTTTCTGAGGAAATTATTTACTTTGTAAAGTCAAGTAACATTTGGTTCTGGTTTATTAATTGAATGGGCCAGTGAGAAATCTTGGCCTGCTTGGCCTAGCCAATAAACACAGAACGTCTAATTATCAACCCAGTGAAATTCTACAGTACTTTTTGGCAAAATGAGAGCATGTTCTTTACCTAGTGGTTTGGTGGTGACCTTGTGGTTCAGCCATGAAGGCTATGACTTTGAGGAGATCACCATGTTCATTAAAATACGTACTTCTTACTTACTTTTTGAAATACCCTGCTTTTGTTCACTATGAGCAATTCCTTTTCTGTTTCTGGCTGTAACAGGAAGAGCAATACACTGAGGAACTGAATTCCAAACTTATGGTTTTCTGCTGTTCCATGAAAGAGGGCATTTTATGGTACTACTTTAGGGAACAAGAATCTCCTAACTCCTCAGACTTTTTAATATAATAATAATAATAATAATAATAATAATAATAATTTGCAACCTGATAAAAACATACAATACAATCATAAAATACAGTCGAAAAATCCAACAAACAGTTCAGTAAATACATCAGTGGTTATTTACAGAGAGTTGTCATCGCAGATAGAAGGTAGTGTCTTAATCAGATTCAGAGGGATATGCCCACCAGAAGAGCTCCGTCTTGACTGCCTTCTTAAAGGCGTCTCACTTCGAATCGATATCTCCCGCTTCTCCCTTCGAATCGAAGCGGGATTACAGCAGTAAAAACATCATAAAATACATAGACAATACAAAATACATCAATCAAAAATAAAAAGGAAGGAATTGTTACAGTATTGCTCACAGTCGTAGAAATCGAATCATCATATTCAGATGTTCAAAATCAATTAGAGGAGATCCGTTGGATAGGCCCACTGGAAGAGATCCATCTTCAATGCCCTCTTGAAGGCTTCCAAAGAAGGCATAAGACGAATCTCTTCCAGTAAGTTGTTCCAAAGTCTAGGGGCCATCGCAGAAAACATTCTACAAGAGGTGGTTTTCAACCTGGTTTTGGGATGTTCTAATATTTTTGTGCCAGATGTTCTGAGAGTGTGGGGCGGATTATGTAGGGAGAAGCGTTCCCTTAAGTAACTCGGGCCCAGGCCATGTAGGGCTTTATAGGTAATAATCGACACTTTGTATTGCACCCGGAAGCTAATCGGCAGCCAATGTAGAGATTTCAATACCGGTGTAATATGCTCTGATCTCGGTGTCCTAGTGATCAGTCTGGCCACAGCGTTCTGAATCATTTGGAGCTTCCAAACTTGGTACAAAGGTAGAGCACGTTACAGAAATCTAAATGAGAGGTTACCAGTGCATGTACAGTCAGCCCATGCCTTACGCAGGGGATCCCTTCTGTGTAAGGCGAATTCCGCCTATGCTCAAGCCCCATGGGGCGCCATAGGTGCATGCGCCCATTCAAGACCGCGTATAGCATAGGCGCACTGTACTACTGTTTCAAGGTCCCCCTGAGCCAGTAGGGACGCAGTTGGTGTATCAGCCGAAGCTGGCACCAAGCACTCCTGGCTATCGCCTCCATCTGAGATGTCAACTGTAGTGACGAGTCCAGGAGTACTCCCAAACTGCGAACTTCATTCTTCAGGGGAAGTGTGACCCCATCAAGGATGGGTTGGAAAATCTCCTTCCCTGGACCAGGGGCACCTATCACGAGCACCTCCGTTTTTTCTGGATTCAGCTTGAGTTTGTTTTCCCTCATCCAGCCCATTACAGACTCAAGGCAGGCATTCTGAGGAGAGATGTCATCCTTAGTCACTGCAGCAGTCGGAGACATAGAGAAATAAATTTGGGTGTCATCGGCATATTGATAACACCGCGCCCCATGTCTCCGGATGATCTCTCCCAGCGGCTTCGTGTAAATGTTATGATATGATATGATCAAATCCTTGTGTGTAGACCCATTAGAGGTGGGTTAAACATGATGAAGGAAGTCCAGAGGTAGTCATCAGGTGATCTGAAAGCATAAGACTATAGAATCCCTGATTTAGTGGGCTGTTCTGTTATGTTCATCTGCTGTTCCCTATTTCTATTATAGTGAGCAACATTGCAAAGATTAATTTTATATTCATTTGTCACTGGGTTGTGTTATGCACTGCATAACATGACTAAATAAAATGAATTCAGTGCAAATGAGATTATTGAGATGTTGGGGTTATCCTATGTCTGAATTAAGGCAAGGTTTGTATGTTATTGGGATAGTTTATACATTTGTATGTTAGGTTTTTGTGAGCTCTAACCGTATTCTTGAAAACTCAGTGAATTTATTAACTCTCTTGTCAAAAGCATTGCATTTGACATGAAAGAGAGGTTTTAGTTTAGTGTCTATTCACACATGCAAGTTACTACTCATTCAAATGGTGGGGCAGCTGTGTGTGAGTTCCTCCCCTTCCTTAACTGATGTGTTATTTTCCTCAGACCCAGTTTGTCGAGAAGAACAATGATGCTCTGCATATGTCTCTGGAGTCCCTTATATGTGAATCCAAAGATAAATTTGTCCGGCAGCTGTTTGAATCTAACACTAATAACAACAAGGACCATAAGCAAAAAGCAGGAAAACTCAGTTTCATCAGTGTGGGAAACAAATTCAAGGTATGAGCATGGAGAACTTAACAGTTTTACACAATTGCTTTCCTCCTTTTTATATGAAAACAGTGGGATTGTAAAGATAGAAATTAATGTAATGTGTTTGCTTTCATGTCTCCCTCTTGCCAGACCCCCACACTTAAACATATTTACTTAAAATAAACTCTCACTGATTACACCAAGCAGTGATACCTTTTGTGATCAACCAAAATGCACAATATACTTGCTACAAAGCTTGTTTCGGAGCTCCACTGGCTTCTTCATCAGGCAAGATGTTACATACCAAAAAGAAGAAAAATTAGAGATGTTAGTAAGGTGTCTGCATTTTGTTGTTTCTTTCCTTTGTTAAGATGGTATGGGGAGGGTATCTTTAGTAGGTTGGCCCCTCCTCTTCTGGCTGATTGCAGTGATTACAATGAGACTTACATTTTTCGTCTCAAGGTTCCAAATTGTAGCAATAAACAACTTTGTGATTGGGATGGTGTAGCTCATGTATTCTGAATTTTATGGTATTGAAGGTGCCTATTCCTTGATACTGAAGCACCTTTCCTCTATGCCATGCATGATACCAGGGATTGGAGCCCTGTTCTTCCAGGGCATTCCTCCTTTTTATCTGTGTTCCAGCTTCAGATAAGTTTCTGAGATCTCTAGATAACTGCCTTTCTGATTTTCTGATTCTGATTCACCACTATCCCTTTTGTCTTCTTTTATGCCTATGCACAATTTGAGCAGTGTTTCCTCCACTTTTTAAACAGTATTTTAAATATTTTTGGTAGGCCTTCTTTGTGGTCTTTTCTGTCACACACTTACACTTGTGCAGCACATTTCCACTGCCTTCTTGTCATGCACCTTAGTCTTGGGCTGTAGCAGACAAAATTGTCATCAGTCATGAATGTTTGGCATGTCACACTAGGACTGAATAGCTGTACAACAATAATCTATATTGGTTAATATCTAAAAGACAGAATCTGTATTAAACAGAGATACTGAAGTAGTTTTATTTATACTTCAGCCAAATGGGAATATTTTAAGTTCAAAAGCTTTATTTTTTAAAAAACTGAGCTCCTCAGTTGATGAGCTGTGCATGTTCCACTGAGACAGTACTGTTGGTATCTGTGAATCTAAAACATTATCATTTTGTTCTAATTCAGTATCACTGTTTTTGATCAAAACAAACTTTCCTTGAGTTCTGGGTAGCCCCGTTCTCTTTTCTTCCTAACCAACTACAGTATCTGATACTTTTCCTAATTTTTTTCCTTTTGTACTTAGCTTTAAAACTGACCTCTGTGCCTTCTGCTCTTCATATGTTAAGCCTTCTCTGTTTTTCTGCTTCCTTTCCCCATTCATCAGTTTTTATTTTAGTTGGCTTTTACCAGCTCAGGATGGCTGGAGGGAGCTATAGGGAAGTTGAGAGGAAAAGCAGGCAAAGGCAAAACCAAGGGCTGCAGGTAAACCTTTGTGGACTCATTATTTATCGAACTGCTGTTATGTTCAGTCAGACCTCTTTATTTCCAATTTATCAGTTCTGCTTTGTGTAGCATTGAGAAAATATTTCTATTCTACAGCAGGGCTTTTATTTCTGTACTGATTTCTCCCCCATCAATCCATGTATTAAGTAGCATGAATAAGTCTTTTCAGAGGATTTAGGAAAGGCCATAGTTCCATGGCAGAGTACCTGCCTTGCATGTGAAATGGTCCTGGGTTCAATTTCTGGCATCTCCAAGAAGGGCTAGGTAAGGGTCATATTTGAAAACATGAAGAGGGACTGATGGTCCATGAAGACAGTAGTAAGCTAGCTGGACCAGTTCTTCATGGTCATTGGGAGATATTAATGTGGAGAAGCTCAGTCACTTCAACAAGGTCTGCCTGTCTGAGGCCTAGTCTAGATAGATAGCTGTCCATATGGCAGAATAGTTCCTGGATTGTAGAACTTCAGGCTGTGCAGACAAACAGTCAAACATTTGAATTCCTTCATGGTGGTGGTGAAGACCTCCCTGTGTATAGAAAAAGATATATATTTACAGCATTCACTAGGTTTTCTCTACTATTGATCATGCTAGCCACAGACTTTAAAATTTAACATAAGGTGCAATAAACAATCATTGAGAAAAAGCTAATTTGTTAAAACCTCCCATTTACAAAATCTAGAATTGACAGCAAAACTACTAAAATCTCAGTTCTTCTCAAATGACTGGTTGGATAAATAAATTTTAGTCTTCTAAAGCCCACTCTAGTGTAGGTCTTCTCCCTGCACCCATATATTTCCCCAACTGTAGCTTTGTCATGTGATGAACTTTCTGGTTCTGTCCATACTAGGCCTTAGCTTTCACATGCACAGCTTTCTTCCTAGCACCCACATTATTTAGTAGTTCAATTGTATCCCATTGTAATCCCACGTTTTCTAGTCTAGAGAGCCATTTTTATCTTCACAACCAGGCAAAGTTAGGTTGAAAGGCAGTAACTAGCCCAAAGTCACTGAGCTTCATGGCTGAGTAGAGATATCAACCTGGTCCTAGTCCAACATGCTGACCATTGCACCGTGTTGTGTTTCACTGCCAGTACTACATCAAGGCAGTTGTTGTCTCTTTGTTGGCAGGGTTGTTTAGCCAAAAGCAGTAAGCAAAGCTGTTGGCATTCCTGAGGCAGTTCAGACCCTCCATGCATGTTTGTCTTTACACCTCCCTTTAAGAAACTGCTTGTGTGTTGAGAGAGCTTGTACTCAGTGATGCATGTGAACAGTAATGTGTCCTGCTGTGTACATAATTTGGAGTTCTTATTGATACATATACTTTTGCTTTTACAGACTCAGCTAAACCTGCTACTGGAAAAGCTCCGTAGTACTGTAAGTAAATATTACTAATGCTTCTGTGCTTTCTGTGGTGAACTCTCATTTATCTGTATTTCAGCTCTAAATCTGTTATAACTTTCAAGTAGCTTACTGCAGGAACAATGTTTTGCAGATTTCATGTTGTAGGAAGATGAGTTGCTCTTTGCTATAACATGGAGGCTCCATGATCCATGTTGATTATTTAGTTTGTTATAGATAAATTTAGACTCAACACTTAAAAAAACCAGAATAACCTCTTTGTGCATCAGTTGTACCATTTTGGCTGGGGAGCAGTAGCCTCCTGAATGTACTGGATTTTCTCTGTCACGCAAACCCTTTTTCAAAGGGCTTGTTTCTCCTTTAAAATACAGTGGTCTCTCCAGATTTGCAGGTTTTGGATCTCTGAATTTGACCATCCCCAGATTGCTACGCTCCATATTATTCGATGGTGGTGATGTAAACACAGACACACTGAAGCATGGGCATTCATGTTGCAACCACTGAATAAAATGGAGCTTAATTGTCCACTTTTTTGGCATCTTGGGTGGGGGGTGGTGCTTGAACCATATTCCTTAGAGCTGAAAGGTCCAAAGGTGCTTGAGACAGAAAAGTCCACAAACAGCTTTCCTCACCCGTTTCCTAAACAACTAACAAAATAAACTCAAAACGTGATACCATCCGACAACATCTCAAAACCCTGCTGCCTGAGGTGGCTGCTTCACTTTACTTCATGGTAAGCCTGGCCCTTATTTTGACTCCCAGATTCTCCATATATTAATTGAAGAATTTTCTACAGTTGCCAGCTGAGTTAATTTATGTGAGCAGATAAGTCATTCAGTGGATGTGGAGAGGTGGACAGTTCAGTTCAGTTCATAGACCAGCACAGGTAAAAAGGAGAGATGGACAAGTCCTTCATTTCGTAATATCCTCAAGATGTGCAAACTTAAATCCCCACTTTGGCCTACCATATGCTGCTGCAAAAGGGAGCCACATTTTTCTATCAGCAGTGTTGGTGGAAAAACATGTGTGACAATCCCTTCATTGGCTGACTTCTCCCAAAGTGGGAAACACGGTCACATTTCTCCATTCTGCCACAATAAGGGAATGTGGTGGCAAAGGTAACCTCTTCTTTTTGGAAAGGGAGTGGTTGCATTAGGTAAACCGGCAAGACATTGGTTGTGTGTGTGTGTGTGTGAGAGAGAGAGAGAGGGAAGTGGCCATGCCCTAGCGCTCCAGGTTCTCTGCTGGGCTTGGAATAATAGATAGTTCAGAGTGACCTATTGCCTTTTCAATCACTGACCCAAAGTGGCTTGATTAAAGCAACCACTTCAAGTGTATCTGAAACAGCACAGACAGTTCGGCTGAATGCTTCTCTAATAACTATGAGCAAATGCAGTGAAATAACAAGCTCTGGTTTTAAGCATTTATCTGTCTCTTTTTCTTAGATATAATGTGCACTTCAAAATCAGATGGAAACTTAGCAAGTGGAAAACTGATATTCTAGAGGAGGAATAAATGTTTTTCAGAATTTTGGATTGTATTTTGACAAAGTTATTCTGTTATTGCAGCTTGGTTTGCTTTTTCTTTTCATTTAGTTCATAAGGATGTTTGGAATAAGTGTGTAAGAGTTTCTGGCTCGTAAACTCTACATCATTATAAGCCAATTTGAGAACCCTTCAGAGAGTCATTTCACCCAGACTTTTCAGTTCATGTTTTTATTAAATGTAACCTTGATAAATGAATGATTATTGGCTTTTTTGGATGCTACTTCATGGCTTCTGAAATTTTACCAGCTCATCACAAACTGCTTTTTTGATAACATATGTCAAGATTGCAGGGCTTTGACTAGAAAGGTTTTGGGTTGTTGTTGTTGTTTTAAAAAAAACTGTCTCTCTTCCTTTGGTGGACATTTAATGAATTTAATAGACAGCTTGAGCCTCAAAGCTCTGTTGCCAGCACAATGAATGGATAAGAAGAGAGAAGAGGCTGAAGCTTAAGAATCTATAGTTTTACTTTCAAGTGATTCACAGATATTTTTATGATGATGTCAATCTGTTGTTTTTCCAATAGGGGTCTAGCTTTATTCGCTGTATCAAGCCTAATTTAAAGATGACAAGTCACCATTTTGAAGGTGCCCAGATCCTCTCTCAGCTCCAGTGTTCAGGTAATATGGTATGTCTTACTCAGAGATCAAATTGCACTATTATCCTGGGCATGAAAGGATTCATGCAGAGTTGAAGGAACAGTGCTATCAAGAAGCATTCATTGTTTAGAAAAATATGATTATTTTTAAACATTTTTTTCAATGGTCTTGTCAATGCTGTGAGATTACTGTGCATAGCAATAAGCAGCAGCCTGTACTGAATCTTTGTTAACAGAATTTTGAATGGATGGAAGCCACTTAAATTTATTTCAAGGTTTAAAGAGAGAGAGAGAGAGAGAGCTTGGCATTCTGTGTGCTTCAGAAATTAGTGTCTGCAGTGAAAATGAAATTTAAATGCCAGCTTCTGAACATAAATGCATTATCTAATTAAAAAGGGACCCATCAAACAATCACCACTGGAGATCTTTTTAAATCTTCTAATACTGTCTTCCCCACCTTTGCTAATACTGTATTCTGCTTTAATTATTGCACAGTGGCTACCATATTATCTGTCTGCCTTGCAGTAGCATCATTATGCCATCACTTCGTAAAAAGTACTGATCAAACTGATGTTTTGAAAATTTTGTAGATGTTCATCTTGATTCCACCAAAAGAAAGATAGCATACTTATATTGCTGGGGTGAGCAACTGTAGGAGGCTAGGAGGCTGCATTAGTCCCTCAGGAAGCCTTGGAGGACTGCATTCCACAGCACAATCTCATATAAAAAATTTTTTTGCTCAGGCTGCCCTATGCAGGGAACTGGACAGGGTGTGTATGTTCCTGTTGGTCCTGCTAGATCTCTCAGTGGCCTTTGATATCATTGACCATAGTATACTTCTGTGCCGCCTTTGTGGGAGGGGACTTGGGGCCACTGCTATGCAGTAGTTCTGGTCTTTCTTGGAGGGGCAGACCCAGAAATTAATTCATGGACTCCTGTTGATTCCTTGGTCGCTGGCCTGTGGGGTCCCACAGGGTTCTGTGTTGTCCCCCATGTTGTTTAACAGCAACGCTGTTGAAAACGCTGGGAGAGGTCATCAGTATGCGGATGACACCCAACTCTATCTCTTCTTTCCATTTGATTCCAAAAAAGCTTTCTCTGCGCTGAACCAGCGTCTGCGATCAGAAATGGACTGGATGAGGGCAAACTAATTGAAGCTTAATCCAGACAAGACAGAGTTACTCCTGGTCAGTTGTAGGGCAGATCAGGGAATTGGGGCTTTTCCTGAGCTGGATGGGGTTACATTCCCCTGAAATCTCAAGCTTGCAGCTTGGATGTGCTGCTGGACTCCACTCTGAGCTTGAATGTCCACTGCCAGGTTTCAGCAGTGGCCAGGAGAGCACAGTTAAAACTAGTATGTCAGCTGCGCCCATTCCTTTAGACATCAGATCTGGCTACGGTGACACATGCTTTGGTTACATCCTGCTTGGACTACTGTAACACACACTATGTGGGGCTGCCTTTGGAAACAGTTCAGAAACATCACTGGGTCCAGAACACCACAGTTAGAATGCTGACCAGAGCCAGTTATAGGGAGCATATAACTCTTGTATTGAAACAGCTTCGCAATTCAAAGTGCTGGTCATGACCTATAATGCCCTACATGGCTTAGGTCCAGACTATTTGAGAGACCGTATCTCCCCATATGAACCTCCCTTCCATGGGAGGCTAGGCTGGCCCCCTCGCTGCTGGCCTTTCGCTGGCAAGCAAAAACATTTTTATTCCAACAAGCTTTTTGAAATCATGCAGGCCTGATTTTATTGTGGGGGGTTAGTTTAGATTATTTTTTAATCTTTGTATGTTTTACATTTTGCATGTTTAATTTTTTTTAATTGTTTTTAAAAATGTTGTTTTAATGTGTTTTTATATTGTGAGCCACCTTGGGAGAAAAGTGGGTATAAATACCAATAATAATAATAATAATAATAATGCATATCGGGCATTTTCATTCCCTTTGGCATTTTAGGGCCTCAGAGGCATTTTTTAAGCAATGGGAAGTGAAGTGAATAGAAGTCACTTCCTTTTCACTTGCTGGATTAAACTGGCTGGGGCAGGGGAATGGAGTAGCAATGCTTCCATACTCCCTAGGGAACATTTGGGGGCATTTTTTTTAACCCTGTCACAAAAATAGCTTTGGGGGCCACATGCAGCCTGTTGGCTATACTTTGCCTACCCTGATGTAATGGTTAATTTGAATTGGATATTCCAGTGCTACTCAAACTTTTAACCCATGGGGCCCCCTTTATATCTACACTTGTTCTTAGCCAAAAGGCCAAGAAGCAATATCAACAGACAGATGTCGTGCCCTCCCACTCGATGTAGTATATGAATTAAAGTATTTTGTTTATTTAATTTGTATACATATTTTCATTCACACATTCGTGTGTATTCATATTTTAACATTTTATAGGGAAATAACATTGTTCAAATTAGAACAGTTTTATTTGAGTAAATTCAATATTTAACTGAAAACGTGCAAATTTTATCACTTAAAAAAGTTTAGGGAGTCTTGCACTCCCGTTGAGCAACTCTCACGCCCTCCCTGGGGGCCTTGCCCCACCCTTTGAGAAAACTCGAGTAATCTAAGATGCCTGTACAATTTATGAAGTCTTTAGTGGTATGTTGGTATTTCATGGACCCAGAGAAATGGCCATTGTTTGTAGAGTGGCACTATAGTGTAATAGAGAGGTAGGCATTGCAGGTCTTGCTTGATTTGTTCAGGTTCCTCCATAGCACCTTTAAAAAAGAAAGTGATATTGATTTTACCATTGTCTCTTCTCTGCCTCCTGCTGGGTGATCTGTGTCAGGAATCTTAGAGGCTGTATTGATATAAGAGTGGACTGCAGTAAACTCTAGTTTACTATGATTCATATGAAACTGTTTTCAAGGCACGTTCCCAAGATAGTCATTCCTGAAACAAAATCAAGGGTATACGTATCCTGTATGCTCCATTGCCAATTATTTTTTGGAAGGGGGGAAAATACAGTTGGCCCTTCTCATACACTGATTTTTTTATACGTGGATTCAAGCATACAAAGTTTGAAAATGTTCAAAAAAAGTATAAATTTCAAATATCAAACCTTGATTTTCCATTTTTATAAGGGACACCATTTTGCTATGTCACTTTATTTAATGGGACTTGAGCATACACAGATTTTGTTATACACGGGGGATCTTGGAACCAAACCCCAGCGTATAACAAGGGTCCACTGTAATGCTAAAACTAGTGATGGACTTTTCTTTTCTGTGTGTTTTTCCTTCTATTTGAAAGGAGTACTGTTTGTTTCCAGCAGCACTCATCTGCCAGTGGAACAGACAACACTGGCAGGACAGATTTTCCCTTCCACCTACAATCCCTTCAGAATTCCCAAAATCTGCATCATCTCTGTTGACTTTCAGTAGGATTTACTCCCAGATACTCGTATATACCAGAGGCGTGCTACTATGGGAGTCTAGGGAGTTACAACATAGAGAGCCAGAGTGGTGTGGTGGTTTGGGTATTGGACTAGGACTCTGGAGACCAGGATTCAAATCCTCACTTGGCCATGAAACCCACTGGTGACCTTGGGTAAGCGACACTCTCAGTTTCCAGGGAAGGCAATGACAAACCCCTTCTGATGAAACTTACCAAGAAAATCCCGTCATAGGTTCACCAAAAGTTGGAAACAACTTGAAGGCAGACGATGACAACAGCAGGAGGTTGCATTAACCTGCAGGAGTAGTTTGGGGACTGCTGCTCCCACTACACACCCACTACAATAAAAAAAATTGCCCCCAAATGCTCTGCAACTCTCTCTAGGGGGTGTTACAGCATTTGGGGGCATGGTTATAGTTTCTCTGGGCCATTCCCAAAACAGGAAATTACTTCTGGTCACGTCTTGTGCCCCCCATGTCTCCTAATGGGCATTTGATGGATTTTTTTTTTTTTTTTTTTTTTTGCAGGGATAAGGTCTGGGTACATCTCCCCAGGGTCTCACAAAAATGGCCCTTGGAGACTGCATGCAACCCACAGTCATCCAACTCTAGTATGTAGGATTGCATCCTCACAGTCCAGTTTTAAGTAGGGTCAGGAAAGAATGAAATTGTAGACCTATTGCCTCATCTCAAGCCCTGCTATGTTAGAAGACAGAAAGGGTGATTCTGTTGGGCATTCCAGATCAAGAGATTCTTAATTTAATTCTTCCCAAAGCAGGAAGCAATGGAGGTGGATGTTCCTTAACTCCATCCCTAGTGCCCAGCTTAAAAATGTTAGTATTAGTACGAACACACCCCTAAGAGCTCTTCTCTGTTGGCAGGACCTGTCCTCCAGGACATCCAGACCTCATTCAGCTAGTGTGTCAAATGTGGGAATTGCTTTGTCCATCTGGTGTTCTCACCAGTCTTTACATCAGATGACTTTCTTACAAGCATATGCCATTTAAAAATGGCAGCCATGTAGACAACAAATGAAGATTCAGATAGATATCAGAAAATCTGGGTCACAGCACCACTTTGGCATCAGAGACTTTAATTTGTTCTGAAATGAGGCTTATTTCCTGTTGTCAGTAGCTGCCACCTTGGCTTGTCCCTTAATTTCCTGCTAATTTTAGCATATTGGTTGGCCCTGAGGCTTTAAGCATCTGGTTCTTTTTGGCAAATGCCCCTAATGCTTGTCATGTCAAGTTACATTTGGAGTTTAATTTAGCAACGCTTAACAACTTTGCTTTAATTAGGATTCTATTGACACCATTTTTGGCTGATAATCTGAAATCTGATTGCTCTTGGCAATATTGCAAAAGAGATGGGAGAAGTAATGAAGCTCCTTATTTTTGTGTTACTCATGAGTCATGGTTGTGTTTTACAGTCCTCTGTTTTTATCTACTGGATGGGAAACATGTTTAAAAGGATAGAGAAAACCTTAAAGTTTTAAAATGCTAAAAGTAAAAACCTTATTAATATTGGGAGTGTCTGTGAGAGAGAGGGAGGGAGAAAATAAAATAATGTGAATGTCTACAAGAATATGTATAGCAATGTGTGACATAACTTTTGTTTCCCTCCTCCCAAAAGAACTGTTGACTGCACATTTTATATTTATTTATGCTTTCTCCTACAAATTTGCATTTCAAAACTTGAAGTATAAAAATCTAAATAGTAGTAATATAGTGCATAGCACATTGAGTAAGAATCTTCAGTGTATTTTTGAAAAATAAATAAATAAATAAATAGGATTATACTGATACTCAGTGCATACATGTGCCAACGTGTACACACTCCTTATTAAACGTTAGTCTAAAGGGAACTCTAGCAGGAAAAAGGTAATTTAATTTGATATGTCACTTAGGAAGCTAAGGAAGTATTTGGTTATTTGGTATCTGTTTAACTTTCTTCCTGACCCAAGCACTCCAGACATAACCTCCTGGTGACAGTTTTTGCCAAGATCTGGTTGAATGCTGATGGAGTAGAAAACAGAATCATAATGCAGGAACACAACTGTTTGCGTTTGTGCATGCACCAATACCAATTTGAAATAATAATAATAATAATAATAATAATAATAATAATAATAATAATAGGATTTATTTATATGCCGCCCAATCCCTGGGGATCTAGGCGGCTTACAACAGAGGGGATAATAGATGGTTCCCTGCCCTCATGCTTACAATCTAAAAAGACACGACACAAAAGGAGAAGGGAATGGTGGGGGAGGAGGGAATCAGGTCCAGCATTCTTCTCTCCCTCTGAGGCCTGGACCAAGGCAGATGGACTGGAGGGAGGGCTCTTTTTCTTAATTGAGGCCGGGCCCGAAGGCATTGGGCCTGTCCTTTCGCTCCCTCCCAGGCCAGAAGATGACAGTTGGAAGGAGGGAGGGGAGGGCTCTCCCTCTTCAGGCCCGATGGTGTTGGGCCTGTCCCAGTGTTGCCAATTTCGCGACTTTCACACAAAAACGGGGACTTTTCAGAGCTTTTCGTGTGATTTTCGTGCCTGGCTCTATATCAGTGCATTTTCCGTGACTTTGGCCCTTTCAGCTCCAGCCTGAGACGGCTGCAGAGCAACCAACCCTTTGGAGTGTAACAGTTTTCAGCCAATCAGAGAGAGGGCTGGAGAAAAAACTCTCTCTCTTCTTTCTCTCTCTCTCAATGACTCCCTCTGAGAGCGAGGACAGAGCAAGAGCAAACCAACCAACCAACCAACTGTTTGGAGGAACCACACTAACAGTTTTCAGCCAATCAGAGAGAGGACAGTGATTCCCCCCCCCCCCCACCCAGGCAGTCTCAGGCTCCAGGGGAAAGCAAAGTGGCTGCTGTGTGATCATGTGAATGTGATGTCCCTGAGAGTGTGTGTGTGTGTGTGTGTTAGTGATTAAATATGCCTCTGAGCATGGGCAGAGCACCTGGTAAGTTGGCATCCCTGCCCTGTCTTCCAAGAATTTTGTTTTGTGGCTCTCTTTTCGTTCTCTTTTCCATTGCCATCCATACTGCAGAAATAATCCAGTTTGGCACTGCTTCTAACTGCAAGGCTCCCTGCGATGATGGGATTCTGGGCACAACAAACCACCAAGCCCAGAATTTCAAGCATGGAGCCCTGGCTGCTGGTAAAAGCAGTGTCTCAACATGTCACAACAAACTACAATTCCCAGGATTCCCTGGTTTGACAAGGGAATTGCCTCCACGCTTCCAGATCACAGCCCAGAGAATGAGTCTATAGGATATCAGTGTTGCCAATTTAAGTCCACTTCTTCAGCTGCATTTGGATTTAATAATAATAATAATAGTAATAATGGTGATGATGATAGAGAGATCTTGTAGCACCTTTGAGTCTCACTGAAAGAAAAGTTGGCAGCATGAGCTTTCCTAGACTTAAGCGTACTTCTTCAGATGCATGGGAACTGTAGTTCATTGTGGCACCAGAGCTCTTTCTCACAAAACTACAATTCCCAGGGTTCCCTAGCACTGAGCCAGGGCAGTTAAAGCGGTCTCAAACTGGATTATTTCTGCAGCATGGATTGAACCTTGAGCATTTTTAATAACGAAGGTCCAAAACACTGCAGAAATAATCCAGTTTGGGACGGCTTTAACTCTCCTGGCTCAGTGCTAGGGAATCCTGGGAATTGTAGTTTGTTGTGGCACCAGAGCTCTTTCTGATAGAGAAGGCTCAATGTCTCACAAAACTGCACTTCCCAGGGTTCCCTAGCACTGAGCCAGGGCAGCTAAAGCAGTCTCAAACTGGATTATTTCTGCAGTGTGTCTTGGACCCAACTCAGGCTGCATCTTCACTCCAGACGCCAGAGACAATTCCCAGGATTCCATAGCACTGAGCCAGGGCACCTAAAGTGGTCTTGAACTGGTTTATTTCTGCAGTGTGTCTTGGACCTAACTCAGGCTGCATCTTCACTCCAGAGACAACCCAGTTTCATACCGTTTTTACTGCCATGGCCCAGTGCTATGAAATCCTGGGAATTGTAGTTTGTTGTCACACCAGAGTTTGCTGAGAGTGAAGGTTAAATGTCTCTGAAAACTAGAATTCCCAGGATTCCCTAGCACTGAGCCATGGCAATTAAAAGGGTTTCAAACTGGATTTATTTCTGCAGTGCGGTTGCAGCCGAACATATTTCTATTTGGCACAAAGCTTCCTGAACCCCCTTCATGTAAAAATAAATATCTTAAAAGGACTGAAAGATTCTTTGTTTGGTTCAATGGTGATTTTGAGAGTTGAAATAAGTTACAATTATTTTTATTCAATTATGTTTACGTTTATTTGCAAAACATCCGCCATTTTAACATTATGGGAATTTTCTGGGAATTGTGACTGAATATTCCGTGTGATCTGGGGGGGATTCAGCGGGTTTGGGACAAACATTTTCGGGAATTATCTTCGAGGCTTGTTGGCAACACTGGCCTGTCCTTTCACTCCCTCCC
>NC_056522.1:125227749-125256117 GCF_019175285.1 Sceloporus undulatus | reverse complement strand
AGGCCAGAAGATGACAGTTGGAAGGAGAGAGGGGAGGGCTCTTCCTCGTCAGGCCCAATGGCATTGGGCCTGTCCTTTCATTCCCTCTAAGGCCAGAAGATGACAGTTGGAAGGAGAGAGGGGAGGGCTCTTCCTCGTCAGGCCCAATGGCATTGGGCCTGTCCTTTCATTCCCTCTAAGGCCAGAAGATGACAGTTGGAAGGAGGGAGGGGAGGGCTCTTCCTCTTCAGACTCTAGTTCTGGTCACAAAATGAAGTCTTGGATATATCATTGTGCAGTAGCAAAAACGTCAACACACTCATGCTGTAGTACATTGTGTGAATGTTTTGGCTCTATAAGATCCTAGCCTATATCTATAAAGGCTTAGGAAAAGATTTACATTCAGTTATCATTCTCACCCATTTGGGCTTTCATTCAGTTCCTTGATTCCTTCTTCCTTGCTGTTTGGGCTGGCTTTGTTAGAGGAACTGCTTATGTCTGATGTGTGTCCCTTAGAGATCAGATTGAGCAGTTGTACTTGTTGCTGTTATTTTATTGATTATGGGAGTGCTGGTGATGTGTTTTTGCAATATGAGGAGCTGATTTTTGAGGAATTCAGTTTAAGTGAGACAGACAATAAGTAGTGTGATCTGGCAGAAGAGCAGGTCTGATGGATGGTAGGCTAGAGCTTATCTGAACACCTACTCTGGGACAATCTGGGCAGCAAAAATGAATTTCTTTTTGCCACAATTGTATCTGCAAAGAGTTGGCCAGTAAAACTATTTCAAGTGGTCAGAGGTCTTGTACATAAGGGCCTATAAGAGAAGAATCCAGAGTACTCAAGCATAGCCCTCAGTGAACAATTTGCCTGGTTCTTTGCAGATAAAATTGCTTAAATCCACTCTGATATGGATGCTATTATCAATACAGGTCAAATTGATGTAACTTTGGTCCTTTCTTGTCCAGTGATAATACATATTTTTCAATTTGTACAATCCAATAATGTAAATAGGATTCCTGGAGAGGGGAGAGCCACCCTATGTTTGCTAGAGCCTTGGCCTTCCTGGCTTACTAAAAGTGGGTACTGAGTGGGTAGAGGGAATGGTCAGTGCCTAGCTAAAACAAGGCAGAATTTCAGCATGCCTGAAGGAGGCATTTATGAGAACTTTGGTGAAAAAGCCCTCCTTGAATCCCATCATACTGGGTAATTATCAGCGAGTTTCCAACATTTCATTTTTGGGCAAGGTAGTGGAGTATGTAGTGGCCTGTTCCAGGGATTTCTGGATGAGGCATATTATCTAGATCTATTTCAATCTGGTTCTTGTCTGGTTGTGTGGCAGAGACAGCTTTGGTCACATTGGTATGATATATGCTGGGAACTAGACACGAGAAGCATGTCTCTGAAGATTTTCACATGGGCAAAAGTGATTGGGAGCATTACTGGGAACTGGATACAAGAAGCAGGTCTCTGGAAATTATCACATGGGCTAAAGTGATGGGAGCATAGCAGGGTGCTCCTGTTACTATCATGAAATTGCGCAAAGATTCTCAGATGACCTTGCGATAACCGTGTCATTATCCCATGAATAAAGAGGAATTCTCCCATCACTTTTTATTCAAGGGACTTTCCCATGAATCAAAAGTGATACTAGAATTCTTCTTTATTCACAGGATTGATACTAGAATTCTTCTGTATTCACAGGATAATGACACAATTTTTGTGATGTCGTAATCTTTGCACAATTGTGTGATAGTGACAGGAGCATCCCGCTATGGTCCTATCACTTTTGCCTGTGTGAAAATGTCCTCTGTTAGTTTTGCCACCCCACCCCTTGGTGGCCTTTGATAGCTACCTTGCTGGCATAGGACTTATAGCACTGTTTTACTGTGGATATCTTCCTTCCTGGAAGAGTACCCAGAATGTGATGCTGAGGGACTCCTGTTCAGCCCCTTGGCCTGTGGTCTGTGGGTTACTTCAGAGGTCAGTTCTGTCTCACATGCTGTTTATCATATACATGGAACTTTGGGGTGAGGTTGTTCAGGGTTTAGGAGATCAGTACTATCAGTATGTGAATGACACAATGAAGATTTTCACACGACATCGTTATATTGTTCCTTTATTGTCCCAAAATGTAGTGGAATCATCATAACAGACGATTCCAAAAGATTTTCACATGAGACTGTTAGTGTTCTTAAAATGTTAATATATCAGAATTCAGCAATAAATGATTACAAAACGATTTCAAAACAGTTGAATTGCTGAATTCTGATATATCAACGTTTTAAGAACACTAACAGCCTCATGTGAAAAATCTTTTGGAATCGTCTATCTGTTATGATAGGGTAATGGGACAAAGAGGAGCATCTATCCAGACAATCTGAGTGTTCTAGTGGGTTCATAAAGAAAGATCTGGTCCTTCAAATAGCCTAGGCCCAGTTAAGGGTTGTGCACTATCTATGCCTGTTCCTAGAGGTTTCAGATCTGGCAGCTGTGACACATGCCTTGTTTACATTCTGTCTGGATTTACTGTAAAAGGTGGAGCAGCCTTTGAAGAGTGTTTGGAAACATCAGCTGGTCCAAAGAGCTGCAGCCAGGAAGGACATACCATATATACTCAACTATATCTCATGTATAAGTCAAGGGCAGATTTTTGGGCCAAAATGATGGATTTTGATATGAGCTGTGGAAAAGTCAAAAGTAAGATTTTGGGTCATGTAGCAAAGAATCTAAAAGATGAAGCAATGGAAAACAATGCCAAAGAACATACAAAATTGCAGGAGGTATAACTTTGTGTTCACAGTGAAGGTTTTGATGGATTAAAGAGTAGAGAGGGGGGGCAGCACTTCTAGTACAGATTACACCAGGGGATGGTTTCTGTTTTTATGAGAGTTAAGATACAGTACAGCGCGCCCACGCCATACGCGGCCTTGAGCATATGCGCTCAAGCCGCGGGGCACACATGGGGCGGAAGGGGCGGCGCGTCCCATTCAGTTGAATGGGCGCGTGTGCCCGTTGCGCCCTGCGCGCCTGTTGCGCTCTGTGCGCTCCCGCGCCGCCGTACACAAGCCCCATTGTTTCCAATGGGGCTCGAGCATAGGCGGAATTTGCCTTACGTGACAGGATCCGGAATGGATCCCCCGTGTATGGCAAAGACAGACTGTACTTACATTGACCTATGGATAAGTGGACTCAGATTTTTTGGGTCAATTTTTAAACTAAATTCTAGACTTATACATGAGTATATACAGTAACTCCCTTGTTAATAACAGCTCTGCTGGCTGCCAGTGTGTTTCTGGCCACAATTCAAAGTGCTGGTTATAACCTGTAAAGCTCTGTACAACTCAGGTCCATGTTACCTGAAGAAATATATTTCCCTATATGTGCCTGCCCTCGTTTTGATATCCAGGTAGGCCTTTCTCTCTGTCTCACAACCCTCACAGATGCATTTGGTGGGGACATGGGAGAGAGGGCTTTCTCGGTATCTGTTCCCAGGCTCCTTCCTAGAGAGACCAGCCTGGCACCTTTCCTGCTATGTTTCTACAAGCATGACTTCTTGCTTGCTTGCTTGCTTGCTTGCTTGCTTGTTTGTTTAGGCGGCCTCTGAAGACATTACTGCTCAGGAGGAACTGAACATGCACAGTGTGCAATACTGTCTGTTTGTGTTTTTTTAAAAGCTGTGTTTTAAACTTTTTAATTTTATTTTAAACCTTTGTATGATGTAAATTTTGTTTTATTTGTTTTAACTGTTGTAAGCCACCTTGAATCCCAGACTGGGAAAGGCATGGGATATAAATAAGTATAATAAATAAATACAATGTTTATGGAAAAGTCTATGAGAAGTAGTTCTCTACCTTTAGACTGTCAGTTGGTTTGGACGTCAACTGCCAAAAGCTCCAGGCACCAGAATCAGTGCTTAGAGATTCTGGATGGTGAAATCCAAAACATCTCCAATGTAAAAAGGTCAAGAAGCACTGCCTTGCACCACCTTAGAGAATGGTAGTAAATATTTTTTCTCATCCACTTTCAGTGTGACCGAGAGATAAGCTCGGACAAAGGTGCAGACTCTGGTGAGAATGTGAGAGAAAGGGCCTTCTCAGTGGCTGCCCCCAGGCTTTGGAACTCCCTTCCAAGATAATTAGACTGGCACCCTCCCTGCTTTTTTTTTTTTTGGCAGACAAATAAAGGCTTTTCTGTTTTGACAGGCATTTGATGAGTGACTGCATAAGACCTGTCTCACCTAAACAATGTGCTGAATTCTGCTAACTGTTGTGCTGGCAGTGATCTATGTTTTAATCTGTTTTTTGTTTAATCTGTTTTGTGTGTTTTGTGAATTTTTAATAATGTTTTTATTAACTTGTTGTAAGCCACTCTGAGTCTGAACTGGGAAAAAGGCAGGATAGAAAATTGTTGTTGTTATTATTATGGGCCACAGGTAGTATTGTGACTAATATGTCAGACAAGAATGGGGAGAACCAGCCATGAATATCCTTAGACGACCTTTAGCCAGTCACTACGTCTCAAGATGAAACTGTAACATGGTTATTATGTTTTTGACATTCATCTGAATCCACTGAGAGAATGACAGCTGTGTCTCCTTAATTTCCTTTGTGGCATTTAATTGCATGTTTGTTACTCTAGGTATGGTGTCTGTTTTGGATTTGATGCAAGGTGGCTTCCCATCGCGTGCTTCTTTCCACGAACTATATAATATGTACAAAAAGTACATGCCTCCAAAGCTGACTCGTTTGGATCCGAGACTCTTCTGCAAGGTACTAATGTTGAGAAGGCTGAAATATGTTGCTTTTATGTGTTATGTGTCATCACAAACTGGTATTAATTGATACTGAGCTTACAAATGTTTGCATTAACATTAACTTGTTAACATTAATTTGTGAAGAAATTAATTTGAAAACACTAAACTGTCAAGCATTTTTAAAATATTAAATTTGTTAAAACATTACAATAAAAATACAATTTAAAATGACTAAAAATGGCCAGTAATGTATTAAAGCAAAGCATTACCCTTTACTCAGAAGTAACATCATTAGCATTTAATGATTGAAATAACAAATTTTAAAATCATAGTTAAATTTTAAAAAATAATTAGGGCTAATAAGTTACAGTGGGCCTGCCCTATTGACAGGCTAGGAATCCATGGATTTGACTACCTTCAGATCCCAAACATGTGCAGGCAGATGCACTGATGCAGTTTGTAGCTAAAATCTATGTAGAGGAATTTTACTTAGCTCAAATTGAGTGGGGTCCGGCTACAAGGACTCTATGAAACTGTCTCCCACCTGTATACTGAGGGGCCGGTAGATCCAAGAAATGATGCAGAGGCAGAAGTCTCCAATTAAGTATATTTTTATTTAAACTGTATTTCACTATCACACATTCATTCATTCAAGGCTCAGGAAATCAGGGATTAGCTTGGTATAGGTTTGAGGCAGAACTACGGGTTATACTTACTATAGATGGGCTTGCTTCCGGAGTCCAGTTGGGTGAAGTGAGTTGAGACACAGTTGTTCTGAGAGCATTAGTTGAACGGAAGTGCTGGAGCAAGACTAGAGATCACAGTGATGTAGTGTCCCCATGAACTCCAAACTAGCACACTGAGGGGGATTTCCAGGGGTTTTTGAAGGCTAAAACTAGCTGCAGGTCAAAGTCTTAGACTGTATGGGGTGAGGTAATCTGGTCTGACAATATTCAAGGGAAATGGGAAGAGAGTTAAGGTGTTAGCCGACTCATCAGGTGAGATATCTTGGCAGTCATCGCCCATTCTTCTGATTATGGAGGTGATGAGGATCCCATTTGCAACTTCCAAACTATCTGCTGGGGTATTGTTCCCAAAAGGTCCCATTAGACTGAGCTCACCTGGGTGTAGTGCGTACATGTCCCATCCCTCTGGGGATTATGGTGGACTGCATGACAGGGTCCACTGGGGTCATGTGGAATACCACATGCACACCAAAATTCAGAAAAATGCACTTTGGCTAACATGTTGCAAACACATTGCCACCCACTGAATAATATGGGACTTGAGCATCCCCATCTGTGGTTTGTCCTGGAACCAAACCATTGTAGATGGGAAGGGTCCACTGAACTTTTAAATAAATTATTTCCAAGCTCTGGTTGTAACCTTTAATCTCCCAAAAGATTTGTTTTATGAACACATGTGTTTTTATTTTCTGTTAGGCACTCTTCAAAGCTCTTGGATTGAATGAAAATGACTATAAATTTGGATTAACCAAAGTGTTTTTTAGACCCGGCAAGGTAAGCATTACAGCTATCCATGAAGAACTGATGAAGGTGAAATGGCATGATTAATATTTTCTCTCCATCCTTTTTGCAAAGTAATTGATAGCTAAGGTAGTTCTGCTTTACTTGAAAGCTGGGTTGTAAGAAAACTCAATTTAATCTTGTCTGTTTTGATGATGCAAATACACAAATTGACATGGCTGTCTTCATGTTTTATTTCTCTATTTATTTAAAATATTTCAACTCCAGCTCTCTCCTTGCTCATGGTGACTTATGCCAGATTTAAAAGATACATCTCTACAATTTGGAAAGTCATAAAATTGGACAAACCTTTAAACCTCCACAGTTGATGATGCAGTGTTGTAATCGAAAAGCATTTGCAAAGAAATAGGCCTTACATCTTTTCCTAAAGGCCAAGAGAGAGAGAGAGAAGAAGCTTTATGGAGCTTTTTGGATAGTGCTAAGCCTCCATGGTTGCAGGAGGCCTATTCATTTTTTTTAACAGTATTTGTTGTTGTGTGTGGCCAGGTTCTTTCCAACTTATGGCGACCCCATAAGTGAGACCCCAAGGCAAACCTATCACAGGGTTTTCCTGACAAAAATTTGTTCGGAGGGGACGTGCTATCAAGCTGAGAGAGCTTGTCTTAATCAAATCAACCAATCGCTTTATGTGGCCAAGGAGAGATTTGCATGCTAGTCTCCTGGAGTCCTAGTTCAGCACAAAAACATCACATTGGTCTGTATATATTGATATGTAGATGTCTATATATCAGTCATCAAATCTAGAGTTGGAAACTTCTGCCAGACCACCAAGTGAGAAATTATACATGAAATTATTCTAGATCCTGGGTGGTTTTAAAGGCTAGTACTAGCACCTTGTGTAGCCTAAATACCCTAAAGGTTCCAGATACCATCTGATCTTGGCAGGTAAGCAGGGTCAGCCCTGGTTAGTACTTGGATGAGAGACTGCAAATGAATACCAGCTGCTGTAGGTTGGATTTTAGAGAAAGTTAACTGGCAAAAAACCCTCTGAGTATTCCTTGCATAAGAAAACCCTATCAGGTTCATGGGGTCATCATAAGTCAACAGGCAACTTGGAGGCACACACATACAACAGCACCTTGTTTAGACCACAGAAGCTGGCCAGCTGCTAGTTTAGCCACCATTCATGTTGTCAGGGTTACAACATTCTGCTTATAACAGAGCACTTTGTTCTTTAACATTCCATGAAGAATGCCTTCTAAATCCCCATCCCTTGTGTGAAGCTGGTTTTGATTTTTAGTTTGCAGAGTTTGATCAAATCATGAAGTCTGATCCAGATCATCTTGCTGAGTTGGTTAAACGAGTCAACCATTGGCTTATCTGTAGTCGCTGGAAGAAGATTCAGTGGTGCTCTCTGTCGGTCATTAAATGTATGTATTTAAGTACCTTGTAAGGGGGGTGGGAATTTTCTGAGTCAAATTTTCAAAGTTGCTTAAAGTGCTAACGCAGAGTGGAGCAACATGTAGCACTCATGCAGCACCTATCCACCTGATTTCATTGGCTGTATTGTGTGTAGGCTTGATGGGATTTGCAGGAATGCTTGTCTTGATGGAATTTTAGTTTGATTGAATGTTTTACTGAAGTTCCACAGAAATTGCCAAGCCTTATCATCAGGCAAATGTTTGAAGTGTAAATCCCACTTGTACAAAAATTGTTGCCAGCCGCTGCATCTTAACTGCATCAGAGAGAATGGAGACATCACCCATTATTCCAAGGATGCTCAATTCTCTTGATTTGAAGATGCTTATGTTGCCCCCATGGAATTTATCAGGGGCCATATTAATACCATCATGCCATTGCCATCACCAAAATTTGACTGGTGCCACCACAGTTACAACTGCTACAAATTCAGAAGCAACAGCCGCAGCTCTCTATTGGGCATGAAGGTACTAGGGTGGTCTCCTACACCACAAAGCCCTGCATAACTTTATTATTATTATTATTATTATTATTATTATTTATATAGCTCTGTAGATTTGCACAGCGCTGTACATAAAAACAATAAATATATAAGAGTAAACCTGCCTATGGTGTACAATATAAGAAATAATAGGATAATACATATAAAATACATAGCAATACAGGAAATGGTTCAATAAAACAGGCAACAAAAAAGAACATCAAATAGCAAATGATAATCACGCAATTTCTGGGAACGTTGTGGTGACAGGAAGGTTAAGCAGGCCTTTGTAATCTATCTGAACAATTACTTACCCCTTCCATTGAAAAACATCCTTTCTGCAAATGTGTGTGGGATTGTCCGATTCTGAAAATGTCTGTTTTTTCCTTGTTTATTACAGTGAAAAACAAAATAAAATACAGAGCAAGTGCCTGCATCAAAATACAAAAGACTATCCGTATGTGGCTGTGCAAGAGAAAGCATCAACCACGGTAAGACAAAGCAAGAGTTGTATCAAGTCTTGTATCCCATTCCTAAATATTTTTGCTGGTAAACCAAATTAGCTGCATGGTATTGGTGCTGGTAAAAATCTTCATGCCTTAAGATACTGAGGAAAAGGAAGGAAAAGATGATCCTTCTACCACACCCTTGCTCTCTGAGCCTAATTTAAGGCAGGAGTATGGAATGAGTCATCTTCCAGATGCTGTTGGACTGCAATGGGCATCACATCTTGGCCATGAGCCATGTGGGCGGCGACAGATACACATTACAGTTTAACAGCAGCTGGAGAGCAGGGGGTTGGACTGGATGGCCCTTGTGAAATCTTCCAACTCTATGATTCTATGTCCCCAATCCCTGTCTTTAAAGATTTAATGGAGAGAACATGGCAGCATTCAGTGGAAACAGTTGGTGGTGGGATGGGAAGTGAATGGACCAGTCCTCAATACATTTCCTATCATGCCCTTTATGCTCTTAGTGTTTCCTTTATCTTTTCCTGAAGAATCCCTGGATTTAGTTGATCTCTTTGAGTCAATTTGGTCCGCTACTTGGCCAAATGTTAGGTCTTTAAAGAGCCATTATATCTACAGACTTATGTACCTGTTATACCTGTAATTATCTGAAACAGGAAGACAAAATATTATTGAACAGATCAAGTGTACTTTTTTCTAGCACCACTCTGTCATATTGAGAAAGTTTCCACGGTCTTGAGGCAACTTCCAGAATCAGTCTTATTGAATGTCTCTCCCATCCTAACATTCATTTCTCTTGGTACCTAAAATAGAATAAATTTACTTTTGCTATTACCTTATTAAACTTTCTGTGTTGTTGGACAGCGTAGTACAGGTTTTTAGCCCCTGTTTGCCCTCAGCTCGCTGCTTCTTACATGCAAGAATTTATCTGAAACTTAGATATTCCTTTCACAGCATAGATGGTCTAATCAAGGTTCGGACACTGAAAACAAGGCTTGACAAATTCAATGAAGTAGTGAGTGCTCTGAAAGAGGGAAAAGCAGAAATGAGCAAGCAGGTCAACGACCTTGAAATGTCTATTGATGCTCTGATGGTCAAGATCAAGGTAAGATGTAATACTTGGGCAGGGGAAAAGGAACATAATTATTTTCTGTAGAACAAAAGAAGTCAAAGTGTGGTCTGCAAGGTTACATGTCACACTCAGTGCCATTTTTTGTAACCCCCAGAGTTTCCCAGGGGTCACAGATTGTTTCAGGATACCCCAATAAACACTAGGGGTTGTGGAGGGCCTTTTCATTACGTTTAGAGACTCCCTGGGTCATCCAGGAATCAAAGAAGTTTACCGTACAACGTAATGATAACGTTCCGGGAGTGGAATGAGAACGGAACATAGTGAAATTTACCACACAGTATGGTTCGCATTGAGTTCTCATTCCGAGCCCAAAGTGTTCCAATAGCGTTCCAGGGTGAAAACGATGAAAAACAGTTCTCAGACAGATGGAACGTTATCATACCGTTACATGAAAAGTTATTGCAGTAATCCTATCCGTTCTTATATCTGTTCTGTCAGTCCTCATGTCCTGATTGGTTGAGACAATTTCCTCCTCTGCAGTCCTAGAGCGTCCAAAAAGCCTAATGCTCTTCTGGGTATGACATGGCGCCATGTGACCATAGAGGAATGATTTTCCTCAAAGCAGAAATGGTTTTTCTCCACATCACATTTAAAAAATGTTTATTTGTTAATTTTTTTATGGATACACACACACACACACACACATGTTTATGTTTTTTTGTTTGTTTACATACATACATATGTATATATATTCACACATACACATACGCTCATATATCTTTTTGTTTATGGACATATATATGTGTGTGTGTGTGTGTGAATGTGTAATGCATGTATAGCTATATGTCCTATCGCGGTGTTGTGTGGTGTGTGTGTTGTGGTGGTGTGTGGTGTGGGTATCTAAACCGGGGTACCTCGGGGATACGAATACCCAAGTATGCATTTTTCGGGATACGAAAAAATGCAATAGAAAAATAATTGCCCGGTTACGAAGTTTTTTTGGGTTACGAAAAAAACTCGGCGCATTTTAAAGGAGCAGCGGCGGGCCGCGGCGTTTTCCCATAGCGCCTATGGCATTCGGCTAGAAGGCTTTCGGGTTACAAAAGCGGCCGCGAACGAATTCACATTCGTACCCCGAGGCACCAGATTATGTGCCTGCGTGCATGTGTGTTTTTTATAATTAATAGGTATGGATACATACATATGTATATATTCACACCGCCACAACACCGTAAGTCTTTTTGTTTATGGACACCACACACACACACACACATTTGTTTTGTACAATGTTGTGTTATGCGTATGCATGTAAGAAGATTTCTGGGTCAAAAAGACGATTGAGTGATGACGTCATGGTATCACTCCCCTCCAAATTAAATCGATGCGCAATAGCGAACAATATGAGAACGACTCAGATAAAAAGGAAGGTACTGTGAAGTAAAATGCATCCCATAACATTATCATCTCGTTATAAACTTCTCCAGTGCGATAATTCCGTTCCCAAAGCGTTTCTGCTCTAACCGTTTCAGAACTTAATGGGAACGTACAGGCTTTGATGTGATTAAACTTCAAAAAGATTTCAATTTTGTTGCCCTAGAAGCCTCAAGGGTGGCATGGGGCTATCAACCACATTTTAAGCCCTCTGGGCAAATATAGCCCCAGAAGGACTTAAAAAATAATAAACAGGAAGTGAACTTCTGCTCACTTCCTGTTGTTAAAAAGGGTTTATTCTAGCCAAAAATGGCCAGAAAGGTCTCCTCAAATTGTGTTTTTTTTAAATATACTTCTAAAAAGTTTCTTTGTGAACCACCTGGGTCTAGTTTAGGAGCAAGTTGGCATAAAAATAGACAAACAAACAAGCAAACTCAAATAAATAATGTCTGTGTTTTTCAATTATTTTATTTGCAGGCCACTGAAATGCCTAGCAACAGATACGAAGGATATGATGCATTAGTCAAAAGTCAGAACAACTTCTGGGTTCTCTACAGAAGAGGAAGCAACAGGAAGAAGAGGCAGAAAGGTTGCGACGTATCAGGAAGAGATGGAAAAGAAAGAAAGAGCGTGAGGAAGAGGAACAACGTCGGAGAAGGAAGAGGAGAAAGGAGACGTGAGTGAAATCATCAGCTCTAGGCTGAGGTTAATGGGGAAAAATGGCATGAAGAACTAGTGAATATCTTTGTCAGAATTGTAGAGAGAACCACATTAAAACAAGATTGTAATCCTTTTCACTTTTGAAACACCACCAGTATTTCTGATCAGATGGTTTTCCCACATATCTTCTCTCCAGCTGTACTAAATGCAGACAGATCTTAATTCCGGGCACTCAGAGAGCAAGGCTTTCTGCTGGGGAAAAGTGATTCTTGTCCAGAAAAATCAAAGTGTATTAATTGTTTCATAATTACGTGTGTGTGTGTATCACGTGTGTACTGGAAGGAGTTAGAGTGTGGTGGGAGACAGCCTTGTAGAAGTACAAGAGAACTTTGAAAATTAAGTAAAAACCCCTCCAAAACAATCCAATTAGAAGAGAGCATGTCGTGTGGTGGTGGAATCTGATGCTGAGAGAGAAAGCTGGCATGTGGAGAGAATTGGAGTGATATATCCTGGGAGACAGCGTAACTGCTTTGTTGAACCCCAAATACAATGCAGTGCAACATTCTTATTGCGACTTTAAATTTGGACAACTCTATCCTCAATGCAGGTAACACAGTGCACTGCAGATGACTATGACTGCAGCATCCATAAACCAGCAGGCATAGCCAATGGTAAAGGATTATGGAATTATATCGTAACAAGAAAGTGAGGAGAAGGCATGTAACAGCTCAACCTTTCTTTCTATAACTATCCATTTTATTTTTCTAGAAAATATGAGATTGAAGCAAAGAGAAACAGGAGGAAGAGGAGAGGAAAAAAAGGGAAAAGAAGAAAGGCGAATTCAGGTGTGTGTCATGGTAACTATAGTTGTTACACTTTGTGATCTTGCAGCATTATCCTAATGCTTCCATTTTAGACACACTAAAATCTGGGGCTGAAACTTATTGAATAATAGAATCATAAGTTGTAAGGCACTGTAGAGGCAATCTAGTCCACCATCTCCATACAGAAATAAAGGCTAAAGCAATCTTATAAGATGGCTACTAACCTGTGTTTAAAGACCCACACATGGAGAGTCCATCACCTCTGAGGCAATCTATTGTATTATTGAACAATTCTTACATTGAAAGTCATCTTAATATTTAGGAATCTCTTTTTTTGTAACTTGAATCCATTTGGCTGTGTTTTAGTCTATGGGAACAGCAGAAAACAAGCTCGCTCCATTTATGCATGGCATCCTGTCAGATTCTACCCCCTTTTTTTTAGTGTTAAAGATGGCAATAATTTTTATTCTAAAAAAAGGGGGTGGAGATATACAGCCTTTCAGATGTTGTTGGACTGCAGCTTCAGCAAGCTAGTATGTCATTGTTGAGGAATGATGGAAACTACAGTTCAAACACATTTGGAGGACTGGATGATTGCACTTTTGTACTAAAGAAGTCTTCTGTTTCACAGACTGTTGAGAGGAGTGTATATGGGTGTGTGTATATGTGGCATCTAGATGTATAGGCCAGCATCCTGTCAGTGACATCTGCAAGTCCGACATACTTCTCGTTATCTCTTTTTTTATTGTTGCCAAGGTTTGTATCTCTTCTTGCTTCAAAAATGACCAAAGGCTCACCTATTCCACCTTCTCACCTTTCACTGAGATAATCAGTGGAGGGCTGGGAGGACTAAAAAAAAACCCTGTCTGGCTCTGCCAAGACCTCAAGAGCACCCTGGCACATCTAAGTGGATAAGGACATCAGACTACATCTGGCTATGGGAACATGACCAAAGGTGTTTTCATCCTCCTCCACTGCTCTTCAGCAGCCACTGAATGGCTGTGAAGTAGGGGCTATCACAGCAAAATGCTGACTCCTGGAGGAGGGAGCTGTAGTGTAGTTCTACCTGCAGAATTTTTATCTACACTCAATGATAGTGTAGAGGCATAGTTTGAAGAGGAAGAGAGGCAGAGAGGAGAGCTCTCTAAGGGAACAGGTACAAATTGCAAGTTCTTCACAAGATCCTCTGCGCATTCATTTAAAATAGACAATGTATTTCATATATGCATGCAGGAGTGCTAGATTTTAGACTTAAATTTACTGATCTGCTTTCAATCCAATATGAAGTTAAGGAATTTGAAGGAAGAAAGAAATCTGGTGCGTGAAAGAGAAAAGTCTTGTTAGGAGAAGGTGTCAGGTTTGAGAACTGAGGTTTCATAAGACAGCTTTTACTATTCATGGATTGACAGAATAATGAAGCCATGATCTAGATGTCAAGCTTTGGAAAAAGATTCTTGCAAAGTACATTAATCTGCTGAAGCTTTTAGTTATAGTCTAAATCTAATAGCATCTCAGTGACAAAATATATTGCTATAGCTGAATTTGCTTTTATTATGAACATTTCATTGATGTGTTCTTTGTTTGTAATGTGAGTTTTTATGAACTTTCTAAACTGTTTTTATTACAAAAGTAAAAGATGGTTGTTGGTATCTTTACCATGAATTTCCAGATAATCTGGTGTTCCAAATGTTTGTATAAATGAATGAGACATATGAAAGAATAGATAACATAGGTGAAGCCTTGCGATTTCAGAGATTTTACAGAATATACAGAACCTGAATCCCATTTGGGAAAAAAAATCTACAAAAAATACGTATTATTTGCTGTGCTTGGAACCATTGTAGACGAAACTAAGAACCTGAACAGACAGGCCAAAATAAAGCTGCTTCAGGCCACTTGGAGGTATGCTGTTTAAATGACTGTACACACATCTTAAGAGGCCAGAAGCTGCGCCAAAGGTGTGCCCCAGTCCTTAGGACTGGAGCAGGTTTTGGTGTGACTTCCGGCCTCTTTAGATGCATGCATGATTTAAACAGCACACTTCCAAAGTGGCCCACAGTAGCTTTATTTGGCCTGTCTGTTTGGGCCCTTAGTATTTATTGCTTTTATATATTTGAAAAGTTATTTAACATATTACCTACCATAGTTATGACTTTGGTTTTTTTAATGTTGTCCAGTCAAAGAGTTCTGTGCTATTTACCATTTAATCTTAGATATATTTCAAGAGCCATGGGAAAAGAATCGGCTTATTATCAGTTATTATCAGCTGCAGCTTTGTCTTTATATACCAAAATGTTGGTGGTCTGCATGGCATGGAAATTAACTGTATAATGAACTGGGGTTGTTTCAGATGAAATTGAAGGATGGCATGTTTGTCTCAGATGATGCAGTCTAAATGCTAGTAGGCAGAGATTAATAGCACATCCTTTACAGATTTTGAGGTTAAAATCACACAATCCATGTATAGAATATGATCAATGTTAATCTTTCATATTTACGCCACATCATTTTATCCTATTTTCGGCCTGGTAAGAAGTTTGCACCAGAGGGGAGGGTTGAATTTATAGGTACAGGATTCTTGGCTGGTGAGAGACATAAAAGTGCTTTGTAAATTGCATACCAGGGAGAGCCGATTGCATTGAGGTCCAAGCTAATGTTTGCCCCTGTTCCTTTGTGGACTCAGGGACATACCATGACCAACACAGAAGTGAAGTGATGTCACTTCTTGTTTGGCTGAAAGCTGGCCATTTAGAGGGGGTTTAGGGAATAATACTGGGTAATAGGGGGTTTGAGCCTTTATGACTGTTTTGGGGATTTCCTGGGAAAACTTGAGGGCTGCTGAGCAGAAGGGGGCTTTATGCCATGCATGAGGCACCCTTCCTCACCCTGATCTATATCTGTTGGATTCCATTTCCTTTCATTTTCTGATGGCAGCAGAGCAGATGTTCTTTTAGGAGGGCTTTCTCTCTTAGGCCACCTCCAATTGGCTTTCCTTCTGGTGACTATTACTACGTTAACTAAATTAGGGATCTGCATAGGAAATCCTCCATATCAGAAAGAAAGATTACTGATAATATCATAATGGGAATGAGTGCGATTGCCCATTCATGTCAATTGTTTCAGCCCACTGCTATGGGAAGGAATTGTTGGATAGACAGCTTAAAATTGAATCTTCAGACTACATGGGTATTAGTGTTGGCATGTGGCTACTTAGGACTTGAAGCCCAGAAAATTAGCATAGAAAATAGCTGTATAAATTGGTTGAAAATACAGAGGTCATGAGTTTTAATGAGGGTTTCATCAATGTAAATGTATTAGTCCTGCAGAAAACTGTTAGACTCTTGCTGATTATTCTGAAATGGCCAAGAAACAAACTTCAAAATAACCTGTTCTTGATAAAGCAAAAAATAACTTCTTGACATGCTGCTTGAGAATCTGATATACAAAAGAGCAACGTATTGCCAAGTGCTTTGAGAAATATATCAGTAATCATTCTGTCATGTCTTGGTCCTTGGATCTTAGACCATTCTGGCATTCTTAAAAATTAAAACAGCTGGCATTATTTGAACTTTGAAAAATGCTTGCTTTTGAGTAAACAATTAGTAACTAACTCATTTTCTAGACATCTGTTTCTGTCATTTTAAAAACTTGGGCCCTAAGCAGATGGGCAGGATGACACGGGCCAGGCCCATGCTATCTTGATCTGGGTCCAGACCTGGGTCAGTCCCCGGGCCAGCATAGTAACAGACAGGTATTTACACTCCTTCCTTTGTTGTTGGGTCTGCTGAGAAGATCCTCATTGAGGTGTAAGGTGGAAACAGGGTATCTGGCTACATCCATCTGGCCAGGTGTCCATCTCAGAAGCCACAATGGGGGTCTTCTCATCACACACAAGATGGAGGCAGGTACGGGGGTACTGAGGCTGTCTGGTTTGCTGGTTGTCACTGAAGAGTTTCCAAGATACTCCACGGCAAACAGCTGATCTTTTTAACTGGTTTAAGGCCCCTTTGGGCTGGACCAGGCAGGATCCACTGGATCCATGACGGTCTGCTGGCCCTGACCCGGTGCTAATGGCCTTTGTTGTCTAGACAGGATAACATGAGTCTGGGAGAGCACAGGCCTTTTGACCAATGCAATAGGCTCTTGGTTACTCTTAACATGAAGGTCTTCATATCACTAAACAGATACTGCTTTCTTATTGTATTACTTGCTTGCCTTGATCCACACTGCTCGAATCACTACAATGGGTTGTAGCCCATTTGGACACAGATGATTTAAGACAAGGTCAAAAACCTCTACCTTCTGCTCTGTCTACATACCTCTGAGCAATGATGGTGGATTTTAAATAACCCTCCATAAAACTGAGTGGAAACCTACAGTTAGGAGTGCTGTTGCTGTGAAAAAAACTGGTGTAATTTAGGGAGCAAAACCCAGGATTTTCCCTGCCTCTCTCCCCCAAAATGGGGGGGAAATGGGTTTATGGAATATTCCCTTAAATAATGAATAAAATATTAAGTCAAGTGTTCCCATATTTACTGCTCCCAAATTATTCTAAAAACTGAGTAGCAGGTAGACTTTCATGGAAGAACATGTACGTATTTGACATCATTGCAATTTCTGGTCTTGGTTCCCTTTCCAGTTTTTTGGTGGGAATGAGTGCTTTATGTCTGCTTGGCACTATGAACCACCAGAATAATAATTTTCTTCATTTTTGTAATGGTGATGATTTTTTGCTGATTTTATTTCATTGTATTTACCTGCTTCTCATAAGTTTGCAAAGTTAGAGAGTTCACCTGGCCCCCAGACACCGTCCACCTTTGCTTTGGATGTCCCCCTGCCCAACTGGTCTATTCTTTCATGAACACCACTGGGTAGTGGACTGTAAACTTGCAGAAACATGTTCTTCACATTGTGCAGGCTGAAGTTGAGGCTCAACTTGCCAGAGAGCGTGAAGAAGCCAGCCAGCAGCAGCAGTTCTGGAGCAAGAGCGCGAGATCATGAGCTGGCCATGAGAATTGCTCAGAGTGAATCGGAACTCATCAATATGAATCTCAGCTAGATTGGGATTGCCAGGTACAGCACTTTTTTGGTTCTGCTCTTTGAAAATACATTTCCATTCAGAGGATAAACACAATATGGATTTAAAAACACTGTTATGCCTTTTTTTAATAAAGAAAGTCCATCAGTCTCCACCCTACACACAAAAACTACTAATCTAGATGCCGTGTTGTTCAATGCTGTCTGGACTGAGAAGGATATAGGTAATAAATTTATGACTGGATTAAAGCAATATATACAAACTAACATGTGAGAATTATATAAACGGAGAGAGGACAAAAAACAATAAAAATTCAAAAGGGAACCGTCAGGGATGCCCATTATCACCGCCAGTGATGAACCTTCAGGGAATGGAAAAAAGGTGAGGAAGAAAAGATCATAGAAGAGCAGTACAACTAAGTAAAGATTGAACTTAAGAGGATATAAAACAAAATTAGAGCCAAAGGTTTACCCAGGATGAGAAAAAAAGGAAGTCAGTGCGTGTTGTATGGAAAAAAGATAGGAGAATATTTACTGTATTAAGAGTATGCATGAGAAGATGGGAAAGTAAAAGTGAATGACTTAAAGGATTTAAATGTTGCAAGAAAATTTTATGGTTAAAAGGGGGATATGCAGATGGAGATGATATAGTTCGTTTTTCTGGGTTTTTTATTTGGTTTTGACTGTTGGCTGGTTGTTTGGCTGTTGTCTGTTTAGTTTAGTTTGTTTATGTGTATTAAAATTTAATAATAAAAAAGAGAAGCTAACAGGGTACCTTTAGCCCAGTTATCCTCTCTCACCATGATCCCTGTGGGGCCTGTATGGATAAAATGGGAAGAGAAGAAAACCATGTATGTAACCCTTCCAAAGAATGATGGATAGAAAATATGTGTAAATAAATGGAAACCAGGCTGTTAATCTGCAGAGTAACTTTTTCTTTTATGTAACTGCTTTTTTAATGTTGCAAATGGTAAAAAACTACTTAGGAAAAGGCTAAACTAATTTAAATGTCTTCTGTTTGCAGACCCAATGGAGCAAGCTGCAAATGACTGCGTATGACATTTTCTTTCATTTTCTTTCTGCTTTGGGGCATTCTATCAAAATCTGTGGGTTTAAAAAAATTAGAATAATTTCACATGATAAGCCACCTTCATTCTTTACCTCAATACACATAATTTGGAGCATGCAGTCAATACATCCTATTTAACTGTCAATCTTTCAGACTGCTTAATGAAGTACGTTGGTTATAATCTAAATGTCACATAGGAATGGGATCTGACAAAAAAAAGTAGGTGTTTAATTCAATGTATATATTCGAACATGAATATAGTTCAGCAGAGATGATTCCTTTTTTACTGGGATTGTTTTAATACAGCGTATGTTTAGGGCAGGATACCTGACTGCTGAACCAGTATTAGATTTTATACATTTACTAACATACTATAGTAAAACTCTTTTGAACATTGTACTGTGCCTCCCTCCTCACAGCACTTACTCTTTATAGGGAGCAATGGCTACAGAAATATCAGCACTTTTGTCTAGGTGGGTGTAACAGGATGCCACCGTAAATCAATTTAATCACCACATCAAAGAATCATAAGCTAAATTAAAAGGCAGTTCAATTCATTTGAATTGCTTGAGAATATGAATAAATAACTTCAATCAAGATTCAATCACTGTACAAATTAGTACCAATTTGCAACTAGATTATTTCTTTTTCTAATAATCACCCTTTGTTATATCATTGCATGAAGAGACATTAATTTTCAGTAAAGTTCTACAGGAATGTGGACTTACATATTTCAACAGATTTCACTATTTATGTTGTCATTACTAATGTTGTTGTTATTGTTGTTAAACTTTACACTCCATCTTCACCTTTTCCTCAAAACCAAGAGTTCAGGTGTCTTTGGTATCAGTATTTTGAGATGGAGACTCTATAGGTCTCTTTTTGATATACATTAGTAGTAGCTATTGAAAATCAATAAGACAAATCTATTTTAAAGAATGATGAGACTGGAAACTTACTTTGTTGACAGCATCCTTTAACTACTATTACTGGAATGCTAATAGACAGATGTCTATATCAGTAGCCTTGTGTGAAATGTTAGTATTCTTTTCTAGGACTTCAGTAGGTTTTTATGAGCAGCAAATAAAAAAAATGTCTTTCTTCCACTAGAACAGATGTACCCTTGTAGCCTGAAGCTAAGATGAAGCATACTTCTTCTGGAATGTGTTTAAAAAAAAAAAAAAGAATATCACCAAACATTGATTAATAATTGATGTTAAGCTATTTATGTATACTTTTAAATCCATAAAACCCCCCTCTCTGTTTACGTTCCAAGGTTGTTTTCTTCATGCAGTGCAGAAGCAAGCTTGGATTTTATATAAGACCAAATCTAAACAGCTGTCTTAACTCTTTCTTTTGTCTGCTAGTGATGAAAGGGAGGGAGATTTAGACATAAATTTCTAAATGCAGAATACAGGGGGGTATAGCTACAGAGAGGGAGGCATGCCCCCCAAATACAAAAATTTCCATCCAGTCCCCAAATTTCTAGCACTGCAGAGAATGAGACATTGAACTGTTATATTTGCATTTCCCTGGTATTTCAACTTCCCCTTTCTTTGGATGCTATATTTCTAAATGCTAACTGAAGTTTCTGTTACTGCAATGCTAGAGATTTGGGGATTGAAGAAAAATTCAGTGGGGGACAGAATCTATTTGTGGGGGGCAGTGCCCCCACTTCTTCCTCCAACAGAAACATACAGCTTGAGAAACAGCACAGGAAATAAAGGGGTATCAAGTTTGTGAATGTGTGGGCAGGTGGGATCACTTCAAGGTGAGATTATGCGGGGGGGGGGGGGAGTTTTAAAAGAAAGTTGAACACATACATCAAGACCCTGTAGAGAAATCAAGCTGTAAAGTCATATAAGAAAAATAAAACAAAAGATTGATTTTCATAGAACCATCACAGAAAAGCTAAGTTACCAATGAAAGGCGGATATAAATACCTAAATAAATAAATACCGGCCTGTTACAGACTTCAAAAAAAGCTGCTCAGGTCTCTTTGGAGGTATGCTATTAAATGATGCGAAAGCCACACTCCATTCTTAAGCACTGGAGTGCAGCTTTGGTGCAGCTTCCGGATTCTTAGGATGCATGCATCATTAAAACAGCATACCTCCAAAGAGACCCAAAGCAGCTTTTTTTGGCAGTCTGTAAACAGCCACCATTCTTAAACATTTCTCCTTTTACCCAGATCTTTGTGCTCAGTTTGGTTAGGCGACGGGCAATGCAGCTAAATAAAGAAAATCTCTGGATTTGTCACGTTAATTGTTCAAGAAGCTTAGCCATTATACTGAAGAAATTTGATATAACTAGCACCCTTTAGTATCTAACAGGTACTGGGCCAGCAATTTGAAACTTAACCTTTACATTTCATTGTGCCCTACAGGACAGATATTTTCACTTGCCTTCTGTAGTTGTAAGGACAATGAAATCCTAAATTCATTGAGTTTCAAATTGTTAAATAGCGCATGGGGAATTGTTGTCTTCTAAGCTGTACCTTTGTGACATGCCCTAAGTAATGATGCAATAAGAAGGCTATGATTTTTCGCAAAAGGCCAAATGCCACATTGAGATCACATTAATTGGCAAGGAACAGATCCACCATAATATTTTAATATGAAAATTGAGTCCCTGTTGGCAGAGATAGTTGGATCACTATTGCCAGTTTTATTCTGTCTGCTAGATAATAACTTGGAGAATTTTGTCTAGTTCTAACAAAATTCTAACCAAGAGTAGGGTTTGCTTTTAGTAGAATTTAACTATCACATTAGATTAATAGAATAAGGCAGTTTTATTCAGACAATAATATGTAAAAGAAACAAAATGAAGTTTGATTTTGTAAAAAGAGAGTGATTTTAAAAGTTGGTGATTCAGATGGAATGAACCTACCCTTTCCAGAAACATGCAGTTTCTTCTATCTGCTCTCTATGGGGAGGTATGAGTATAGCTGGGGGAAAAATCTGACAAACCCCCACTTCAGAAACAGTGATTTCATTTTAAACAAGTTGTAATCACTGCTTTTTGTTTTTGTAAAGCCCTTTTCTCCAAGGCCACTTCCAAGTTCTGTTTTTTCATTTTTAATTGGGAGGTGCAGCGCAGTGGGTCCTGGAAGTGGGAGTTGAGCCTGACATAAATGGGAAGAGAAGTGTTGGAGTAGTGAAGCAAGACTACCACCAGTTTCCTTCATTACAGGACAGTAATGTCAAATATTAATTTATTCTTAAATGTTACTTACAGTGCTCAGGTAACACAGTCTTTCCCCAGCTGACCTCCTGCTAAATGATGACCTTGCCTGCCATGTTTAATTTTGTGATGGGCTGACTTAACGCTTTTACTGTGCTGCAGATCATGCATCTGGAGCCATATGTGTTCAGGGCAACTGAAGATGAGACAGTTGAAAGACCTGCCTTTGTCATCATCTTCCCACCTTCTCACAACAGAGCTTTTACAAATATCCTTGTAAAAAGGTGTAAGTTATTCAGTTGTTAGGTTAAATGTAAGGTACTGTAGTTATAACTTGTTACTGGAACAAAGAAATTGAATGTAGAGAGATCTTGTAGCACCTCTGAGACTAACTGAAAGCAAGAAGTAGACAGCAAGATCTTTCGAGACTTCAGTCTACGAAAGCTCATGCTGTCCATTTCTTTCTTTCAGTTAGTCTCAAAAATGCTACAAGATCTCTCCACATACTGATTCTACAGACTAGCATGGCTATATCTTTGAATTTACCACTGAAGAAATTGAATGTTAGTTAACTTATCAGGTCTGTTACTCTTTTTTAAAAACCAAATTTGAAGCTCTACCATTGTAAAGTCGCACTTAGTGATGAACCTGGGAAGAAAGAGCATAGATATGGGTGGAAATAGAGTCAGGAGGGGGTATACTTCATAAACAGGGCCCCAAAGTAGGAGACACCCATAGAACATAGGCTTGGAATGTGAAATCTGTGCCTCAGTTTTGAACAGTTCTTTGTTTGAATTTTGATTGCATTTTCCTCCATTTTTGTTGGGTATCGGGTTACAAAGCCTTCCTTTTTTCTTTGCACTGAAAGTACAAAGTTTTCCCCCTCATTGAGCCTAATTGATCTAATTTGCACAGTTTTATCCTAATTTGTACACCTAACTACGTAATGCACATTTTCTGTTGACCTAAGTGGGAAGTGTTTATATGTATGGAAAAAAATCTGCATATTTAGCCATTCATAGTGTTGTTTTTTTTTAAGCCTGTATTTGTAGAAATGCCTGTAAGCCTTGCAATATGCATATTCAATACAAGATGAGCCATACCCTTTTTGCTCAAGTCTCAGGAGGTGGAAAGTGCTACTGCTGTCAATACTGTTGAGTCCAACTCAGTTTTCTAGGCAGGGTCGAAAGGGGTAGTGTTCAGGATGCGGTAGAGTGATCAGGAAAGGAAGAGGTAGGAATAAAAAGAAAACCTAAAGGACTGGAGGAGCAAGAGAGAGTGTAAAATGCTAATGCTGAGCTGAGGAAAATTGGGTTAGCCTTTTGGGGCGGGGAGGGGGTGTGATGAAAGCTGTGAAGCTAGCTTTGAGGAGTTAGAATGGGGTTGTGCAGGAGTGTGTATTGCATCAAAGATGTGACTCATTTCTGCTGCAGCTCTTAGCCTTGAGACATGATGCCATCCTTGAATGTCCAGGGATACAGTGATGAAAATAGCTTTCCTCAGTTATGTTTTTTCCCCGATTGGTAGTCACATCTTCTCTTTCCATAGCAACTTCGAAGTTCTCATGGATCCAGTTACTCCATTTGCAGTAAAGGATTGTATCTTCCATATGTATCCCTGGACAATACAGCTGTATTTACAATGTTTGAAGCTATGCAAAGCACTATTAGGCTTGGTTCATATCCTGCCAATTGCGAAGACACAGATGTAAAAAAAAAGGTACACCCCCCTCTTTAAAACTAGAAGAAGCAGATGCCAGGAAAGGATTGGACTACTACCTTTATAAGAGCAACACACACCTCTAAAGTTGCATACATTGGTAAAGTGTGTTTGCATGTTTCCATCCAGTTATCATTAAGGCAAGCATGGGAAGCCTTCCCCTCCAGTTGTTTTGGACAAATGTCTTGTTTTTATTAGGCATGTTGGTTTGGACTTTTGAAAGCCCAAAACATTGAGGGTCCAGAATTTTCTTCACCCCTCTCCATTGAAGCCAAAAATGTACTCTGATTAAAAAATACTTTAACAACTATGTTGAATATATATGTACATCTGTCTCTTTATTTCTTGTGCCTTTCTGTGGCTGGTGCGTCTACCCTTGATTTTAGAGCCTTTGTCCTTTATTTGCTGACTTCACTCGTCCTATCTTTCTGTTCCTATAACTTTAATCAAACATTTATAGGGACCTGCAGTTCAAGCCACAAAAGCTGCCGTTGGCACTAAAAAACAGACCTAGCAAGTGGAAGTATGCCGAGTTACGTACACAATCAATACCTCTTGTGGTAAGTAATGGTTCCTTTCACTGGGGTGAGAAGAATTCATACAGTAGCAGTTTGATTCATTTTGATTGCTTGCAGCAGAAAGGTTGGGTATAAGACTAACGTTTATTTATTTTTTCTTGGACAGAATTCGAAACTCTTGTCTCAATAATTAAGTCCCTGATACAAACCAATAAATAGTGGGTCATTATTCTTTAAGTGCTTCTTAGTGTGACACTAGTAGAGAATACGCTGTTCATTCAGGTTCTAGGAAACAGAAATATAACAATCAAGCTGCACAGCAACTATCTGAACAAACCACCTCCCCCAGAGTGGGAAGGAGAAACGCAGCTAACACTGAAAAATAATCTAACTATCAAAGCCCAATAGGATTTTAATTGCCAGTACAAATAAAACAAAAAAATAGTCTCCATATATGATTGCCCTAATTTATTATTTGTAAATTACAACACTTTGTATTCAGTAGTGCAGTTTCCTAAAGTGCACTAAACTGGTAGTAGAAGAAATGGGAGGGCTTTATTATGTGCCAATTCTGCAATGCATGAACTGCAGGAAAAAAACTTGTTCCAATGCTATTTTACAAGATTGGCCTGGTTCTTTACTGACTGCTAAACAAAAACAGGTAGCACTATTAAAAGATGTAAAAGGCATAATTTACATAAACAAAATGACAAAGCTCTAATATATTCACAATAGAGATCACAAATGACATACATTTATGAGACCAACACTGAACAGTATCTATGGAACCAATCTGCGAAGGTCTATAGGAAGTGCCCAGCAGAAAAACCGAATTGTGAAGCTGTCTTGGGAGTCTGTGAATTCTTAGAAAGAATCTTGTTGAAAAGCTCCAAATTCCGGATTGCTGGATTTGCCAAAGAAAATAAGCATGGTGCAAAAATCAAGGACTGAGGTAAGAAACAAGTGATCCCGGAGAAATCTAACACCTTGTTACAATACACAATATAAACATTTATACATATACACCAGATCCTACTGTGTAAAAGAACAGAAAACACTGCAAAGCTGATAGTAGATGTGATTTTCAGTCCTATTTGACTGGAAAGGTTGCATTTTTGAACATGTGTCTAACTAGTTTGATTGACTGACTGACTGACTGAAGAGTTAGAAAAATGGGACTATCAGCATATTGGTGGTACCAAACACCTAGTGCTTGAAAGGCCTCCCAGTGGTTTCATGACATATAAATATCACCGGGGTGAACCAGACAGAGAACCAAGAGCTATTGGCCAAAAACAGGGTTCCCCCACACATATCTTCTAAAGCCATTCTTCCAGGAAGAAGCAAAAAGCAACTACACACCAGTGACTCCAGGTTACAATCCCATGGAAGCAATGAAGAAAATAGCATGACTGACAGTATTAAAAATTGCTGGGATATCCAAAAAAAACTAAAGGGGTAACACTCCTCTAATATGCCTCTTTGTGTAGTTTGTTCATATGTCAACCAAGCGTCTTGTCCTGTAAACCAGTGTGAAGCAAGATTGAAAGGGGTGTAGATAATCTGTTCCTCCAGGAAGCTCTGACTAGAAGCCAACACAACAAAATCTCATTGAGATGGAGTATGGGACAGGCTGGAATTATCCAGAAATAATAATAAAAATAAATAATAAAGTTTTTATTATATACCGCACCTTCCTCAGATCAGGCGTTTACACAAGTTACAATTAACAACAGCATTAAAAAACAAAACACCAACAGTATACAATAAATAAGGGAATGGTGAGGGGGGAGGGAATCAGGTCAGCAATCTTTCTACCTCTGAGGCCTGGACCAGGCATGGACCGGAGGAGGGCTCTTCTTCGGCTAGCCCTGAATGGACGGGCCAGCCTTACTCTCCCTCAGAGGCGAAAGATGACAGGAGGGAGGAGCCTCCTCTTCAGGCAGTCCCTGATGAACTGGCCAGCCTCTCTCTCCCCCAGAGGCCGAAAGATGAAGTTAGGAGAGGGGCCCTGTCTTCAGGTTGGCCTCTGAGGTGCGGGCCGCCTTCTCTCCCCCCAGAGGCCGAAAGGACATTAGGAGGGAGGAGCCTCTGTCTTCAGGCTGGCCTCGATGGTGCTGGGCAGCCTCTCTCTCCCCCAGAGGCCGAAAGATAGTTAGGGGGGAGGGCCTCTGTCTTAGGCGGCCTCGAGGGTGCTGGCCAGCCTTCTCTCTCCCCCAGGCAGAAAATGACATTAGGAGGGAGAGCCTCTGTCTTCAGGCTGCCTCTGATGTGCGGCCAGCCTCTCTCTCCCCCAGAGGCTGAAAAGAAGTTGGGAGGGAGAGCCTCTGTCTAGGTGGCCTTGATGGTGCTGGGCCAGCCTCTCTCTCCCCAGAGGCCGAAGATACAGTTGGGGGGAGGAGCCTGTCTTCAGGCTGCTCTGATGGATGCTGGGCCACACTTCTCTCTCCCCAGAGGCTGAAAAGATGACAGTTAGGGGGGAGGAGCCCTGTCTTCAGGCTGGCCTATGATGGTGCTGGGCCGCCTTCTCTCTCCCTCAGAGACCGAAAGATGACGTAGGGGGGAGGAGCCTCTGTCTCAGCTGCCTCTGATGGTGCGGGCCATAGACCTTTTAAGCATGGTATGCAAACTGCCTGCTTTTTGATGGTGCAAATCTGTAAGAAGGCATTCCATTACTTAATAGTTGGCCAATCCCCAGCCACTTTAAGCAAGAAAGGCAAAAAACCATGTCTGATGATAGATTACTTCCTTAAGGCTGAAAAAATGATTATCCTGGAGAAGCAGCCTTAAAGATACACAACAGACTGTATCAGCTAGACCACCAAGTTATAGATGAGCAATTTATCTGTAGAGTGCTATGAAATTGTTCACAGCAGGCTAGTCTACACTCTCTCTTGCGGATCAAATATAATAGGCCTTTCTACATACAGACTAGCCTTTGGACATAAGCAGATGCAATGCTGGAGAGAAAATGCTGTCCACTTTTTCTTTTTATTCCCTTCTATTGCGCATTACCCTATGAAAAAACCCTTTCAGCTGTTGCCCATGGTCTGATTTTCACACTAATTATACCAATAGTTTCACAACATGATTCCTAGTGTGGTTATTACCTTTGGGCACGAGACTTCCGGGAAGCCTCTCCCTACATAATCTTCCCCGCAACAGAACATCTAGGAAGAACTGCTAGAATACAAACGATTAGATAGTCTAATTCCAAAGAACTTTCACTGTAGCGGCTCCGAAATCGGAACAGTTCCCAGCAGAGATCCGCTATCACCTACTTGGATGCTTTAAGAGGGCAATTAAGATGGATCTCTTCAGCAAGCATACCCACCTGACCTGTATAGAAATATTGTTCCATTCTTGACTAAAGTGAATATCCTATCCTCCCTCCTCTTGATAGACCTGTTTTTAAAGGAACATTTGTAAACGTATTGTATTTATTATTGGTTTTGTATATTTATGGGTTATAATCCTCTCATCCATCTGGGAGAGGTGGGAAATATAATAAACTATCATATCACATCATCATCATCATCATATTATTAAAACAAAGAAACAGTTTGTTTGTCTATGCTCAGGGAAGAGGGCTTCATGTCCCTTTTATTTCTCATCCAAAGGCAACCATAGCTTCAACAGAAAGTTTGTTGAAGCTCGGAAAATCTCCAAATGTTGTAGAGGCCTGGTGCATGCTTCTGTGAGTGGATCTAATGCCGCCATTCCTGCAGAGTAGCAACTCATAAGATAGCCGACAGACAGTGTGTTTTAGCTGAATGTTTGAGTTTCTTAGCACCATATTTATAAAATCTTATAAGTGATTAAAAAAAACAAGCCCTCCCCATTTACGTTGTAAATGCCAATTGTTTAACCAGTAGAAGCAGTGATACAAGAAATTGCTTGAAATAATTTTACCCTGTGTTATTTTCAGAAAACCCATAAAACATGTTTACCTTTTCTCACTATTCACTCCTGCTGTGTTTGTTGAATAGATATTGAACGCTGGCACTGCAGAGAAGAGTTCACAGGCGACAAAGTTTACCATGCTTGAAAATCCAAAGATAAGAGCGCATGCGAAACAGAACAGCGTGCTCCAAATCAGTGACTGATATGGTGAGGCAAAGCTTGTTTGAAAAGCAGAGAAAAAATTAAGGACATAAGAACATCTAAATGTAGTCTTAAAAGTTCTTGTCAGCAATGCTCCCTGG
>NC_056522.1:125227458-125227724 GCF_019175285.1 Sceloporus undulatus | reverse complement strand
TCATATATCTTTTTGTTTATGGACATATATATGTGTGTGTGTGTGTGTGTGTGAGTGATATGTGTATGCATGTATATCTATATGTCTATCTCGGTGTGTGTGTGTGTGTGTGTGTGTGTGTGTGTGTATATATATATATATACAGTAGTACCTCGGGATACGAATTACCCAGGTTATGAAATTTTCGGGATACGAAAAAATGCAATAGAAAATAATTGCTCCGGGTTACGAATGTTTTTTCGTAACCCGAAAAAACATTCGTAACC
>NC_056522.1:125202187-125227358 GCF_019175285.1 Sceloporus undulatus | reverse complement strand
TGTGTGTGTGTGTGTGTGTGTGTGTGTATATATATATATATACAGTAGTACCTCGGGATACGAATTACCCAGGTTATGAAATTTTCGGGATACGAAAAAAATGCAATAGAAAATAATTGCTCCGGGTTACGAATGTTTTTTCGGGTTACGAAAAAACTTCGGCGCTATTTTAAATGGAGCCGCGGCGGAGCCGCGGCTTTTTCCCCATTAGCGCCTATGGCATTTCGGCTTACGAAGGCTTTTCGGGTTACAAAAGTGGCCGCGGAACGAATTAATTTCGTAACCCGAGGCACCACTGTATATGTGCCTGCGTGCATGTGTGTTTGTTTATATATATAATAGGTATGGATACATACATATGTATATATATTCACACGCACACATACACACGTATATCTTTTTGTTTATGGACACACACACACACACACACACATGTTGTTTTGTACATATATGTGTGTTATGCGTATGCATGTAAGAAGATTTCTGGGTCAAAAAGACGATTGAGTGATGACGTCATGGTATCACTCCCCTCCAAATTAAATACGCATGCGCAATAGCGGAACAATATGAGAACGTACTCAGATAAAAAGGAAGGTACTGTGAAGTAAAATGCATTCCCATAACATTATCATCTCGTTATAACTTCTCCAGTGCGATAATTCCTGTTCCCAAAGCGTTTCTGCTCGTAACCGTTTCAGAACTTAATGGGAACGTTACAGGCTTTGATGTGATAAACTTCAAAAAGATTTCAATTTTGTTTGCCCTAGAAGCCCTCAAGGGTGGCATGGGGGCTATTCAACCACATTTTTAAGCCCCTCTGGGCAAATATAGCCCCAGAAGGACTTAAAAATAAATAAACAGGAAGTGAACTTCTGCTCACTTCCTGTTGTTAAAAAGGGTTTATTCTAGCCAAAAATGGCCAGAAAGGTCTCCTCAAATTGTGTTTTTTTTAAATTATACTTTCTAAAAAGTTTCTTTGTGAACCACCTTGGGTCTAGTTTAGGAGCAAGTTGGCATAAAAATAGACAAACAAACAAGCAAACTCAAATAAATAATGTCTGTGTTTTTCAATTATTTTATTTTGCAGGCCACTGAAATGCCTAGACAACAGATACAGAAGGAGTATGATGCATTAGTCAAAAGCTCAGAACAACTTCTGGGTTCTCTACAGAAGAGGAAGCAACAGGAAGAAGAGGCAGAAAGGTTGCGACGTATCCAGGAAGAGATGGAAAAAGAAAGAAAGAGGCGTGAGGAAGAGGAACAACGTCGGAAGAAGGAAGAGGAGGAAAGGAGACTGTGAGTGAAATCATCAGCTCTAGGTCTGAGGTTAATGGGGAAAAATGGCATGAAGAAACTAGTGAATATTCTTTGTCAGAATTGTAGAGAGAACCACATTTAAAACAGAGATTGTAAATCCTTTTCACTTTTGAAACACCACCAGTATTTCTGATTCAGATGGCTTTTCCCACATATCTTCTCTCCAGCCTGTACTAAATGCAGACAGATCTTAATTTCCGGGCACTCAGAGAGCAAGGCTTTCTGCTGGGGAAAAGGTGATTCTTTGTCCAGAAAAATCAAAGTGTATTAATTGTTTCATAATTACGTGTGTGTGTGTATCACTTGTGTACTGGAAGGAGTTATCAGGTGTGTGGGAGAACCAGCCTTGTAGAAGTACAAGAGAACATTTTGAAAATTAAGTAGAAAACTCCCTCCAAAACAATCCAATTAGAAGAGAGCATGTCGTGTGGTGGTGGAATGCTGATTGCTGAGAGAGGAAAGCTGGCATGTGGAGAGAATTGGAGTGATATATCCTGGGAGACAGCGTAACTGCTTTGTTGGAACCCCAAATACAATGCAGTGCAACATTCTTATTGCGACTTTAAATTTTGGACAACTCTATCCTCAATGCAGGTAACACAGTGCACTGCAGATGACTATGACTGCAGCATCCATAAACCTCAGCAGGCATAGCCAATGGTAAAGGATTATTGGAATTATATCGTAACAAGAAAGTGAGGAGAAGGCATGTAACAGCTCAACCTTTCTTTCTATAACTATCCATTTTATTTTTCTAGAAAATATGAGATTGAAGCAAAGAGAAAACAGGAGGAAGAGGAGAGGAAAAAAAGGGAAGAAGAAGAAAGGCGAATTCAGGTGTGTGTCATGGTAACTATAGTTGTTACACTTTGTGTATCTTGCAGCATTATCCTAATGCTTCCATTGTAGACACACTAAAATCTGGGGCTGAAACTTATTGAAATATATAGAATCATAAAGTTGTAAGGCACTGTAGAGGCAATCTAGTCCACCATCTTACCATACAGAAATAAAAGGCTAAAGCAATCTTATAAGATGGCTACTAACCTGTGTTTAAAGACCCACACATGGAGAGTCCATCACCCTCTGAGGCAATCTATTGTATTATTGAACAATTCTTACATTGAATAAGTTCATCTTAATATTTAGTTGGAATCTCTTTTTTTGTAACTTGAATCCATTTGGCTGTGTTTTAGTCTATGGGAACAGCAGAAAACAAGCTCGCTCCATCTTATGCATGGCATCCTGTCAGATTTCTCACCCCCTTTTTTTTTAGTGTTAAAGATGGCAATAATTTTTAATTCTAAAAAAAGGGGGTGGAGATTATACAGCCTTTCAGATGTTGTTGGACTGCAGCTTTCAGCAAGCTTAGTATTGTCATTGTTGAGGAATGATGGAAACTACAGTTCAAACACATTTGGAGGACTGGATGATTTGCACTTTTGTACTAAAGAAGTCCTTCTGTTTCACAGACTGTTGAGATGGAGTGTATATGGGTGTGTGTATATGTGGCATCTAGATGTTATAGGCCAGCATCCTGTCAGTGACATCTGCAAGTCCGACATACTTCTCGTTATCTCTTTTTTTTATTGTTGCCAAGGTTTGTATTCTCTTCTTGCTTCAAAAATGACCAAAGGCTCACCTATTCCACCTTCTCACCTTTCACTGAGATAATCAGTGGAGGGCTGGGAGGACTAAAAAAAAACCCTGTCTGGCTCTGCCAAGACCTCAAGAGCACCCTGGCACATCTAAGTGGATAAGGACATCAGACTACATCTGGCTATGGGAACATGACCAAAGGTGTTTTCATTCCTCCTCCACTGCTCTTCAGCAGCCACTGAATGGCTGTGAAGTAGGGGCTATCACAGCAAAATGCTGACTCCTGGAGGAGGGAGCTGTAGTGTAGTTCTACCTGCAGAATTTTTATTCTACACTCAATGATAGTGTAGAGGCATAGTTTGAAGAGGAAGAGAGGCAGAGAGGAGAGCTCTCTAAGGGAACAGGTACAAATTGCAAGTTCTTCAAAGATCCTTCTGCGCATTCATTTTAAAATAGACAATTGTAGTTCATATAGTGCATGCAGGAGTGCTAGATTTTAGACTGTAAATTTACTGATCTGCTTTCAATCCAATATGAATGTTAAGCGAATTTGAAGGAGAAAGAAATTCTGGTGCGTGAAAGAGAAAAGTACTTGTTAGGAGAAAGGTGTCAGGTTTGAGAACTGAGGTTTCATAAGACAGCTTTTACTATTCATGGATATGACAGAATAATGAAGCCATGATCTAGATGTCAAGCTTTGGAAAAAGATTCTTTGCAAAGTAACATTAATCTGCTGAAGCTTTTAGTTATAGTCTAAATCTAATAGCATCTCAGTGACAAAATATATTGCTTGATAGCTGAATTTTGCTTTTATTATGAACATTTCATTGATGTGTTCTTTGTTTTGTAATGTGAGTTTTTATGAACTTTCTAAACTGTTTTTAATTACAAGAAGTAAAAGATGGTTGTTGGTATCTTTACCAATGAATTTCCAGATAATCTGTGTGTTCCAAATGTTTGTATAACTAATGAATGAGACATATGAAAGAATAGATAACATAGGTGAAGCCTTGCGATTTCAGAGATTTTACAGAATATACAGAACCTGAATCCCATTTGGGGAAAAAAAATCTACAAAAAATACGTATGTATTTGCTGTGCTTGGAACCCTATTGTAGACTGAAACTAAGAACCTGAACAGACAGGCCAAAATAAAGCTGCTTCAGGCCACTTTGGAGGTATGCTGTTTAAATGATACTGTACACACATCTTAAGAGGCCAGAAGCTGCGCCAAAGGTGTGCCCCAGTCCTTAGGACTGGAGCATGGTTTTGGTGTGACTTCCGGCCTCTTTAGATGCATGCATGATTTAAACAGCACACTTCCAAAGTGGCCCACAGTAGCTTTATTTTGGCCTGTCTGTTTGGGCCCTTAGTATTTATTGCTTTTATATATTTGAAAAGTTATTTAACATATTACCTACCATAGTTATGACTTTTGGTTTTTTTAATGTTGTCCAGTCAAAGAGTTCTGTGCTATTTTACCTATTTATAATCTTAGATATATTTCAAGAGCCATGGGAAAAGAATCGGCTTATTATCAGTTATTATCAGCTGCAGCTTTGTCTTTATATACCAAAATGTTGGTGGTCTGCATGGCATGGAGAATTAACTGTATAATGAACTTGGGGTTGTGTTCAGATGAAATTGAAGGATGGCATGTTTGTCTCAGATGATGCAGTCTAAATGCTAGTAGGCAGAGATTAATAGCACATCCTTTACAGATTTTGAGGTTAAAATCACACAATTCCAATGTAGTAGAATATGATCAATGTTAATCTTTCATATTTACGCCACATCATTTTATCCTATTTTCTGGCCTGGTAATGAAGTTTGCACCAGAGGGGAGGGTTGAATTTATAGGTACAGGATTTCTTGGCTGGTGAGAGACATAAAAGTGCTTTGTTAAATTGCATACCAGGGAGAGCCGATTGCATTGAGGTCCAAAGCTAATGTTTGCCCCTGTGTTCCTTTAGTGGACTTCAGGGACATACCATGACCAACACAGAAGTGAAGTGATGTCACTTCTTGTTTTGGCTGAAAGCTGGCCATTTAGAGGGGGTTTAGGGAATAATACTGGGTAATAGGGGTAGTTTGAGCCTTTATGACTGTTTTGGGGATTTCCTGGGAAACTTGAGGGCTGCTGAGCACAGATTAGGGGGCTTTATGCCATGCATGAGGCACCCTTTCCTCACCCCTGATCTATATCTGTTGGATTCCATTTCCTTTCATTTTCTGATGGCAGCAGAGCAGATGTTTCTTTTAGGAGGGCTTTCTCTCTTAGGCCACCTCCAATTGGCTTTCCTTCTGGTGACTATTACTACTGGTTAAACTAAATTAGGGATCTGCATAGGAAATCCTCCATATCAGAAAGAAAGATTACTTGATAATATCATAATGGGAATGAGTGCGATTGCCCATTCATGTCAATTGTTTCAGCCCACTGCTATGGGAAGGAATTGTTGGATTAGACAGCTTAAAATTGAATCTTCAGACTACATTGGTAGTAGTGTGTTGGCATGTGGCTACTTAGGACTTGAAGCCACAGAAAATTAGCATAGAAAATAGCTGTATAAATTTGGTTGAAAATACAGAGGTTCATGAGTTTTAATGAGGGTTTCATCAATGTAAATTGTATTAAGTCCTGCAGAAAACTGTTAGACTCTTGCTGAATTATTCTGAAATGGCCAAGAAACAAAACTTCAAAATAACCTGTTCTTGATAAAAGCAAAAATAACTTCTTGACATGCTGCTTGAGAATCTGATATACAAAAGAGCAACGTATTGCCAAGTGCTTTGAGAAATATATTCAGTAATCATTTCTGTCATGTCTTGGCTCCTTGGATCTTAGACCATTCTGGCATTCTTAAAAATTAAAACAGCTGGCATTATTTTGAACTTTTGAAAAATGCTTGCTTTTGAGTAAACAATTTAGTAATCTAACTCATTTTCTAGACATCTTGTTTCTGTCATTTTAAAAACTTGGGCCCTAAGCAGATGGGCAGGATGACACGGGCCAGGCCCATGCTATCTTGATCTGGGTCCAGACCTGGGTCAGTCCCCGGGCCAGCATAGTAACAGACAGGTATTTACACTCCTTCCTTTGTTGTTGGGTCTGCTGAGAAGATCCTCATTGAGGCCTGTAAGGGTGGAAACAGGGTATCTGGCTACATCCATCTGGCCAGGTGTCCTCATCTCAGAAGCCACAATGGGGGTCTTCTCATCACACACAATGATGGAGGCAGGTACGGGGTACTTGAGGCTGTCTGGTTTGCTGGTTGTCACTGAAGAGTTTCCTAGATACTCCACGGCAAACAGCTGATCTTTTTAGACTGGTTTAAGGCCCCTTTGGGCTGGACCAGGCAGGATCCACTGGATCCATGACTGGTCTGCCTGGCCCTGACCCGGTGCTAATGGCCTTTGTTGTCTAGACAGGATAACATGAGTCTGGGGAGAGCACAGGCCTTTTGACCAATGCATATAGGCTCTTGGTTACTCTTAACATGAAGGTCTTCATATCACTAAAACAGATACTGCTTTTCTTATTGTATTACTTGCTTGCCTTGATCCACACTGCTCTGAATCACTACAAATGGGTTGTAGTGCCCATTTGGACACAGATGATTTAAGACAAGGGTCAAAAACCTCTACCCTTCATGCTCTGTCTACATACCTCTGAGCAATGATTGGTGGATTTTTAATATACCCTCCATAAAACTGAGTGGAAACCTACAGTTAGGAGTGCTGTTGCTGTGAAAAAAACTGGTGTAATTTAAGGGGCAAAACCCAGGATTTTCCCTGCCTCTCTCCCCCAAAATGGGGGGGGAAATGGGTTATGGAATATTTTCCCTTAAAATAATGAATAAAATATTTAAGTCAAGGTGTTCCCATATTTACTGCTCCCAAATTATTTCTAAAAACTGAGTAGCAGGTAGACTTTCATGGAAGAACATGTACTGTATTTGACATCATTGCAATTTCTGGTCTTGGATTCCCTTTTCCAGTTCTTTTGGTGGGAATGAGTGCTTTATGTCTGCTTGGCACTATGAACCACCAGAATAATAATTTTCTTCATTTTTGTAATGGTGATGATTTTTTGCTGATTTTATTTCATTGTATTTACCTGCTTCTCATAAGTTTGCAAAGTTAGAGAGGTTCACCTGGCCCCCAGACACCGTCCACCTTTGCTTTGGATGTCCCCCTGCCCCAAACTGGTCTAATTTCTTTCATGAACACCACTGGGTAAGTGGACTTGTAAACTTGCATGAAACATGTTCTTCATCATTGTGCAGGCTGAAGTTGAGGCTCAACTTGCCAGAGAGCGTGAAGAAGCCAGCCAGCAGCAAGCAGTTCTGGAGCAAGAGCGCAGAGATCATGAGCTGGCCATGAGAATTGCTCAGAGTGAATCGGAACTCATCAATGATGAATCTCAGCTAGATTTGGGATTACGCAGGTACAGCACTTTTTTGGTTCTGCTCTTTGAAAAATACATTTCCATTCAGAGGATATATACACAATATGGTATTTAAAAACACTGTTATGCCTTTTTTTAATAAAGAAAAGTCCATCAGTCTCCACCCTACACACAAAAACTACTAATCTAGATGCCGTGTTGTTCCAGATGCTGTCTGGACTGAGAATGGATATAGGTAATAAATTTATAGACTGGATTAAAGCAATATATACAAACTAACATGTGAGAATTATTATAAATGGAGAGAGGACAAAAACAATAAAAATTCAAAAGGGAACCTGTCAGGGATGCCCATTATCACCGCCAGTGATGAACCTTCATGGGAATTGGAAAAAAGGTGAGGAAGATAAAGATTCATAGAAGAGCAGTACAAACTTAAGTAAAGATTGAACTTAAGAGGATATAAAACAAATTAGAGCAGCAAAGGTTTACCCAGGATGAGAAGAAAAAGGAAGTCAGTGCGTGTTGTATGGAAAAAAGATAGGAGAATATTTTACTGTATTTAGAAGGTATGCATGAGAAGATGGGAAAGTAAAAGTGAATGACTTAAAGGATTTAAATGTTGCAAGAAAATTTATATGGTTAAAAGGGGGATATGTACAGATGGAGATGATATAGTTCGTTTTTCTGGGTTTTTTATTATTGGTTTTGACTGTTCGGCTGTTGTTTGGCTGTTGTCTGTTAGTTTAGTTTGTATTATGTGTATTAAAATTTAATAATAAAAAAGAGAAGCTAACAGGGTACCTTTAGCCCAGTTATCCTCTCTCACCATGTATCCCTTGTGGGGCCTTGTATGGATAAAATGGGAAGAGAAGAAGAACCATGTATGTAACCCTTCCAAAGAATGATGGGATAGAAATATAATGTGTAAATAAATGGAAACCAGGCTTCTGTTAATCTGCAGAGTAACTTTTCTTTTATGTAACCTGCCTTTTTTAATGTTGCAAATTGGTATAAAACTACTTAGGAAAAGGCTAAACTAATTTAAATGTCTTCTGTTTGCAGACCCAATGGAGCAAGCTGTCAAATGACTGCGTATGACATTTTCTTTCATTTTCTTTCTGCTTTGGGGCATTCTATCAAAATCTGTGGGTTTAAAAAAATTAGAATAATTTTCACATGATAAGCCACCTTCATTCTTTACCCTCAAATACACATAATTTGAGCATGCAGTCAATACATCCTATTTAACTGTCAATCTTTCAGACTGCTTATATGAAGTTACAGTTGGTTATAATCTAAATGTCACATAGGAATGGGATCTGACAAAAAAAAGTAGGGTGTTTAATTCAATGTATATATTCTGAACATGAATATATGTTCAGCATGAATGATTCCTTTTTTACTGGGATTGTTTTAATACAGCGTATGTTTTAGGGCAGGATACCTGACTGCTGAACCAGTATTAGATTTTATACATTTACTAACATTACTATAGTAAAACTCTTTTGAACATTGTACTGTGCCTCCCTTCCTCACATGCACTTACTTCTTTTATAGGGAGCAAATGGCTACAGAAATATCAGCACTTTTGTCTAGGTGGGTGTAACAGGATGCCACCGGTAAATCAATTTAATCACCACATCAAAGAATCATAAGCTAAATTAAAAGGCAGTTCAATTCATTTGAATTGCTTTGAGAATATGAATAAATAACTTCAAATCAAGATTCAATCACTGTACAAATTTAGTACCAATTTGCAACTAGATTATTTCTTTTTCTAATAATTTCACCCTTTGTTATATCAATTGCATGAAGAGACATTAATTTTCAGTAAAGTTCTACAGGATTGTGGACTTACATTATTTCAACAGATTTCACTATTTTATGTTGTCATTACTAATGTTGTTGTTATTGTTGTTAAACTTTACACTCCATCTTTTCACCTTTTCCTCAAAACCAAGAGTTCAGGTGTCTTTGGTATCATGTATTTTGAGATGGAGACTCTATAGGTCTCTTTTTGATATTACATTTATGTATGTAGCTATTGAAAATCAATTAAGACAAATCTATTTTAAAGAATGATGAGACTGGAAACTTACTTTGTTGACAGCATCCTTTAACTACTATTAGCTGGAATGCTAATAGACAGATGTCATATATTCAGTAGCCTTGTGTGAATAATGTTAGTATTCTTTTCTAGGACTTCAGTAAGGTTTTTATGAGCAGCAAATTAAAAAAAATGTCTTTCTTTCCACTAGAACAGATGTACCCTTGTAGCCTGAAGCTAAGATGAAGCATTACTTTCTTTGGAATGTGTTTAAAAAAAAAAAAAGAATATCACCAAACAATTGATTAAATAATTGATGTTAAGCTATTTATGTATTACTTTTAAATCCATAAAATCCCCCCTCTCTGTATTACGTTCCCAAGAGTTGTTTTCTTCATGCAGTGCAGAAGCAAGGCTTGGATTTTATATAATGACCAAATCTAAACAGCTGTCTTAACTCTTTCTTTTGTCTGCTAGTGATGAAAGGGAGGGAGATTTAGACATAAATTTCTAAATAGCAGAATACAGGGGGGTATAGCTACAGAGAAGGGAGGCACTGCCCCCTCAAATACAAAAATTTCCATCAGTCCCCAAATTTCTAGCACTGCAGAGAATGAGACATTGAACTGTTATATTTGCATTTCCCTGGTATTTCAACTTCCCCTTTTCTTTGGATGCTATATTTCTAAATGCTTAACTGAAGTTTTCTGTTACTGCAATGCTAGAGATTTGGGGATTGAAGAAAAATTCAGTGGGGGACAGAATTCCTACTTTGTGGGTGGGCAGTGCCCCCACTTCTTCCTCCAACAGAACATACAGCTTGAGAAACAGCACAAGGAAATAAAGGGGATATCAAGTTTGTGATATAGTGTGGGCAGGTGGGATCACTTCAAGGTGAGATTATGCGGGGGGGGGGGGGGGAGTTTTAAAAAGAAAGTTGAACACATACATCAAGACCCTGTAGAGAAATCAAGCTGTAAAGTCATATAAGAAAAATAAACAAAAGATTGATTTTCATAGAACCATCACAGAAAAGCTAAGTTACACAATGAAAGGCGGGATATAAATACCTAAATAAATAAATAAATAAATACCGGCCTGTTACAGACTTCCAAAATAAAGCTGCTTCAGGTCTCTTTGGAGGTATGCTATTTAAATGATGCGAAAGCCACACTCCATTCTTAAGCACTGGAGTGCAGCTTTGGTGCAGCTTCCGGATTCTTAGGATGCATGCATCATTTAAACAGCATACCTCCAAAGAGACCCAAAGCAGCTTTATTTTGGCAGTCTGTAACAGGCCACCATTCTTAAACATTTCTCCTTTTACCCCAGATCTTTGTGCTCAGTTCTGTTAGGCTGACGGGCAATGCAGCTAAATAAAGAAAATCCTCTGGATTTGTCACGTTAATTGTTCAAGAAGCTTAGCCATTATACTGAAGAAATTTGATATAACTAGCACCCTTTAGTATCTAACAGGTACTGGGCCAGCAATTTGAAACTTAACCTTTACATTTCATTGTGCCCTTACAGGACAGATTATTTTCACTTGCCTTCTGTAGTTGTAAGGACAATGAAATCCTAAAATTCATTTGAGTTTCAAATTGGTTAAATAGCGCATGGGGAATATGTTTGTCTTCTAAGCTGTACCTTTGTGACATGCCCTAATGTAATGACTGCAATAAGAAGGCTATTGATTTTTCAGCAAAAGGCCAAATGCCACATTTGAGATCACATTAATTGGCAAGGAACAGAATCCACCATTAATATTTTAATATTGAAAATTGAGTCCCTGTTGGCAGAGATAGTTGGATCACTATTGCCAGTTTTATTCTGTCTGCTAGATAATAACTTTGGAGAATTTTGTCTAGTTCTAACAAAATTCTAACCAAGAGTAGGGGTTTGCTTTTAGTAGAATTTAACTATCACATTAGATCTAATAGAATAAGGCAGTTTTATTCAGACAATAATATTTGTAAAGAGAAACAAAATGAAGTTTGATTTTGTAAAAAAGAGAGTGATTTTAAAATGTTGGTGATTCAGATGGAATGAACCTATCCCTTTCCAGAAACATGCAGTTTCTTCTATCTGCTCTCTATGGGGAGGTATAGATTATAGCTGGGGGGAAAAAATCTGACAACACCCCACTTCAGAAACAGTGATTTCATTTTTAAACAAGTTGTAATCACTGCCTTTTTTGTTTTTGTAAAGCCCTTTTCTCCAAGGCCACTTCCAAGTTCTGTTTTTTTCATTTTTAATTTGGGAGGTGCAGCGCAGTGGGTCCTGGAAGTGGGAGTTGAGCCTGACATAAATGGGAAGAGAAGTGTTGGAGTAGTGAAGCAAGACTACCATCCAGGTTTCCTTTCATTACAGGACAGTAATGTCAAATATTAATTTGTTCTTAAATGTTACTTACAGTGCTCAGGTAACACAGTCTTTCCCCATGCTGACCTCCTGCTTAAATGATGACCTTGCCTGCCATGTTTAATTTTGTGATGGGCTGACTTAACTGCTTTTACTGTGCTGCAGATCATGCATCTGGAGCCATATGTTGTTCAGGGCAACTGAATGATGAGACAGTTGGAAAGACCTGCCTTTGTCATCATAGCTTCCCACCTTCTCACAACAGAGCTTTTACAAATATCCTTGTAAAAAAGGTGTAAAGTTATTCAGTTGTTAGGTTAAAATTGTAAGGTACTGTAGTTATAACTTTGTTACTGGAACAAAGAAATTGAATGTAGAGAGATCTTGTAGCACCTCTGAGACTAACTGAAAGAAAGAAGTAGACAGCAAGATCTTTCGTAGACTTCAGTCTACGAAAGCTCATGCTGTCCATTTCTTTCTTTCAGTTAGTCTCAAAAATGCTACAAGATCTCTCCACATACTGATTCTACAGACTAGCATGGCTATATCTTTGAATTTTACCACTTGAAGAAATTGAATGTTAGTTAACTTATCAGGTCTGTTACTCTTTTTTAAAAACCAAATTTGAAGCTCTACATTGTAAAGTCTGCACTTAGTGATGAACCTTGGGAAGAAAAGAGCATAAGATATGGGTGGAAATAGAGTCAGGAGGGGGTATGACTTCATAAACAGGGCCCCAAAGTAGGAGACACCCATAGAACATAGGCTTGGAATGTGAAAATCTGTGCCTCAGTTTTGAACAGTTCCTTTGAATTTTGATTGCATTTTCCTCCCATTTTTGTTGGGTATCGGGTTACAAAGCCTTCCTTTTTTCTTTCAGCACTGAAATGTACAAAGTTTTCCCCCTCATTGAGCCTAATTGATTCTAATTTGCACAGTTTTATCCTAATTTGTACACCTTAACTAACGTAATGCAACATTTTTCTGTTGACCTAAGTGGGAAGTGTTTATATGTATGGAAAAAAATCTGCATATTTTAGCCATTCATAGTTCTGTTTTTTTTTTTTATAAGCCCTGTATTTTGTAGAAATGCCCTGTAAGCCTTGCAAATATGCATATTCAATACAAGATGAGCCATACCCTTTTTGCTCAAGTCTCAGGAGGTGTGAAAGTGCTACTGCTGTCAATACTGTTGAGTCCAACTCAGTTTTCTAGGCAGGGTCGAAAAGGGTAGATGTTCAGATGCGGTAGAGTGATCAGGAAAGGAAGAGGTAGGAATAAAAAGAAAACCTAAAGGACTGGAGGCAGCAAGAGAGAGTGTAAAATGCTAATGCTGAGCTGAGGAAAAACTTGGGTTAGCCTTTTGGAGGCTGGGGAGGGGGTGTGATGAAAGCTGTGAGAGCTAGCTTTGAGGAGTTAGAAATGGGGTTGTGCAGGAGTGTGTATTTGCATCAAAGATGTGACTCATTTCTGCTGCAGCTCTTAGCCTTGAGGACATGGAGCCATCCTTGAATGTCCAGGGATACAGTGATGAAAATAGCTTTCCTCAGTTATGTTTTTTCCCCGATTGGTAGTCACATTCTTCTCTTTCCATAGCAACTTCAAAGTTCTCATTGATCCAGTTATACTTCCATTTCAGTAAAGGATTGTTATCTTCCATATGTATCCTGGACAATACAGCTGTATTTTACAATGTTATGAAGCTATGCAAAGCACTTATTAGGCTTTGTGTTCATATCCTGCCAATTGCGAAAGACACAGTTATGTAAAATAAAAAGGTACACCCCCCCTCTTTAAAACTATGAATGAAGCAGATGCCAGGAAAGGATTGGACTACTACTCTTTTATTAAGAGCAACACACCTCTAAAGTTGCATACATTGGTAAAGTGTGTTTGCATGTTTCCATCCAGTTATCATTAAGGCAAGCATGGGAAGCCTTTCCCCCTCCAGTTGGTTTGGACAAAATGTCTTGTTTTTTATTAGGCATGTTGGTTTGGACTTTTTGAAAGCCCAAAACATCTGAGGGTCCAGAACTTTTTCTTCACCCTCTCCATTGAGGAGTCCAAAAATGTTACTCTTGATTAAAGAAATACCTTTAACAACTATGTTGAATACTATTATGTACATCTGTCTCTTTATTTCTTAGGTGCCTTTCTTGTGGCTGTGTGCCTGTCTACCCTTGATTTTAGAGCCTTTTTGTCCTTTGATTTGCTGACTTCACTCAGTCCTATCTTTCATGTTCCTATAACTTTTAATCAACATTTATAGGGGACCTGCAGTTCAAGCCACAAAAGCTGCCATTGGCACTAAAAAACATGACCTTAGCAAGTGGAAGTATGCCGAGTTACGTGACACAATCAATACCTCTTGTGGTAAGTAATGGTTCCTTTCACTGGGGTGAGAAGAATTCATACAGTAGCAGTTTTGATTCATTTTGATTGCTGCAGCAGAAAGGTGGGGTATAAGACTAACGTTTATTTATTATTTATTATTTTCTTGGACAGAATTCTGAAACTCTTGTCTCAATAATTAAGTCCCTGATACAAACCTAATAATAGTGGGTCATTTATTCTTTAAGTGCTTCTTAGTTGACACTAGTAGAGAAATAAACGCTGTTTCATTCAGGTTCATAGGAAAAGGAAATATAAACAATCAAAGCTGCACAGACTATCTGAACAACCACCTCCCCCAGGAGTGGGAAGGAGAAACCAGCTAACACTGAAAAATAATCTAACTATCAAAGCCAATAGGATTTTTAATTGCCAGTACAAATAAAACAAAATAAAATAAGTCTCCATATTATGATTGCCTAATTTATTATTTGTAAATATCAACATCTTTGTATTCAGTAGTGCAGTTTCCTAAAAGTGCCACTAACACTGGTATGTAGAAGAAATGGGAAGGGCTTTATTATGTGCCAATTCTGCAATGCATGAACTGAGGAAAAAACTTGTTCCAATGCTATTTTCAAGATTGGCCTTTGGTTCTTTACTGACTGCTAAACAAAAACAGGTATGCACTATTAAAAGATGTAAAAGGCATAATATTACATAAACAAAATGACAAAGCTCTAATATATCACAATAGAGATCACAAATGACATACATTTATTGAGACCAACACTGAACAGTATCTATGGAACCAATCTTGCGAAGAGTCTATAGGAAGTGCCCAGCAGAAAAACCGAATTGTGAAGCTGTCTTGGGGAGTCTGTGAATTCTTAGAAAGAATCTTGTTGAAAAGCTCCAAATTCCGGATTGCTGGATTTGCCACATAGAAAATAAGCAGTGTGCATAAATCAAGGACTGAGAGTAAGAGAACAAGTGATCCCGGAGAAATCTACAGCCTTGTTACAATACACAATATAAACATTTATACATATACACCAGATCCTACTGTGTAAAGAAAGAAAACACTGCAAAGCTGATAGTAGATGTGATTTTCAGTCCTATTTTGACTGGAAAGGTTGCATTTTTGAACATGTGTCTAACTAGTTGATTGACTGACTGACTGACTGAAGAGTTAGAAATGGGAACTATCAGCATATTGGTGGTACCAAACCCCTAGTGTCTTGACAAGGCCTCCCAGTGGTTTCATGTACATATTAAATATCACCGGGGTGAACCAGACAGAGAACCAAGAGCTATTGGCCAAAAACAGGGTTCCCCCAGCACTATCTTCTAAAGCCATTCTTCCAGGAAGAAGCAAAAGCACTACACACCAGTGACTCCAGGTTACATCCCATGGAAGCAATGAAGAACAATAGCATGACTGACAGTATTAAAAATTGCTGGGATATCCAAAAAAAACTAACAGGGGTACACTCCTCTAATCTGCCTCTTTGTGTAGTTTGTTCATAATGTCAACCAAAGCTGTCTTTGTCCTGTAACCAGTGTGAAGCAAGATTGAAAGGGGTGTAGATAATCTGTTTCCTCCAGGAAGCTCTGGACCTGAGAAGCCAGCACACACACAAAGATCTTCCTTGAGAATGGAGTAATGGTGACAGGCTGGTAATTATCCAGGGAATAATAATAATAATAAAAAGTTTTTATTTATATACCGCACCTTCCTCAGATCAGGGCGGTTACACAGGTTACAATTACACATACAATGCATTAAAAACAAACAACCATACAGTATACAATAAAATAAAGGGAATGGTGAGGGGGGAGGGAATCAGGTCCAGCAATCTCTCTCCCTCTGAGGCCTGGACCAAGGCAGATGGACCGGAGGAGGGCTCTTCTTCTTCAGGCTAGCCCCTGAGGGTACTGGGCCAGCCTTCTCCTCCCTCTCAGAGGCCGAAGATGACAGGGAGGGAGGAGCCTCCTTCTTCAGGCTAGTCCCTGGGGAACTGGGCCAGCCTTTCTCTCCCCCAGAGGCCGAAAGATGCAGTTAGGGAGGAGGAGCCTCTGTCTTCAGGTTGGCCTCTGATGGTGCTGGGCCAGCTTCTCTCTCCCCCAGAGGCCGAAAGATGACAGTTAGGGAGGGAGGAGCCTCGGTCTTCAGGCTGGCCTCTGATGGTGCTGGGCCAGCCTTCTCTCCCCCAGAGGCCGAAAGATGACAGTTAGGGAGGGAGGACCCTGTCTTCAGGCTGGCCTCTGATGGTGCTGGGCCAGCCTCTCTCTCCCCCGAGGCTGAAAGATGACAGTTAGGAGGGAGGAGCCTCTGTCTTCAGGCTGGCCTCTGATGGTGCTGGGCCAGCCTTCTCTCTCCCCCAGAGGCTGAAGAATGACAGTTGGGGAGGGAGGAGCCCTGTCTTCAGGCTGGCCTCTGATGGTGCTGGGCCAGCCTTCTCTCCTCCCCCAGAGGCGAAAGATGACAGTTGGGGGAGGGAGAGCCTCTGTCTTCAGGCTGGCCTCTGATGGTGCTGGGCCAGCCTTCTCTCTCCCCCCAGAGGCTGAAAGATGGACAGTTAGGGAGGGAGGAGCCTCTGTCTCAGGCTGGCCCTCGATGGTGCTGGGCCAGCCTTCTCTCTCCCTCAGAGGCCGAAAGATGACAGTTAGGGAGGGAGGAGAGCCTCTGTCTTCAACAGGCGGCCTCTGATGGTGCTGGGCCATCAGACTTTTTAAGCAGTGGTTATGCAACTGCTGCTTTTAGGCATGGTGCAATCATGTAGTAGAAGGCATTCACCATTTACTATAACTAGTTGGCCAATCCCCCAGCCACTTTTATAAGCCAAGAAAGGCAAAAATCCAGTGTCTGCATGATAGATCTACTTCCTTAAGGCTGAAAAATGTTGATTATTCCTGGAGAAGCAAGCCTTAAAGATACACCAGCCAGGACTGTATCAGCTAGACCATCCAAGTTGGATAGATCTGAGCAATTTTATCTGTAGAGTGCTGTGTAAATTGTTCACAGCAGGCTAAGTCTACACTCTTCTCTTGCGGATCAAAATATAATAGGCCTTTCTACATACAAGACTAGTCCTTTGGACATCTGAGCAGATGCAATGCTGGAAGAGAAAAATGCTTTGTCTCACTTTTTTCTTTTTATCCCTTCTATTGGCGCATTTACCTCCATGAAATAACCCTTTCAGCTGTTGCCCATGGTCTGATTTTCACACTAATTACCATACCAATAGTTTCATCAACATTGATTCCCTAGTGTTGGTTATTACCTTTGGGCCCGAGTTACTTCCAGGAACGCCTCTCCCTACATAATCTTCCCCGCACACTCAGAACATCTAGGAAGAACTTGCTAGAACTACAAACGATTAGATTAGTCTTAAATTCCCAAAGAACTTTCACTGTAGCGGCTCCGAAATTCTGGAACAGTGTCCCAGCAGAGATCCGTCTTATCACCTACTTGGATGCTTTTAAGAGGGCAATTAAGATGGATCTCTTCCAGCAAGCATACCCACCTGACCTAGTATAAGAAATATTGTTCCATTCTTGACTAAGATTTGAATATCTCTATTCCTCCCTCACTCTTTGATAGAACCTGTTTTAAAGGAACTATTTGTAAACTGTTATTGTATTTTATTATTGTGTTTTGTATATTTTATCGGGTTATAATCCTGCCTCAATCCATCTGGGAGAGGTGGGAAAATATAAATAAAACTATTATCATCATCATCATCATCATCATCATCATCATCATCATCATCATCATTAAAACAAAGATATTGTTTGTCTATGCTCCATGGAAGAGGGCTTCATGTCCCTTGTTATTTCCTCACTCCAAAGGTCAACCATAGCTTCAACAGAAATGTTTGTTTGAAGCATCAGGAAAATCTCCAAATGTTGTTAGGAGGCCATCTGGGTGCATTAGCTTCTGTGAGTGGAGAATCTTAATCAGCCGTCCATTCCTGCAGAGTCAGTCTAAACTCTATAAGATAGCCAGACAGACAGTGTGTTTTTAAGCTGAACTGTTTGAGTTTCTTAGCACCCATACGTTTAATAAAATATCTTATAAGTGATTAAAAAAAAAACAAGCTCCTTCCCCATTTACGTTTGTAAATGCCAATTTGTTTACCATGTAAGAAGCAGTGATACAAGTATAAATTGCTCTGAAATAATTTTACCCATGTGTTTATTTCAAGAAAACCCATAAACATTTGTTTACCTTTTTCTCACTTATTCCACTCCTGCTGTGTTTGTTTGAAATAGATATTGAACTGCTGGCAGCTTGCAGAGAAGAGTTTCACAGGCGACTAAAAGTTTACCATGCTTGGAAATCCAAGAATAAGAAGCGCAATGCAGAAACAGAACAGCGTGCTCCAAAATCAGTGACTGACTATGGTGAGGGCAAATGCTTTGTTTCTGAAAAGCAGAGAAAATTTAAGGACATAGCAGACATCTAAATGTGTCTTAAAAGTATCTTGTCAGCAATGCTCCTGGGAAAGCTAGCATTTACCGTGCCAAATCCTTTATAAAAACCTCTCCAATAGAATGTTTTAATAGGCAGCATATACTATTTATATCCATTTTCTTGTGTAATCCAGAGCAAAATGTGTTACAAGCAGAAGGCCAGGTACATGACAGAATTGTGTCTGCAAAACAAATAGTAGGACATACGTTGGAAAGCTGAAATAGTTTGTGTCAAGGGTGTATATCAGGGTGACCAGGTATCCTTCTTTTCCAGGACATGTCCCCCATTTCAACCTTCTGTCCAGGAGAAATTTCAAATGTTCTCTATTTTAAGCATGACCAGGCAGCATGAAGTTATAGTTACATTAGTGTTTTCAACTTATATTTGGGAGTGTCCTACATTTGCCTTGAATGTCCTACATTTAGCGGTGCTTTGTCCTCTTTCCTGGTTATGACCTCTGCTCACCCTGGTGTATACCCTCCTCTCTTCCAGTCCTGATACATATTCTCAAATTTGTGTGTGGCATACTCATTTGTAGCCTCCACTGGGCAAGCAGAGTCTTTGGGCCAAACATTCTGCACTCTGTAATGAGAGGGGAAAAGAGCAATACCCAGTTGGTTTGTTTTTTGTAGACTCTAAACTTGGTGAATGTGTAAATAAAAACATTGGCAGAGTGTTTCATTTATAGAAAGATTCCTGCTAATTCTGCTAGCAGAAGTAAGATATCTGCCTGGCTTGGGAGATGCAGTTAGTTCACACTTGCCACTAGTTGGATGTTTTGTACTTAGGGGGGATTGTCCCAAGGAGTTGGTTAATGCTGATAATTTTTATTAGGGGTGAACAATACTGGTTGTGCTTTCCATTTTCAGTTTTAATATAAAGCTCATTAGAGTCTCTGTTCTGAAGCATATATTGGCTCAAGAACACTTGCCCCCAAAGTATTCCAGTTCTTAGCAAAGCTTGGTGTTTCCAGATCTTAATATTGAAATGCCTTCTAGGTAGGTTCGCAGATCAGAGACATGTTGTTAATAAAGATATGAAAACCATACAAGAAACCAGATACGTTTTATCCCAGATGTTGTAAGCAGTAAATAAATGGAAAGAAACATTCTCTCATTCTTTTTCTACAGAGAGGCAGGAATTACTGGATGTTCATGATATACAACTACTTTAATTATTTACAAGTGTATGTCATTTTACAGCTACTGCAGTTATGATGGACATGCCTGTGCAAGCTGCCTGTTTATTTCATTCAAAGAATAAACTTTGAGTAGAGGATGTCTTATACCTATTCTTCCTTGGCTGGCTGAGACATATTTTTGCTTTTTCAGAGTGCTATTGGTCTGAGCCTTCTCCAAACCATAGCAGGGAAATATCTTGCTAGATTTGATATGCTAGATATGATATTCATTGAAACATCTTTTTAGGAAACAGAGCAGTGTGGAACTATGCATCTCCAGATTTCCCCATGCTGTGCAGGAAAGGAGTTTCTTTCTCTCTTGAGCCAAGCAGAAAGAATCCTGGGTGATTGATTGCTGTTAAACAGAGTCCCTCTCCTGCCCATGCTGCCAATGTCTGGGGAGTGAAAGTTGAAACAAAGGCTGAAACACTGAAGCAGAAAGCTTCAGGTAGAGTCCCTCTTGTTGCATGCAGACATACACACACTGAAGGAGCCTCCAAGTCTTACCTTTGACATCCTTGGGTCATGGCAAATCCATAATTTTGGCCCCAAAACCTGCCCTCAGCTTATGCATGAGATCTACAGTTATCCAACAGAAGACTACATTGACGTAAAGATAAAAGCAAACAGGTTAAGCACCAGTCAATGAGTATCAGGTCCAGTATTTTCTTCTTGTAGTTTCCAACCAAATGCTTATGGGAAGCCTAAAATCAGGACCTGAGAGAATCATAGAGTTGGAAGAGACCACTAGGACCATCCAGTCCAACCCCCTGCCATGCAGGAAATCCAAATCAAAGCATCCCTGACAGATGGCCATCCAGCCTCTGTTTAAAGACCTCCAAGGAAGGAGAGACTATCACCCTCTGAGGGAGTGCATTCCACTGTCAAACAGCCCTTACTGTCAGGAAGTTCCTCCTAATGTTGAGGTGGAATCTCTTTTCCTGTAGCTTGCATCCATTGTTCTGGGTTCTGTTCTCTGGAGCAGAATAAAACAAGCTTGTTCCCTCCTCAATATGACATCCCTTCAAATATTTAAATAGCGCTACCATATCACCTCTTAACCTTCTTTTCTCCAGGCTAAACATCCCCAGCTCCCTAAGTCGTTCCTCATAGGACATGGTTTCCAGACCCTTCACCATTTTTGTCACCCTCCTTTGGACACGCTCCAGTTTCTCAATGTCCTTTCTGAATTGTGGCGCCCAGAACTGGACACAATATTCTAGGTGGGGCCTGACCAAAGCAGAATACAGTGGCACTATTACTTCTCTTGATCTAGACACTATACTTTTATTGATGCAGCCTAAAATTGCATTGGCCTTTTTAGCTGCCGCATCACACTGTTGACTCAATGTTCAACTTGTGGTCTACTTGGACTCCTAGATCCCTTTCACACGTAGTTTCATTCAGCCAGGTGTCCCCAATCCTATATTTGTGCATTTTATTTTTCCGCCCTAAGTGCAATACCTTACATTTCTCCATGTTGAATTTCATTTTGTTAGCTGTGGCTCAGCTTTCTAATCTATTCAGGTCATTTTGAATCTTGGTCCTGTTCTCTGGGGTATTAGCTATTCCTCCTAATTTGGTGTCATCTGCAGATTTGATAAGTATGCTCCCAATTCTGTCATCCAGGTCATTGATAAAGATGTTGAATAGCACTGGGCCCAGGAGAGAGCCCTGTGGGACCCCACTGGTCACTTCTCTCCAGGATGAAAAAGAGCCATTGTTGAGCACCCTTTGGGTTCGGCCGGTCAACCAGTTACAAATCCATGTAACAGAAATTGCTCTGGTCCATTGTTGTTCTCCAGCAAAGGTTGCTCTGCATTCAGTATTGGATGTAACAGATAGCTCTCAAGAAAAGTTAAAAATTGAGAACTTTGGCTTCCATGAGATAGTCATGAATGGACTAGATAGGTGGTTGGGACCACCAGAGATCCACTCCTCCACTGGCTTCTCTTACTGCCCATCTGTGTTTCATTCCTTGCAGATTCCCAAGTTAGCTATGGTTTACTGTTATGTTGGCTTTGACATTCCATGAATAAAACAGACTTCTTCCCCTTTCCACTATAAAACCTTCTGACCTTATGTGCATGTGAGAGAAGTAGAAACCCAAAAGGCAGGCTTTCCTAGAACAGGATGAACCCTTACATTATATCCAATTTGTTTCCTGTTTCATGTCCTTCCCATTGGTTGGTTGAGTATGACTAATGACACTTTTCATTGAATTATTGGAAATGTTAAATTTTCCACATTGCTCAGGCTGGAATGTTGTCTGGTGTCTTCAGTATCAAATGTTTGTTTGCAGATTTTGCACCATTTATGAACAACTCAAGTAAGTGAGGGAAATGGTATCTTTCAGCTAATTTTAATGGATGGGCAAATGTAGGCTCTGTTTTACTAATACAATAGTGTTTTGCTACATTTATGTAAATTAGGATCTATTCAATAATAGTTTTGCGGTCTAAAATTGCTCAAGAAATAGCGGTGATTGTGGGGAAACAGTGACTGAAGAAGATATACAAATTGTCCTAGATTGTCCTATTGTAGTAATTACAGAAAAGAGTAATTAATCTGAATTATAAATCTGCATGCCCTTTCAGTCGACCATTTGTTCGTCTTAGATACCTGTAGCAAAACACTACTATTGTCATTAATGAACTAACCTTTAGAACAAAAACTAATGTCTAATGGGCTCAATATAAAAGAGATTTACTGCCTCTGTTGCAGGGAAGGCACTTGGTTCACGGTGTAGTTGATCTTTAAGGGGGAGAGTGCAGGTGTATGCAAGAAAAAGACCTGTCATATACCATCTAATTCCCTGAAAAGGCTCCTTAATTCTTAGTCCTCATGCTTCACTACTGTGCTAGTGAAGCCAAAGCCTCAATTTTCTGCAAAGTACATAGAGATTCTTTATAGAGATTGATTAAATTGTTTCTAAGGCCAGGTAATTCAAATAGAATTAAACAGAACTCCATTTTTATCTAGAATTTTCCTAGGTAAAACTGTCTAGAGTATAATGTTTTCTGTTAATGTTGATTGCTAAATGGTAGATAATTATGATCAAAACCTGGAAGGTGTCCCCCCCCCCAGGTCTTTTTCCTCATTTCCTTACTTTCTTCTTATGGATATGTGGCTTTATTCTCCAATGGTACTAATGATGGGAAATATTTCATCAGATACTACTTTCTGCTCTGGGCTAAACAGTTGTCATTTCTACATGTATACATACAATATTTGTAGCAATTGACATTTTTCTTTCTGTTCATAGTTACAAACATCCTGTCTGTAGATATAGAGGGAACATAAATAAATTGCATGTGACAGCAGTTTCCTCTGTGTCACCTTAACCCAAATTCAAAGCCATATTTACTACTTAATGGTCAATTGGCTTGCAGTCAGAACAATGTGGTGTTAATTTTTCCTTTATATCTAATTACTTAACTGTGTTTTATGTTAGTTGATCATAACAAACTGAAGTTCATAACTCTTGCCTTTTTAAAACCACGTAATACAGTGGGTCCTTGTTATCCGCTGGGGTTTGGTTCCAGGACCCCCTGTGGATAACAAAATCTGTGGATGCTCAAATCCCATTAAATGCAATGGCATAGCAAAATGGTGTCCCTTATATACAATGGCAAAATTAAGATTTTCTATTTGGAATTTTTACTATTTTAAAAAATATTTTCAAGCCATGGATGCTTGAATCTGTGGATAAAAAATCCATGGATAAGGAGGGTTGATCTTGGGTGAATGCAAAAAAGACAAATTGATCTAGAATAAACTACTCAAGCTCAGTTACCTAAACATTACCTCTAGCAGATTTTGGTGGGGATGGACTCTCATGAGCATGTTTCTAGTAGTGCATCAGAAACTTGTAATGCTATCCTATTTTAAACTGCTATTATAGGCTGCTGGCACACAGCAGAATTAATACAGTTTGATACTGTTTTAACTGGCATCGCTCTATCATTTGGGATCCTGGGATTTGTAGTTTGTTATGGCACCAGAACCCTCTGGCAGAGAAGGCTAAATGTTGCACAAAATACAGGTCCCAGAATTCCATAACACTGAACCATGGCAGATAAAGTGATGCCAAACTGCATTAATTCTGAATATAGATGTAGCCCCAGTCCCAACTTCAATCAGCCCTCCATATCAGCAGGCTTGCCATCCATGGATTGGAGCACTGGATGGCCCTGCCCTATTATTGTCAATGGCAGCTTATGTTCATGGCCATGCCAAATGCGGCCACGTGCCTATTGTGTATTCATTGACAGTAATGGGACTTAAGGTCCCATGCTTTTTGCTGTCTGCAGGCAGTGGTCTGGAATGGAACCTGCACAGATATGAAGGGCTGACTGTATAATTAAATATTTTAGTGGCATTTTTGCAAAACTCAGGTCTTTGAAATTCAAAAAACTGTCATGTCCTTCTTTATGTTAGAATATGAGATTGGAGGCTTTCTCAATTCTTTCTCATTCCTCACTTTTTTACATTACATTTGCATCCACCACATCATTTAAGGTGCATTGCCTGGATTTTTAAAAAGTGCTTTCAATAATTCTCAGTAAACTATTGTTCATTTGAGATTCTTGATGTAATTCAGAAGGCCCTTTTCATGTTCACCAAGTCAGCATGGATCTGAATTGTTGCTTGGGCTAGACTCACTAGAAAGGTATTATAGTGCACAGGCAGACAACCTCAGCAGTCCTGACTTCAAGCTCCCCTGCAGTTGTGATGACTGAAAACATGATGGGAAATGTAAGAAATAGTCTGTTTTTATTTCCTCTTCTGCCCTCAAATATATGGTGATATTTTCAGACTTTTCCTGCTTTTGCACAAATTAAATTAAAATAAAATAAAGGGAAGACTCTGAAGACTGATTTTGATGCTTTTGATAGATATCTATATTCACACTGGTTATTTCTCATAGCTCAACAGAATGCAGCAAGTCAGTTAGCTGCTAGGCAGCAGCCGGAGACTGAAGTGAATCGGCAGCAACGTTACTTCCGCATTCCCTTCATCCGCCCAGCAGACCAATATAAGGATCCCCAGAACAAGAAGAAAGGCTGGTGGTATGCCCACTTCGATGGACCATGGATTGCTCGTCAGATGGAGCTTCATCCAGATAAGCCACCCATCTTGCTAGTGGCTGGTTGGTATTTGGTTTAATTTTGTATTAGATTTAGAATGCCATGCTAGCTTTTCACGTGACAGGGGGTTTTGAAGCAGGAAATTAGTCACCTGTTTGAATTCTGATTGGTATTTACAGTGGCCCCTTGGTATCCACTGAGGTTTGATTCCAGCGCGCGCACACGCACACACACACACACGTACATGTATACCAAAATCTATGGATGCTCAAGTCCCATTAAATACAATAGCATAGTAAAATGGTGTCCCTTATATAAAATGACAAAATCAAGGTTTGCTTTTTGGATGGAG
>NC_056522.1:125092510-125202177 GCF_019175285.1 Sceloporus undulatus | reverse complement strand
ATATATATATATATATATATATATATATATATATATATATATATATATATATATATATATGTTGAATATTTTCAAACCATTGATGCTTGAATCCATGGTTAAAGAATCCATGGATATGGAGGGCTGACTGTATATGTAAGACACTGAATCTTATTTTAAATATAGATGTCTTGCTTTTCTCTGTAAAGCTAGGATAGCTGTAAATGGGTGGGAAACATGGACCTCAGACACTGTTCGACTACAACTCCTGTCATATCTAGTCAACTCTCACTAGTGGTGAGAGATAATGGAAGTCAGCCCAACAATCTCCCATTCCCCACCCCAGGTTCTGTTAGGAATACCCATTCCATATTCAAAACAATGTCAGCAACCCATTGTTTGGAGTTTCTATCACTTAGCATTTTGCTTTGCATCACAGATGAGTCCTTAAAGGTTCTTGGAAATCTAAATACAGCATTTTGGGTGGTGAGGTGAGCTGCTGCCTCAAAAAGCTATTTCTATGTACACACACACACACATTTCTTTTGGTGCTGAGACAATATGCTTAAGATGGAAGTGATGCCTATTTTCACTGTGACTCCATTCCCAATCCTTTAGGGATATGTTGTAAGCAAAATGTGTTCTTAGCTAAAATAGCTGTTGGTTTAGTCCAGTATAGCAGAAATTAGAAACCCAAAGTGCACTATATGAAATACAGCCTTTTCTGAATTACAGGCAAAGATGATATGGAGATGTGTGAGCTGAATCTTGAAGAGACTGGCTTGACTCGTAAGCGTGGTGCTGAAATTTTGCCGAGACAGTTTGAAGAGATTTGGGAGCGCTGTGGGGGAATCCAGTATCTTCAAAATGCAATTGAGAGCAAACAAGCACGGCCTACTTATGCAACTGCTATGTTGCAGAACCTGTTGAAATAAATAGTCACTTTGCACATTCACATTTGGTGTTTTGAAACCTTCTCCCACCTTAACAATAAAGGGAAATAGTGCCTCTGAGTAACAGAGGACTCTTATGCATTCTATAATCATATAGATATATTTAATATAAACAGATTTTATTAATGTGGCGGTTTTAATTTGTACTTCTGATGTTTGTGTAGTGAATTCATTAGTTCCTTGGATCTAAGCATTTGTTTCAGTGAAGTATGTTGTTTGCTTTTGTTCATACATTGACTCTTTTTCATATAGCATTTCTCATGACACTAATGCTGTAATGTAGGATAATGTATTATGAAGATCTAAGTACATAGCTACAATGAGCTTCATTTTCTTTTCTGCCTATAGAGTACCTCCTTTGTAATACTCAGAACGTTAGTTTCTTCAGGATAACATAGTACAGTGTTCCTCACCATGGAGCTTTCCAGATATTTGTGGCTACAGCTTCTGTCAGCCCCCATAAGCAGACCAGTGGCGTTGCTATCCAATACATCTGGAAGGCACCGGGTTGAGGCTAGTAGGTGTAATATGAAGGCAACATTGCACCTTCTAACTGGAATTGTGAGGCCTTAATGTTAACTTCTTTTGTTTAGAAGTTAAAGCAAACTTTTATGAGACAAAGGAGTACATGTGCAGAGTCTGAAATGTTTGATATCTATATACATTCAATTATGAAAAAAAAATATTTGAGGACATGTCTTGGGTGAATTGCAGGATTTCACTTGTTGAAAGCAGAACAATTCTGTATGAAGTACATTAATAATAATGGAAACACTGAAACATTTTGGTGCATATTTAAGTAGTTGAATTTGTGTGTTTTTCCTTTTTTAAACAACTTTATTTTTTACAACATGAATTCCTTCAAGTGATTTTGTTTTTATTTTTCTGTCATAAGTTTCTTAGAAATCCTTTCACAGTCTTTCAAATGTTACTTCACAAATGTTACCTAAAATATATCACTAGATCCACTTAGAGGATAAGGGAAATGGCTTCCATTTTTCAAGAGAACAAAAACCTGATTGGACTATACTAATCTGAATCTTGTACTTCCTTTGTACTTTCATGAAATGCACATGGATTCTGTAGCTTTTCTCAGACTTTTTTCAGATTCTTGATGAGTGGCACAGCATTGGCATTTCCAGACATGATGTTCTGCTTCAAATAATTTGACTTCATAGTGTAAAAGTAATAAACCATTTCTTCTAATCTTGCAGATTATTTTTAGCTAATCTTCCAATTTCAGACTTTGTAGGTTCCTCTTTTTTGACCATGCTATCCTTGATGGCAATTAAAATTTTAATGTATAACAATTACTGGTTTCATACAGATTTAAGTTACCTTTTAGATATTGCTGGATAGCCCCTATTGCTTGTTCATATCAGCAGACTAAGCCTTGGTTTTATCTCAGTGTTAGGAGATTTATGGAAATAAAGCAACATTGTCTGCAGGTTTTTTTTAAAGCCCTAAATACAGACCACACTTGGGGAAGATTTCATTCCTTTATTATATATTTTAAAAAAACTAATTACACTTGTGGTTTCTAATTTTTAAATCTTCAAATGTACTTTTCAGATACAGAGTTATCATCATCTTCTGTCACAGCATGCCAGTGGGCAGAAATAATATCCATATTGTAGCAAGTGTAAGAAAAAAGTGTCTCTGTGCCTTCTAAGGTTCAGCCAGGGTGGGAGGATGTAAAAATTTAACATTTTTATAACCCCCATTGAAATCTGAACATCTTTTGGGCTCGTGAAGATGGTCTTCCATTCCCATCCTCACACTGTTGAAATGGCTTCCCACATCCACCTGCACTCAGACCAACAAGCAGGTGGTTGATGTAGCATTTGGGTTCAGTTTAGTCTGTTTCTGCTCCAGCTGTTTATTGGTTGTGTCTACTGTCAAAATCCATCAGAGGTTGCATATGGAGATTTGATAAAACATTGAGAACCAGTGCTTGTATCTAAAAACTTCTTCCTCGAGGAGAAAATAGTTCTTCTCACTCGAGGAGAAAAGCTTTGATTTCTGCTGTTTTCCACTTCCTTGAGCCTTAGTTTCCAATGCTACACTGCAAGGCATTCCAGAGGTACCATGATCCCCAGGAATGGCATTTTGGCCCTCAAAAAGAAGCCATGTGGATGAAATATAAAGCTGATTAGGTTGGCATCCCACAGAATAGTGTGAATGGAACTTCTCTTGGATCATTTTTCGAGATCCAAGTTCAAGTGGGTTTTGGACATACACATCCAACAAGAGGAGTCTTGTCTCTTTTGTCTATGTAAGGTTTAATTCAGGGATTTTTTGTTGGGTTAAATTAAGGTGAAATAAAACATAAATTAGTAAATTAGAAATCTTGTTGAATAATGTTGAACTGAGCCCAAGGTACAGGACCAGGCAACCTTTTTGCCCCAGTGCAGCAATGGGAGGTGAGTTGGGGACATGTAAGAATGAACAGAGGGTTTGGCTAGTCTTGGAACCCCCTCCCCACGCTTCCCATACTTACCCTTTCCCTGTGCACAAACACCCTGCCTTAAACCTTGCCTCTCTTTCTGCACTGAAATTCCATCACAATCTCCCCTCCTCAGCTGACTGGCACTGTAGGATTTTTTTCTAGGGCCCATCAACTGGGGAGAGGGAGACTGGCACACAGGCATAACTTGACTGATGTGTCATCTTCCCCATCTACACTGCATCCACCAAACAGCTAAAGAACAGCTGTTCTGTGTCCTGGGGAGAGTTTGGTTGTGACCAGGCAGGTCATCACATCAGCTTAGTCCATCAGGAGAGAGTAAATTAATTAGGAAGATGGTGAATAAGGATGCTCTTTCCACTGTGCCACCCTCTCTGTTGTGATCCTGCTCTCCTCAGTCTACTGGACAGCTGAGCAATGAGCTGGGAGAGGATGAATCCTGGGACTTTATTGCACAGGACTCCTGGGATGCAACGAGGATGGTCCCAAAGGAGCCAGGAATGGAATGGAATGAGTGGGGGATGCATTTTACTGCACACAGAGTCCTTCATTCATTCTGTTCCCTGCCCTTCCATTCCCAGTCTGTTTCAGAGAGGAGGAGATTTTCGAGAACTGTTTTGAACAGTTCTCAAAAATCTCCTCTGGAACAGATGGGGAACAGATGGGGAATGGAACGGAAGGAGTGAGGGACTTGTATGTGCGATAAAATGCATCCCTCACTCATTCCCAGCCCCTTCTGTTCCGTTCTGAGACCGATCCCTGGGACTCACAAAAGCATCCGGGAAGTACATTTTTCCCTGTGTTTTATTTGTTATCACATTTGGTTACAGCTAATATGGGAGCTTATCTCATTAACAAATAAGCCGACTTACCTCTTCTGGCTTGAATTCCCGATCTGGGATATCCCCGGATGTTATCATACCTAAATAGTTACCTATCTAGCCGGGAGGCCACCGCCCGGATGCATCCCGGTTCAAAGCCTCACTCAGCTGGCCAATTTTTGATGTCAGAAACTCCCCAACTTCAAAAAAGTGCTGGCTGAGCGAGGCATCGACTCGGGATGCATCCCGGGTAGATAGGTGGCGATTTAGGTATGATAACATCTGAGGGCATCCTAGATCCTGAATTCAAGCTGGAAGAGGTAAGATGGCTTATTTGTTAATGAGATAAGCTCCGTAGTCAAAACTGGTGAAGTCCAGCTAAAGGTGTCCTTGATCAACTTGGCTTTTTGACTGGTTTTAAGTGGGACTTTGGACCAAAATTACAGAAGGTTTTTTGACTTTGTGTGTTTTATTTCAACAGTGAAATGTAGATGAAGGGAAAGAAAATTGGAGCAACAGTAGATGGGAAAGGTTGCACAACCTCCTCTTTACAAGTCATGTTTCCCAGAACATTTGCCCACCACAAACAGTTTTTCTCCCAGCTGGAAAAGGATACGCCACCTTCATATTTTACTTTATTTGGGTTAGAGTGCAGCATGGAGGACAACATCAATTGCAAAAGTGGCCGTCAGAGTTAAGTCACCTTTCCTCCCACTGCTGCTCCAGTCACACAGCTTGAATAGCAACTACTAATGTCTAGGACCCTGGTTTGCCCCCAGATTGTTTCTGACTTTGGCTGGTTGAGAACTTTTGATGATAGCTTTGAATCACATTCAATTGAAGTAGTGAATTCATTTGGCTTGTTATCAGTTACCTCTCTTGGATATAATAGCCATTTGTATGGTGTTGTTTAAGGAAAGGGACAAAAATAATCAGAGCGGGGGGGGACTGATGAACTATTTTTCTGTGTATGCTGGATACAGCTATGTTTCTCTCAATTCCCTATTAAGGGAGAGATGCACTCCTAGTTCTTTTATGCTCATTTCTATACATTTTCTATATATCTTCTGTGTCTTCTCAGACTATTTTTTGAGCAGAACTTGAACCACTTGCTTCAGTCTGTAGAATGGTTTTAGCTGACCTCTGCCACTCACTCTCTTTGTAAGAAACCATCCACACTTGAACCAAACACCCCGTCAAATTGATAAGTGCCACAGGTAAAAAGAGAAAGGTAACATGTATACAGCTGTAGTTTAATTTCCTTTTTCCGTTGTAATTTATCAGTAAGAATTTTCAAAAATGGGGTGTGTGCTCTAAGATTTATAGAGGTGTGCAAAAATTATAATTGGAAAAAAGTGTTCATTTTCCTCCGCCTATGAAGAAAAACAAGCTAAGATGTGGGTCAACAAATAAAACAAGAAGTACTTAAATGGGATGCCATATTAACATTACTAACACTGAGTTAGTTGAATTGTTGACTATAGCATCTCATATCTTTCATATAATCCTACTTGATGTTTTAGCATGAAAATGAATAGCAAATGTGTTTTACTCAAGGGGAGCTAATCTTGTATAAATTGGAATTAGGAAATGTTTCCTGCTATTTTTGTATTCATGATCTATGTGCTGTTTAAAAAAACAAAAGGAAAATTGACTGACAAATGCATGTACATCATTTGATTAAACCTGAATGTGTGACACATTTTGTTTTGAGGGTATTTAATATGATATAGAAATGTCCTTGTAGTGTTTGGACTGTGATGGTTGTTTTGCATTTAAAAGCCATCACATTCTGGTTACAGCCATTTGATGATGAAAATGCTAGTGTGAACCTAGGCTAAGTTTCAAGATGTAGCAGTCCAAGGCTGCATCCACATTGCAGAAATAATCTAGTTTGACACCACTTTTACTGCCATGGCTTAGTGCTCTGGAATTCTAGAAACTAGTTTTGTGGGACATTTAGCTTTCTCTGACAGAGCTCTGGTGCCACAACAATTTAGCCGTGGCAGTTAAAGCAGTGCCAGACTAGATTATTTCTGCAGTGTCTATGCAGCCCAAGTTATAGGACCAAGATCTGCACCTCTGTTGTCCTTCAGAAAACAACCCAAATGTCATGAACTTTCCATTCCATTCTACTAATATTCTTTAATTATATCTTTTTATCTCTGGCTTTATTTCCTCCTAAACCATTTCAAGTAGTTTGTCAAATTACCTTAATTATGTACTGAAAATTGCAGCAAAATAAATTTACTCTGCTGATCTCTCTCTGGAGTTTTATTTGTTTAAGAAAGAATGGGAATAACTGGGGAGTTCTGAAAACTCCATTGGCTTTTTTCAATTTGATGTTCAAGTTAAAGGAAATAAATGGGAATATTGGATAGGAAAGGATAGTAGCTTCTTTTTAAAATGAGTTTCATAAACTGTTTGGTTTATAATGCTATGCTAAATAGAAAAGAGAATGCTTTAGAACTTCTAGAAATGTGGTGAAGGTGCTGCTTAGATTTGTTACATGAAATACAAAACAAAGCTGGTTTTAGAATCACTAAGTCAGAAAGATGGAAGTGGCACTATAGAACAACAAGTCCAATCCCCTGGTCAGTGCAGGAACTCCATCTAGAGCAGTGTTTCCCAAACTTTGATACTCCAGGTATTTTGGACTTCCAAGTCCCGAAACCCTAGCCAGTTTGGCAAATTCTGGGAGGTGAAATCCAAAATATCTGTAGGAACAAAGTCTGGGAAACACTGACCTAGTGTGCCCCCAGCAGGTATCTCACCGGCCCCTTTTTGAAGACATCCAGAGAAGGATGCCCCACCACTTCTCTAGGTTTAAAATGGCTGGAGGAAAAATGTTATCATTCACTTTGGAAAAAAAAAGTCAGTCATGTCTTCAATGAATAAAGGAGAGCAGATGTGGCATATATTTATTTAAAAATCTAGAACAATAGTAATATTTCTTGTTGAGATTGTGAAATATTTTTCCCAATGTCCTTAGTATTTCTTTAATTACTGTTTTATTTCTTTTTGGAAACATAACTATAGAAATGGTTAAGATTTAAAAAAAAAACAGGCATGTATGCAGTATGGAACATAATAGAAGCAATGCTTTTACACAAAGACCCAGTTAAATAATTTTATTGTTTTATTGAAATACAAAACATTCTCATCCAGCAAAGATATTTGGTAATTTATATTGGATATTGATAAGTTATGGTCAAGAACAACTGTTTCATAATGAAAATCAAAGTGTAAAAATGGTTTCTATTGCTTGACTAATAGAAATTTATATGAAGAAACACATACAAAAAAAAAATAAAGTTCTGAAATGAAAATATAGTGACTACAATGAGAAGTCTAACTTATACAACCACCAGTAGTGTCTGGTGTGTATGTGATTGGATGTCTCCGCAGGCATTCCCTAAAAATGTTATCTAAGTTGTGAAATAGTACCTTGGCTTCCATGTAGGCTCCCCAGTGATTTCAAGATTCTCCATTTACACATAAGGAATGTTACACCGCTAAGCACTGTAAAACTCAAAAACACCAACAAACAACAACTTTCTGGGACATGCATTTCTAATGCACCATCTACGAGCCATGTGAGAATGTAACTTGTTAGGCAATTTTCTTCACATCACAGCAAAATAAATAGATGAAGATTAGCTCAACTTTTACGTGTATTGACTCCGAACGGTAAACGTGTTAAAAGCAATTAACCATTTTATTGCTTAGATAAGCTGTAACACCTAAATGCACACAGGGAGGAGGTGGTTCGGGGTACCATGGATTATACCCAGAGCAGAAATGCACTTGATAAATTGAAGTAAAAAGACCTGCTGTTCAGTAAGGAAGGAAGCAATGTTAAACTGCAGTAAAATACTGCCACTTAAAGAGTGCTGTTCCTAAGCACATCTACTCGAGAAAGTTATTGTGGCTTTGGATATTCTATACAAATGGAGAGAGAAAGGTAGTATAACAGGAGCTGTGGTGCTTCCTTTTATGTTGCCTCTTTAGACTATCTGAAGTGACTTTGTATTCCAGCCTCTCTTAACATGTATCTTTCTTTCCTGTACTACCCACTTTGCTTCAAGCATCTGAAACACTTGATTTTTTTAAAAGTAGAATGGGTTATTTTGTATTATGTAGTGTTTAGTATACAGTACTATACAGTGGTGCCTCGGGTTACGAAAGTAATTCGTTCCGCGGCCGCTTTCGTAACCCGAAAAGCCTTCGTAAGCCGAATTGCCATAGGCGCTAATGGGGAAAAGCCGCGTTTCGTGCGAAAAAGCGCCGAAAAGCACCAAAAATTTTCTTCGTATCCCGAAAAAACATTCGTAACCCGGAACAATGATTTCCAATGGGATTTTTTCGTATCCCGAAAATTTCGTAACCTGGGTATTTCGTATCCTGAGGTACCACTGTATTTGGTTTTTTTTAAAAAAAATATTAGCTGTGCCCAAATGTTGCTAGCTGAGAAGTCTTGTACAGTAGTGGTTGCGATACTGTGAAGACTGTATTTTATGGTCTGTTGCAGCTTTCCCAACCTTATCTTTTCCAGGGTATAGGTAATAGTAAATATGTCTTATATAGAACACAAAGTATGTCGGTTAATTCTTAAAATAGTATTTTATAGAAAGCTGCATCCATTTGTTTCAGGTAAAGAAGTGCAATAATTTTGAGAATCTATTCTATTTTATTAGGTATCATTGGGTACTAAGACTAAAACCTAACAACTGGCTAGAAAACTAAGCTTTGGCGGGTTACAGACCGCCGAAAAGTGGCGGTCTGCTGCCGCCACCGGTTGCAGCATCCGGGAACCACAGCAGCCAAACGGCATGGTTCCCGGACGCTGCAAAGAAGTAGTGCGAAAATCGCGCTCCTTCCTGCGCCCTGGAAAAGATGCCGCAAGTGCCGAAGTGCACACTCGCAGCGTCATTTCTGAGGTGCGACGTGTGGAAGCAGCGCGTCCGTTACGTCAAGATGGCGCCGGCCATGTGGAACAGCTGCCGCCATTTCGTATGGACTCAGTCCGTACTAGGGTTAGGGGCGTCTCTTCCAGACGCCCCTTTCTAACCCTAGTATGGACTGAGTCCGTGCTAGGGTGCCCGTTTGTAACGGGCCTTTGTTTCCTATTGTAAGCCTTGAATAAGCTCCCTCATTATGCATCTCCAGTTATTACACCTATAACAGTTACTAATACATTTCTGACTCCTGTCCCATTATTTAGTATGCATGCCAGCCATTTTGCTGTCCCTTTCAAAATTCAGGATAGAACACCACAGGTTTTAACATTTCCAGCACAAACTTCTGCATATGCATCTAAGCTTAAAGATAACAAAAAATATTCATTATATAAACACTGTACAGTTATTAAATACATTTAGCACTGTATTCTTGATAATATGTATTACAGGTAATGAAATTCAGCAGTTCTGAGGAAAGTAGATGCAGCCACCGTTTTCTTTTTTCTTAGCAAAAATAAACTTCAGTTAAAGTGTTCTTTGCCTTTATGGGGGGAAAATAGATTGGTAGCCTTCTGAAGTCTTTGATGCTGGTCTTCTCAAAGACTCAATTGTTGAGTGAATATCACACGAGGAAGTCCTGTTGCTACAAAAAGGAAGGGAGGAAGGAAAAAAGAAAGAGAAAGAAAGAAAGAGGAGGGGGGGGGAGGGAGAGGAAATAGGGAAAAAAGCCTGTCAAAACCATTTTGGAAAGCTTTAAACCAACTCTGATTCCAAAATCATTTAGAAAAGTGTGAATTTGTGGACCTAAACTCGAGGTTGCTGTTGGGATAAAGTCTTATTCCCAGGTATTTCCCTTTTTATTTTTTTCTAGATTCCCTGAGAAGCTGGGGACTTTCTTACACACATATTGGCCTAAATGCTGTTGTTCAATCTGATTAAAGTAAAATCATTGAATCAATGGGACTTACCTATGGGTTGATAATCATTCAACTACTGATTGAATGGGTCTACTCTAGTTGAAACTAACCAACAGGTTGCCAACTGTGAGAATATTCAGCAGTAGTCCTCCCATCCACCTTTTGTCACTTGCTAACAGGACAATTTGGAGGGCTCCTCTAGTCCAGATTTTCTTATTTAATGCCATCTCTCAGCATTGCTGAAATAATCAGCTTGGTTGCTGTTCCTCTTAGCTCTGTTCATTGCTTGTTTCATCCTCAGTACAACATAATAAAGTCTGCCCTTTCTTTATGCGGGGGATCCGTTCCAGACTCCCCCACGTAAAACAAATACCGCCTATGCTTGAGCCCCATTTAAATGAATGGGGTTTGTGTGCATGGCGGCACACACATGCCACAGGCACACACCCATTCGTCCTTATGGGACACGCCGCCCCTTCCTTCCCATGCGGCTTTCAGCGTATGCTGAAAACTGCGTAAAGCACACCTGTGTATGACGTGGCACACTAATATATTGTAGTTTCATTCTGTTTTAAATTGAAGTGAAGTTTCTCAGCATTTTCAGAACATTTTTGGATTTACTTCGAGATAAGAATTCCACTCCACCTGACAAATATTTTTTGTAGGGGAATCCCTCTCTTTTAAGCTCACAAACTGGAAAATAGGGTAGGGGCTCCTAAATTTACTCTCTTATAGGAGATAGCCTTTTCTTTAACTTGTATCAAGCCTTTTGGAGCTCAGAGTGACATTTCACTTTCACAATACTTTTCTGTGACAAGTTTGGCTATTGACAAAATAGAGGGTGTTAAAAGGTGCATTTCCATTCATAAATGCATAAGCAATGTAACTGAAGGGCTCTTCATTGACATTAAAAAATGACAGTAAATTTAAGATGATAAAATTGAGGGAAGTTCCTTCCATTGCCAAGAATACAGACAATAATTTATAAATAAAAGTAAAAAATAAAAATGAAACAACCCCACCCTGCTGCACAAACCTTTAGATCCTCTGGCTGTGGCTGGAATCTGCGGCTTCATACACTAACTTGTCAGTCTTTGTTTTGCGTCTGGTGGCCTATGATGAAAAGAAAGACATATGTTTGCTACTTGCTATCAGCACCATCAGGACCAAGAAGCTAGTCCGGACATACCATGCAGGCAGCTTATCGGACGATCTCCACTAACGGAAACATTCTGCTACAGAGATGTGTGTTTCAGTGGATTAGTGACAGTGAGGATTAGTAATGTTTAGTCCTGGAATACGGAAGGCTACATAGCTGGTAATAGAAAAGTTTATTGTGATGAGCGAGGGAAGAATTTTACGATTTAGAGAAGGCATGTTTTGAAGAGGAAGAGAAGGAGGAGGAGGACTACATGCATGCATTTTACCTCCATGCTCTGTTGTGTGTTCATTATTTTGCAATGCCCCTTGATCACTGCTCTCGGAGGAATTGCTGCAAGCACTTACGCTACACGGCCCACGGCAGAAACTACTGATGGGTTCATCGTGATCAAAAGCAGGATTAATTCTTACAGTGTTCTCCGCACTGTATGGGCTGAGAGGAGGGCCTCTATAGAGTAGAAGATGTTTGTTTTATTATTAGACTTCCTATTTGCAGCTTTTAACAGGTCAAAATTTGAAAGAAAGGTAGGAAGGAAGAAAAGGTAACAGGAAGGGTTGAGCTGCTTACTCCACATTAGTCCTGCTTTTGCATTTCCATCGTAATTTAATTATTAAAGTGATGAGGAGGAAAATGAGGCATAGTAAGCCTAGCATCACAGCTTTGGAGATGTTGGATCGGGCAGGTGCTGGAGTGTATTTTGTGCAACGCTCTCCTCTGTTTCTACGTACTGGGCATCTAAAATGTGGAGGAAAAGCAAAGCAAAACGGTATATGTAAAAAAGTAAAACAAGAAGGGCGCAAAAACCAAACTACTTATAACTCAGAAGAAACCATGTAAGTGAGCATACCCTTAAGGAGTTTCATTGTTCAAAGGGAACAGGGCAGGAGGGATTTGCCCTTTGTTTGATTCATGCAGGGGCATCACTAGGGGTGTGTGAGGTATGTGGACTGCACTGAATGACATCCTAAGTGGGGGTGACACCATTGCTTCCCGATCTGTAGTCTGCCTTTTGGCAGACATGGGCTGTGGCATTTGCCTGCATCTCTTTAAAATGCTGGATATCATACTCATGCTGTATGACGTTGTAATTTAATGGTGTAATTTTAATTTTGCCAGTTGCTTGTTTCACTATTGCCATTACATTCAGTGAATTGTGATTTATGAGTAAGATTAGTACAAAAAAACATTACTAAGGATTCTGTATGGTGTAGTACAGGAGGAAGTCAATGTGGGATGACATCATGGGTTATTGCACCAGGTGACATCAAGCCTAGACAAATGCACATAGCAAAGGCTTAATGTAGCTAACATGGTGTAGTGGTTTGAACATTGGATTATGACTCTGGAGACCAGGGTTTGAATCCCTGCTGAGTCACTGTGTGAACTTGGGAAAGTTCCACTCTCTCAGCTTCTGAAGAAGGCATGGCAAACCTCTGAACAAATCTTGCCAAGAAAGCCCCTGGGGGTTGCCACAAGTCATTAATGGTTTGAAGGTACACTACCAGAAAACAGGGACTCTTGCTGTAATTTGTAGAATTTTGTCATTCACAACCCTCTCTCGTTTCAGTCATGCATGAGTCACACCTGAGACACCATGAGCAGGGCATCACTTCCATTCATATATGATGACAGATGTCCCTATTGTGATGTCATTTCAGCAACAGACCTTTAAATATATCTGATTAAGCTGTTTTTATACAGTGGTACCTCGGGATACGAAATACCCAGGTTACGAAATTTCCGGGATACGAAAAAATCCCATAGGAAATAACTGTTCCGGGTTACGAATGTTTTTTCGGGTTACGAAAAAATTTTTGGTGCTTTTCAGCGCTATTTCACATGAAATCGCGGCTTTTCCCCATTAGCGCCTATGGGTTTTCGGCTTGCGAAGGGTTTTCGGGTTACGAAAGCGGCCGCGGAACGAATTAATTTCGTAACCCGAGGCACCACTGTACTATATTTAAGGCTATACAGTATATATACAGTCTAAGCCGAGAGGCAGTGTGATGTAGTGGTTTGAGCATTGGTCTAGGATTGTGGAGACCAGGGTTTGAATCCCTTCTCAACCACGGAAACCCACTGAGTGATCTTGGGAAAACCACACGCTTTCAGCCCCAGAGGAAGCCAATGGCAAACCCACTTCTTGGTCCTGAATCTTGCTGAGAAAACCCTGTGGTAGCCTTAGGGTCAGCATAAGTCAGAGACTGCTTTAAGGCATGCAACAAATAATTTTATGCAATACAGTGCTATGTTTAATACTATATTGTCATATTTTTCTTGTGAATGACCTCAAAAACTTGTTATCGGGCACCCAATAAATGCTATTTAAAAAGTGAACAATAATGAGAATCACAGTAATCTTCTGTAACTTGGGCAAGTATCTGACCAGCATCCTTTCACTCAGCCTCATTTTTTACATGGAAACATGTATAGCTCTGTCTCCCATCACATGCACGGTGAATTATCAGATACGTACCTCAGAAAACTCCATGTACTCGAGCTGGTGGAAGGTCCTATAAAGAAAATAAACTGTACCTCTTCTTCCCCACAAGTGGTGTGTGGGTGGGGGTGAGTGTGTGCTGGGGAAGGGGTTGTCTGAAAGTCTTAAAATATAGCAGCAGTATCCGCATTCCTTTCTCCCTAAGGAGAATATGTAGTTCCATTAACATCCAATTCAATCTACTGTATACTATCTGCTGAGATAACTGAAACATTAACTGTCAGTAGCTTTTCGAGATCACCCAAGGGATAAGCAACCTTTGGTCCTTCAACTCCCATCTGTTCTAGGTGAAGGCCTGTATCAGTTGTAACTCAAAGTACCTGGAAAACCAGTTTCCACACCCCTAGATTACAATCTTGATTGTATACACTGTACTCTTGAAATACACTAAATCTAAGTAAAATCAGATCCAATGTACAGCTTACAAGTATGTAAAAGCAGATGCTTAATAAGGCGCTTCCACTAAGTTTCATGCTGTAGCTTCTAATTTACGTGTGTATGAAGCACAGTTAATGGCATGAGGTAGAAAAAGCACAAGATGACACTGAAATATGTCCATTTATGTCAGCATTGTTACTCTGATAAGTACTGTGTCTCCAGGGAGGATCTTTCCAATCCTGCTGTCTGAAAATCTTTACCTGGGAAAACAGGGTTTGACAGGAAATGTTCTGAACTCTCTTCTTGAACTGTGTTCCCTCTCTGGATTTTCTTACCCATAGTTGCATTATATTTCATATCTATCAGTTGCACAGCAGTATCAATAGGCCTGATTGTGTTTGGAGTCATTTACCTACCTACAGACTGCCCCTCTTCCCGGGACCAATTCACACTTGTCACCATTAACACACAGGTGGGGTTCAATCTCGCACAGACTCTGGCATGGCCGTCCATCTTTTCGTACATAGCCAGGTTTGCAAAGACAATCTGCTTCTTTAGTCCAGTCATTCTTTACGCAGTGTGAAAATTCATCACATGCCATGAACTTGCAAGGGTCCGCTTGATCAGCTGTAATAGGAAGGAGGAAAGTTTTTAAAGTGGATTGATTGATACAGTGCCTCATGTAATTTGGCAAACATTTACTGAGGCTACAGAAGAGACTTGCCACAGATATATAGCACTACCGCTGCATCTGTCATGTAATTTACTGCATATCTTAGAAGCAAATGACCTATCCCAAAGGCACCAAATCCTCTCTGACCTTGAAAGTTAAGCAGGGACAGCTCTGGTTGGTCTTTGCATGGGAGACAGCCAATGAATACCAGGTACTGTAGGGTATACCTCAGAGAAAGTAACTGACAAAACCACCTCTGGTATTGCTTGCCTAAGAAAACCCTATGACATTCATGGGGCTGCCATAAGTCAACAGGCATGCACATACCTTAGAAACAACATTGTCTCTTTTTTTTACATTCACAAACATCAATTATATGTTTTCTTCATAAATTATTTCAAATGTTTGTAAGCCACCATTTAGGGGAAACACTATTTCAAGTTAGCTTCCATGAAAAGTTAAAATTCAATTAGTCATCAAAGTAAGATAGACCATTACCAAGTCATCATTATCATCATTGATATGAATCAATGGCAAAATGCTAATTAACAATGGTCCAGATCCAATTGCTAATCTCAACTGGTGTAAACCTGTTAAATCAATGTCTGAATCATAGATTAAGACTTATGTAAATCCCATGATTTAATGAGTCTATTCTAGCATTCGGGGAAAAAAAATCAAGATTAGGGATCTTGCTTCACACAGAAAGCCTCCTTGTGAACAGCAACCTCTTCTTGACAGACGCCTAACTTTCTACATCAGTAATGTGGTGATGGAAGAGGACGGGACCACTCTGATCATGTGATGGAGTAGAAAGAGCTCTCTCTGTGAGTAAATTTCTGTTTGTGGACCAGGGGAGGAAGCCATCTTTGCTGATTTCCCTTCTCTTCTAATTCCTGATGTTTCAGAGGAAACCACCAGAACAGAACTGAAGTGGTTTGGTGGCTGCAGATGGTAAAGGAAACTTAAAAGATTCTGCCCCATAGTTCCTGCTGGATCACATGTCCTCAACAGATCTCTGTCCATGGTCTCTGTCTTGCTTGATGAGTGTGTGTGTGTGGGGGGGGGGGGGGGGGAATGGAAAGCAAAGTATAAATTACAAATATTATGGGCCACTGTTGGAAACAATGATCTGAAGCCTAGTTTTTCTCTTCATAAGCTCAAACCAATCCCATGTTCTGATGTCATTACACCAAATGTTTACCTGCCCCTTGCAGCCAACAATGTGGAACATGGCAGAGAAATGATGTCAGGACACGGGGAAGGAAGAGAACGCACTGTTGCCATTTACTGTTCTTATTTGCACCAAAGTTCACCCTCATTGTCCCAATGTGTTCAGAGAACAGGATTCCCAGCTCTTCTCCGAAAGATAAAATAGCAGTAAAACCTCTACTAATTTCAGTTTCATATTCCTGTAATTTTGTTGTAGTAATCAGATTCATGAATGTGTTGGCCCCACAGTAATGGTAAAAGATCAAGAGAGATAACATGCCCCACTTGTGGTATAGCTGAAGGACACAATAACAAGTAGCTTTACATCCCTTCCACAAAATTCAGTTATTACAGTGCCCTATATTTGAATGTGTGTTTTGAAAATGAGGCAACACAAAGGTTCAGTGCCATTTTAAACTATTTTCCAAACTATTTTAGGCTTCCTTCCATCAAGCAAGCCTGGTGTTCTGTTCCAACCCTAGCAAGAGATCATCTGGATGAACTTTTTCCATTCTAGGTCACCACGGCTGCAAGATGTATTCCAGGGATGAAGAAAAACATAGCAAGGAACAGTGCTCATTCAGAGAGCAAATATCAATAGCACATCAGAAAGAAGGTGTATGTCTGAATTCTATGCTGCAAAATCTCATGCAAGAGATTGGATTTGTTTCTCCTCTTTACACTGCCTCTAGTTTCCTTTTATAACATTTATTTTTTAGTTATCTGAAAATTTCAGAAGTGTAATTGTGGAGGGAAAATTCTAAAAACTCAAGCAGCAAACCTTGGATTGACTTAAAAATTAGGACTTGCTCTCAAGGAGTGTTTCGCCTGTATCCCACATACTACTGAAGTAGGGTATGCATGAAAACATGAGCCTCTCTGCTGTACCTCACTCCAGTCTAGCGAAAACTGCATACAGAGTAGAACTAGTACAGTGAGTGGGGAGAAAGTGCTGAAAGGTGAAGAACAGAAGCTTAGCAATATGGAGGGGTAAAAAAATATGCCCAATAGCAATATGTGACAGGCAATATACATTATTACTTGATAAATGCCAAAGGCTCTTGAGTATGTTTGTGTGTGTAAATGCTGATATGGTTCATCCTCATGAGAAATGACAAAATGCCAGGAAAGAAAATCTCACTGCAACACAGTGAGTTATAATCTCCTCATCCCATTTCAGAGACATTTTGTACATTTTTGAGACTTGAGTTTTGTACATTCCTGCAGCACAGAATTGGAAACTCTGATAAATGTTCCCTTGTTTGGTCAGTTTAAAAAACAGTGATGTCAAATGAGTTGTTTGTGTCTTTTTTGAGCAATTGGCCTCTCCTGTTGTGCTTGCTGCTTTCATCTTCCTAACTACAGAACGAGAAAGATGCTAGATGCTAGGGATTGGAGGCTCCTTAATAGGCTGTTGCCCTGAGCTGAGATGGACTATCTGGGGGTCCGTTCCCTCCCCCCCCCCCCCCCCCCCCCCCCACACACATACACACATCTGTGGTATGTACACACATCAGAAAGAATGCTGTCTTGGAAGATTTGCCTCTTAGACTAGGACTCTTGGATGCATTGCTGAATGGTCAGATGGGAACACAACCTGTTCTGACCTCTTTTGGGCTGGTTTTGCTAGCAGTACTTTATGTAGTATGAAAGCTTCCATTTTAATCAACGACCATTCCCCATAGAAAAATCAAGCCTTTATAAACTTGACCCTATGTGTCTCATTCAATACAGCATCCACATTCTATCTAAGCTTGTAGGATGTTAAGGAAAAGGAGCCTTGAAGACTGTTGTCAAGACAACGTGTTTAGTTATGATGTTGGCAATAGATGAAGAGTCATTGCTTTGCCATGTCAATATACTCCAACATATTCCAGCAGAACATGGTGTTCTATCTTTGATCTGTGGGAAAGTGGAGAATTTCTGTTCATGATGAGAACTATGTGTACAGCTTTCTTTGGTTTCAGTGATAAGGTAACCCATGGGTCTTCAAAGCAGAACCACCTACAACCACTCATAAAATCACAACTTCAGCTAAATAGTTTACATCATATAATTGGCTTGTCATTTTTAGATAGTTGTCACTGTAATATTTCATTCTGCTTACATGTGTGTTCAGGAGCTTTCATTTCCCATAGGTTGCCTGCCACTTTCTGTGCCTCTTCCCTGCTCTCCTATTTCCAAACTGCAGCTAGTTTTCTACCATTAAGAACACTCAGTTTCCTACTCCACCCAAGCAGATAATCCCTACTTAATGTGTACTTATGTCACAGCAGGGTGCTAATATCCCATTATGTCATGTTCTTTAAGAGTGAAATGCCAAAAAAGTCAGAGTGGGTGGGAGGAAAACTCAGAAACTCAATGCTGTGGGAACAAATTCATCAGTTCTAGGGAATGGGAGACCAACTGAACAGTTGTTCCTGCAACAGCTGTATGTGATTCTTAAGATCAGCACAATCACAGTCCCTGTCAGCAGCAGCATGCTGTACAAAACCAACTGCCAGTAATGATGTACAGTAACATCCAAGATCCACAAAACAGTGATACCACTTTTGGACCTACCAAAAATGCACCAAGTATATATTGCAAACTTTCAAAGCTCCACTGACTTCTTCATCAGGCAAGGTGTTAAAAATCATACTGGAGAAAAGAATTGTGATGATGTTAGTCACAAGCCTTCCAAGTATTATAAAAAAGGTATCACCATTTTGTAGATTTCAGATGTTATTCTACTTTGCTATATGGCCAACACAGCTACCCCTGGATAGGCCAGTAATGAAGTTAGGCTGTGTTACCACCAAATCTTTTTTCTGAGACTGGGAGTGACAGTTCACAGTACCACATCCTGAGAAAATCTATGCATTAGATTCCCTTGCAAGAAAGTAAGTTAATTAAATAGCCACTCAGTTCTTTGCAATAGTCCACATGGTGCTTCTCCAGCCATCAAACAGAACACAGAATAATAACTTAAGAATGGATCCAATGATTTAACTGAAATTGTCCTGTGAGAAAAATAATGGAAAAACATGCAAAAAAAAATCTCATAATCTCACTCAGCCCCAGGGGTTAAATGTTTGAAGCTATTAATTTCCATATATAAGAATTAAATAAGTGAAATCATGCATCTCTAATGTCTATGTTCCCTGCCCAAATTGTACTTTCCCCCCAGTTCTTGATTTTTGTGTGGACTAAAACCTTTGTTGTGGACTAAACATTTCAGTGTATGCAACCCACACCTACAGTACTTGATATCCTGGGGTCTGCACAGAGTGAGAAGCAGTTCTCAGAGAGAAGGCCTGTGTCTACACTTGGAAGACAGCATGGGAACTGGTGTCATGACCAAATGCTTACAGAAGAGCAGTCCCTTTGGTTTCTCTCTCCCCTCCATCCCATTTTTTACATCACCTGGCTCAATATCAAGTGAGTAGCTGTCAATTTCGAGATTAAGACGCTGAGCTGCTGCATCGCAAAAGTCCTCCAATACACAGTGGACAGCCTCTGTGATGTTGTATGGCACCGACTTGGCAAACTTCATTTTACTGTTGACAATCACACTTCCATTGCGGAAATTGAGTATTTCCAGTTGTTTAAACCCTGTGAGGTTGGACTGTAAGTAGGGAAGCAGCTGCAACAAAAAATAAAAAGGAGGCAGTTTTATTTTAAGCTCCTTCCTCCATGTCATTAATTCCACTTACAGACACTTTTCATTGGGGGGCGGGGGGGGGGGACACATAAATCCTCTGTTCTGTTTCACTGACTTTATTAACCAATTTTACCTTTGCTATCAGGTCATGTTTCTCAGTTAAGTGTTCAGTGTCAACCTCTTTAGAAAGATCTTTTTAAAATAATCTATTAAAATAGACTAAGTGCAGTTTTTTTCTAATGTAATTCATAGGGTGCAGTCCATTTAAAAAGAAATCAGTGGGACTTAAACGTGCCTAAAGTGAATTGTAGTGGTAGGTGAAGGATCCTCATAGCTTCCTGTGGGTTTTGCCCATAGTTGGCTATACAAAGGAAAAGGAAGACACCTGGAAATTTATGCATTTCCACAAAGGCTGCAATACTGAATGGTTTAGCATAGTGTAGTAGATCTGTATGCAGACCTATGCTAAAACCAAATATCACACCAGAACAGGCTCCAAAGCCCCCCAACCCAGCTCAGCCATTCCCTGCTTTATGGGGATTGGACAGGGTTGCAGATGCACTTGGTTACATCAGCATAGCCAGTCATGAAATGAGTAGTGCTGGCAGACCCCAGGTGACCTTTGTGTTGATGTCATCATTTTGCATCTGGCTATGGTGAGATGCTTCTGTGATCATGGCCATGAAACTAGAAACGCCTGGGAAGAGGGCTTCAGAGGTTTTTCAATAAGGGAGGGGGGAAATTTAGGTGAATCAGATTGAAGAAGGGAATATCAACCTCTGCAGACCCAGAAAACACCTTTTCTCCAATAAGAGTGAGTGGTGAAGTCTCCTTTAAACAGAGCCTGGATGGCTATCTGTCAGGAGTGCTTTGACTGTGTGTCCCTGCATGGCAGGGGGGCTGGACTGGATGGCCCTTGTGGTCTCTTCCAACTCTATGATTCTAAGGGATATGTCGCCCTGATCGTTTGGAAGGGCGGGGTACAAATAAAAATTTTATTTATTTATTTATTTATTTATTTAACAGGAAGTGAGCCAATATGTGTTTGAGGTGTTGCAGTAAATGATATTGCATGGGTAGAATGGGCCCTTGGTAAATGCTGGGGTTTGATTCCAGGACCCTTCCTGGATACCAAAATCTATGGCTGCTTAAATCCCATTGTATATACAATGATATACTAAAATAGTGTCCCTTATATAAAATGACAAAATCAAGATTTGCTTTTTTGGGGGGTGGGGGTGGGGTGGGGTGGGGGGGGAGATTGTCAAATTGTGGATGGTTAACTCAATGGATGCAGACTCTGTGGATATGGAGGGCTGACTGTATGTTTTTCCAGGCCATTGAGCCATTCTGTTTTAAACAAATGCTATTTTGAAAGGTCAAAATGAATGTGGCTGCTCTCCAAGTGGACTCTGAAGGCCTTTTGGAGGGGGGGCATACTTTCAGGGTCTGGCATGGTTGCTCAGAGAGCAACCACACTGGATACTGAATGGGCACTCCATAGGCTTCAGTACTGCCTCCCTCAGCAGCAGTTTGGACAGGTGGCTGGGGGTGGAGCAAGAAGATCCCCCACACACACCAGGTGACACCAACCTCGGTGACACCACTGTCTGGAGAGGCAATAGCTTTTCCTGGGTGTTTCTGAGACTGTTCCTATATAACGAGAGTTCTATAGCATTAATGTCTTACCAAGCTCTGCCAGAGGAAATCTCTAAATATCACCCCTTTCCCCAGGCACAGAAACCAGTGTGATCATTCCTGCTGCCATTGCAGCGGATACTCCAATGACCTTGAGTGTGGCCATACTGTAGTTTTAAAGCATTTTAACTGCCATGGGCGACTGGAAGGCCTGGATGAATGAGTTAGCAGCAGGTGGCTGCTGCCCTACTGCTGGCAGCCCTCTGAACTGGGTGTCACCTTAGGTAGTGATGCCATTGCTTTATTTTTAACTTGGTCTGTGTGCATGCGCATATGTGTGTGCATGCGCACCCCTCAGAACCAGCTGGGAAAAAAAGCAGAATTCTCTCTCCTGGATTTCTAATGTACGCACTGAAGATCAGAAAGAGGAAGAGCTGCTGTTTTCTCTTGGCTGCAGAACACTCAGATGGTTCCTGAACACCTCAAATGCTCACCTGATCACTAAACAGCTGTGGGAGTGTCTGCCTGTCCTTCAAGAAGAATTGCATCAGACAGAACTGCAATGCAGGTTCTTGGACTCTAGTTGTGTCCCCTTGTTTGCATAGGTAATTGAAAGGAGGCTGCAGTTCTGCATGTGCTTTCTTGGAAGGTAATGTTCAGTCAAGACTGGAGTAATTGGATGCACATGAATGGCAAAGGAGAAGAAGACAGGATATCAGTTATGTATCATTTTAATTTTAGCAGGAATGGGATCTCTGGATGCTGTTGGATTTCAACTCCCATCAGTCTCTGCTAGCATGCTTGATGGCTAGTCCAGCAATATCTGGAGGATCACACATTCCCCACCCTTGCTGATTTGTGTTTACTGTTCAAACTTGGGCTGAAAAAGCTAAATGTGATAAGATTTTCTTTCTAAAATATCAACCTACCAGCTGCATGAACTGCTGTTCAAGTGCCTTGTATTCTGCAGAACTCCGATTGAAGAGGTCATCAGAGAAGCGCATGTTGGTGACTCTCAGGCTGAAGAACACCACCAACTCTTTGCCTTTGGCTGCCGTTGTCATGGAGCTTGTAGTCACATATTCCAGTGGAGGAGCTGGGGTCATGTCTGGGATTTCTGGCATGGCATAGTAGCCGCTTCCCTCCTCCTCCACCGTTGCTGGGCTCATTATGTCAATTGGGCCCAGTTCAGTGGCAATGTCCTGCACTCCCATGTCAAATCCTGTAGGGATGCCGACATCAGTTGCTGCTGCCCATACAGAACTTGTTGCTTCAAAAGACTGGTCTATGACAGCTGAGGGGCCACTGGTAGCTGGCAACAAAATGATTTGTTCCGTGGGGCCCAAAATATCATCTTCAGGAACAGAAGTGGGCAGGCCAGGGGAACCAATGAAGTAGGGCATTGTGCTCAATGTGGCAAAAATGTCATCGCCAGAAGATTCCAGCTGGCCTGCAATCTTTATGTCTGGAGAAAGAAATGAATGTTAATAATGAGCAGCATCCAGCCTTTAACAAAATCACTCACTAGCAGAACTGAGGTGAGAAAGTTTTTAATATTGGTAGTGAAGGTGGAGCCTAAATACTTTAAAGGCACCAGATCCTGTCTGAGCTTGGAAGCTAAGAAGAGTCAGCCCTGGTTAGTACTTGGATGGGAAACTACCAGTGAACCTCAGGTGCTTTAGGCTATTTTTCAGAGAAAGGAACTAATAAGACCAACTCAGTATCCCTTGCCTAAGAAAACCCTATGAAATTCATGGCATCACCACAATTCAACAGATGATTTGAAGGCACATATCCACAAGAGAAGAGAAAAGATTGCATTACAGTACACAGCCATGTTAGTCTGGAATGCAAAGGGATCTTGCAGCACCATTGAGACACTAACTGTGCCAAAGAAGTTGTAGCATGAGCTTTCAGAGACTTGAGAGATTATTGCATGCCCTTTTTGCCCAATCCAGGCACAGTCTTAAACAGGTGAAAACAAATTTTATTGCACACCTCTTTTCTTAACTTAGCTGCATTGCTTGCGCAATCCAGACTCCTGGTGTACTTTCCAAATGAATGTTACTTTCCCATTCTTAGAAAAGTATGCCAGGAGTCTGGATTGGGTACGCGATACGGCTGAATTGGACAAGGAGGCATGCAATAAGATCCGTTTTCACCCGTTTAAGCCTGTGCTCAACCCATGCCCAGATAGGGTGAAAAACAATTTCCTCCAAGAATAATCTCTTTGGTCTACTCCCTCAGATGCATAATTGAATTAGGCAATCAGAAAAACAAAAAGGACTAGATTTGGGGGAAATAGCCTATTGACTAGTTCAGAATAGTGTCAGTAAGGATTATTTCTCTTTCCCAGTTCTTCCCTCTTTGGGAATACTGGTGGTCTGAGTTGCAGTGGCTCCTAAACTTTGGTCCTCCTGCTGCTTTGAAGTCCCAGCCAGCTTGGACAACAGTCTGAAATTCTGGGAGCTGAAGTCCAAAACATCTGGAGGATCAACGTTTGCAAACCACTAGACAGCTGGCAGCACCATTTTCTAACACTCCATGGCAGTGCTCAGTATGGTGTAAGTTTCTTCCCTCTTCATGTGCAGACTTCTCCCCCCACCCCACAATTTGACTAATTAAAATCTAATGTAAATTAAAATGGCAACATAATCAAAACAAGCAGATCAAAAGCAGTTGTAGCAGCATCCAGGGATGCCAAGAAAAAACAGCAGCAAATAAAGAGATCAATGTTCAGTCTAGATTCATTGTGCCAAAGGGCAATAGAACAACTCCCTTTGTCAATCGGCTATATGACAATCAATAAGAAGAGAGGTGCCCATTCTTAGGTAGGGAGTTCCACAGTGTCAGAGCCACTACATCACAATGTAGTCCCTTGCTCCATTCCAATCCAATAATAATAATAATAATAATAATAATAATAATAATACATTTTATTTATATTTTCCCGCTTCTCCCGGTGGATCGAAGCGGGATTACAGTCAGTATATAATGGAACAATACAATACAAGTGCAGTTACAAATACAAATACAAGTACAGTAATTCCAACAACAATCATTAAAAACAAAATATAAAAACAATCTTCTATCTAAAAACATGCAATATGCCGATCCTGATTAATATCTTGGGGTAAATTTCTGTTAGGGAATAATATTCTTTATAAAGAGTCAGGAGGGTATGCTAATCGGAAGAGGTAAGTTTTCAAGGCCTTCTTAAAGGCATCCAGAGTAGAAATAAGTCAAATCTCTTCCGGGAGATTGTTCCAGTGTGTGGGGGCCATAGCCGTAAATGCTCTTTGGTGAGTAGTTGTTAATCTCACTTTGGGATGTTCAAGTAAATACTTCTCTGTTGTTCTGAGAGTGTGGGGCGGATTGTGTAGGGAGAGGCGTTCCCTCAAGTAACTCAGGCCCAAGCCATGTAGGGCTTTAAAGGTAATAACCAACACTTTGTATTGGGTCCAGAAGCTAATTGGCAGCCAGTGAAGAGATTTTAATACAGGTGTTATATGGTCTGACCTTGCGGTTCCGGCGACTAATCTGGCTGCAGCATTTTGAACTAGCTGAAGCTTCCGAATTTGGTACAAAGGTAGCTCCATGTAGAGCGCATTACAGAAATCTAAACGAGAGGTTACTACTGTTTCAAGGTCTTTTTGGTCCAGACAGGGGCGCAGTTGGCGTATCAGCCGAAGCTTGTACCAAGCACTCCTGGCCATCGCATCCACTTGGGATGATAACTGAAGGGATGAGTCCAGGAGTACTCCCAAACTATGAACTTTGTCCTTTAGGGGAAGTGTGACCCCATCCAGGACTGGGTGGCAAATTTTTCTATCTGGACTTGGGGTACCTATCACGAGTACCTGTGTTTTCTCTGGATTCAACTTGAGTTTGTTTTTCCTCATCCAGCCCTCTAGAGGAAGTGTAGGAAATTGAGCTTCTAAAGAGGAACTTAATATGTGGGTAGGCACTTCTACGGATACTGTTCTCTTTAGTCAATAATGCCATTTAGTACATACATAGTAATGGAAAGGGTCCCAGTGTCACTCAGACCACCGAGGTGACATGTTTTGTGTAATGTCTAGTAAAGGGAGCTGTATAAAGATGAATAGCTGTATGTAACATCCATGTGTTTAGCTGTATGCATGACTGGGAGTTCTGAGTGGTTGGGGGTTCCTGAGTGGCGAGTCTATGTCCAGCATGTGCCCAGGCTCCCTTAGATAAATATGTGCCATTATATGTACCCAGGATGACTTATATAAATACGTGTCGCTATATATGCTCGGGTTCCTGTATATAAATATGTGTCAGTATATATCCCCAGGCTCACTTATATAAATTAGTGCAGCTACATGTGCCCAGGTTCCCTTATGTGAAATGTGGCACGGCACAGTGCACATCACAGATATAGCCAGCAGGTGTTGTCCTTTTTCCCATTCCATAAAACATAAGGAGGACTAAATAACCATTCTGGACTCTTTCCATAACCAATATTCCTTCTGTAGTAGTCATCCTCTTGAACAAAAACTAATTCTAAACAATCACCTTGGGTATCTGATACTGTTATCAGGACCATTGGTAACCTACTAGAGGCTATGACATTTTCTCCTAAATGTACCCAACAACATTGTGCGATATACAGAAAGACAAAGTGTCTTGTCTCCAACAGTCTGAAACTCCATGTTCTGAAAGAAATGTAATGGTGATAATGTCAGGAAAGGAATTTAGGAACACAGCATGAAGAATAAGGGCCGATTATAGCAGCTTCAACAATAATTCACGTGAGTAAGGTTGTGTCCTGCAAGTTCCAATAAACATTTATTACTTGGAAGGTACATGCACATTATCATTACACATTTCCCAAGTAATTGGTTTGAAGAAGTATCATACATTTATAAATGGCAATTAATGGCAGATTAGATTACAATGAGGTGACTTTGATTTGAGTTTCATAAAAATATTCAACTCTAATTTGTTAATTCTCCCTTCATATATATCTGTTAGTTTATAAATATATTGATCCTATATTTCCTTGAAAGTTTGCCAATACACCCCTGATTTAAGACTGGATGGTAACAAGGCACAGCGTGCATGTGTATCGGGGTGGGGTGGGGTAGTAATGTTCAATAATTACATTTTCATGTTTGAGATTGAATAGGCCTGACTGATTAATAATCTTAATAAATGAATGAACACAGAATGATACACATTTTGTTTAGAACATATGGGTTGTATTCAGTGCTACACTTCTAGAAGAGCAGAATTCAACATCAGTGGCTGGGGGTGGAGGTCAGTCTGTCCTCCTCCTCCTGCTCCAGAGCACCCTGAAAACCTGCTGTAGATGACTAGAAAACCCTCTGGAACAAATTTTCTATTCCATAACTGCTAAATTTAAGTTCCATAAAGTGGCTAACTTGCATTCTGTGAACAGATCCAGGTCTAACTTTGTACACTGTTTCTGCAGTCCAGTGGGACCCTCCATACTCAAGAACTATGTGACTGGAATCCTGTTAGTGAAATGGGCACATACCTATGGCTTACATGTGCATATGTCTCTTTTTGGATGGATTGCAATGTGACACTCTGTAGCTCTTTGTGCCCTTAGGGTCGCCATTAGTAGGAAATGACTTGAAGGCACACAATAACGATGTACTGAATTCATTGTTTATTAAAGTGGATTTTAGAGTTGCATAGCATGTATGTATTGGGGACATCAGATATGATTGAAGGTGTAGTGTTGGAGAAATTCTTGTTGGTGGTTCACAGTGAAGATAACAGCTTGATTCAGGAATGCATAGATGTATGGGGATGCTGTTTCTCTTGGGAAACAAGATGTAGAGGGAAAACTATTCCATCCCAGACAGGGCCCCAGGGTCCACTTTCGTAGGTTGGTAACATGAGTACCCAGCTTTTTGGGGGCCATTGACTTACACATTGTAAACTGCTGAGGGAGTGTTAGTTCACTGATAAGTGGCATAGAAATGTACTTGCTATTGCTATTGCTAAAATTGAAAGTGTTTAAGGGGAGTTGGAGGATTAGACCATAGTGGATAGTGAAGCACATAAAGTTTTAGGGTGGTGGTGGTTATTGTGAATACTGGGTTTGTGTTTGGGGATGATAGCAGTTATGTCTTTAAACATATTCCTGCTAACATCTACAGTTACTGGAATAAAGTTCTTGCTGTTTGAAATACAGAAGACTGCTTCACGGAACTGTGGGGGGTGAGGGCAGTTCAGATGATGGCAATGTGGCTGGTCTGGGCTCCGAGGGGAAGGAAAAGAAGGGTGCTCTGCAACTGTGAACACACTCCTATTTCTTCCCCCTTTTGAGCTGAGGCAAACCAGTTCATCATATGACTTGCTTCCCTGCTCCCTCTCCTCCCCACCAATAAGTAGAGACAGCAGCCACAGCTCTTCCTGGGGTTTGACAACTATTTTGGACCAGACAGAAAGGGCTAGAGGATAGCCCCTTCTACCCCATCCAAGTAAAGGAGACATACACAAGGGTGGTGGATGTGGAACTACATGGGCACTGCCTTATGCTTGATCTTGGCCTGTGTCTGCCATCATTACCCCCTTATATTAGCAACTTCTTCTACTGTGGTGCTAGTGATTTATTAAAATACCAGTTACTTTACGTTCATCATGCTTATGCAGTCACTCATTGACCTGCATCCTATTTGTAGTTCCAGCTAGAGTAGATCAATTGAGTCAAGTGGATTCACATATTTGACTCATTCGTTAGCAATTGATTCAGTGTGTCTGCTTGAGTTGTAGCTATCAATAGAGTTCAAGCTATCAACACCAATATTTTTTCATCATGGATTGCCTAGCTAAGATTTGCTCAGAATGTCATTTCAAAGATATTTATCGAACATGAAAATGTAAGACAAGATCCTGTGTCATCATCAGGTATAGCAGCTATGACAGAGTTCCTACACCTTGGAACCATTGGAGCTATATCTGATCCTTTGGATTCCATCCTCCCAAACACCACCTTAGAAACCAGACAGCCACACCAAACAAAGGAATTCTGAGATTCTAGGGAGCACCGAATGATGATCCATCTAGGTCTTTCCTACCAGCAAAGTGTAGTGTAAAAAGCAGTTGAATAGGATTCACAGGGTTAATTCCATATCTCCCCTATGCGTGCTTCTGAAGTCTTGCCTATGTGGTAATTCTACACTTAACAATTCTCCAAAGAATTTGTTCCCTGTGATCTTTTCTCAGAAATCATCTATTTTCAATTTACATCCCCTGGTAAGACTTTTACCATATTTCCCCACAGTATAAAAACACTAATGTAAGTTTCAAAGGGATATTGTGGTATCTTGGAGACTAACTGAGTGAAAGAAGTTGTATCATTATTTTTTGTAGATTTAGTTCCTCAAATGCATGTAGACTAAGGGGCTGTACAAACAATCCTTTCTGGGGCAGCTCTGTACCAACCCTGGATGCGCTGGGTTGGGGACGCAGTAGCCTCATGCCAAAACCCCAAAACAGTGCAAATGTAGAAGCTGTGAAATGCGGCTAGAAGGGGCACCATAAGGGCTGCAGCGCGGCTTTATGACACCCCTCATGCACAGTGCTGTTTGGACGCTGCGCATGAGGGATGTCATGGACGGATGCGTACCAAGATGGTGCCTGGGGTGTGCAGTAGGGTTTGGAAGTGAGCGAATGCTCCACCCTACTGCAGCCCTAGTTCATGGTCAGGCCGGCACAAAATGCCGATCTGGACTGCCCCTAAGTCTATGAAAGCTAATGCTACAATTTATTTCACTCAGAGGCTGTACAGACTGGCTTGAAGCGCTGGCGTGGGGGTGGCATGGGGGTGTGTGGACCCTGCACACCTGATACTTCCCTCACACCTCCTGCCCAACCACACAGCAGGACATGCATTCTAGACTTTAATAAAGCCGATTTCTGTAAACCTAGGTAATTACTGACTGTAATTCGATAGACAAGGATACTGAAAGAGAAGGGAGTTAAAAACAGTAAAAAGGGCTTTTTAAAGTAATGTCCACAGCAAAAGGGGAAAAATGGTGAGAAGATTGCCAAGTACTAGTTGGGAATAGAGAAAAAGCAGAATAATTCAAAACCTTCTTTGCCTCAGTTTCCTCTAAAAATGAAAGCAGTTCACAACCTGAAGAGCGAGGATTAGGTGGTGTAGTGGAGGAAATGCGGCACAGAATAGGTAGAGAAGTAGTACAGTGGTACCCCGGGATACGAATTGATCGCGTTACGAAATTTCCGGGATACGAAAAAATTAGATAGGAAAAAACTGTTCCGGGTTACGATATTTTTTTCGGGTTACGAATTTTTTTTCGGCGTGAAATTCAAACCGCAAAGCGCGGCTAGCGGCTTTCCAGCGCTAGCCGCTAGCCTTTTCGGGTTGCGAAATTACTCGGGTTACGAACGGAGCGGCGGAACGAATTAATTTCGTAACCCGAGGGACTACTGTACAGGAATAAAGCTTGCTACTCTAAATGAATTAAAGAGGGTGTACAGACCAGCACTTTGTGCCATCATGGACCCGAACTAGGGTTCAGCGAGGGCTGAGCCTTTACATGCTGTGCTGGCAGAAATAATTTTAGAATCATTGACAATAATCTTTGAGAATTCATGGTGAACAGGAGAAATCCCCAAAGACTGGAGGAGGACAAATATTGTCCCCATCATCAAAAAAGGGAAAAAAGAGGACCCAAATAATTATCACCCAGTCAGCCTGACATCAATACCAGGAAAGATTCTAGAGCTTATCATTAAACAGATGGTTTGTAATTACTTAGAAAACAATGCAGTCATCAGTAAGAGTAAACACAGGTTTCTCAAAAACAAGTAACGCCAGACTAATTTGATCTCCATATATATATAGTTACAGGCTTGATAGATGAAGGGAATTCTGTGGATGTAGCATATCTTGATTTCAGTAAGGATTTTGACAAGGTTCCTTACGATATTCTTGCAAAAAAGCTAGTAAAATGTGGCCTAGACAGTTCTACTGTTTATGGATTTGTAATTGGCCAACTGACTGAACCCAAAGAGTGCTCACCAATGGCTTCTCTTCATCCTGGAGTTAGGTGACTAGTTGAGTGTCACAGGGATCTGTATTGGACCCTATGCTCTTCAACATCTTTATCAGTGACTTGGATGAAAGAATAGGCAGCATGCTGATTAAATTTGCAGATGATACCAAACTGGGAGGGGTTGTTAATTCCCCAGAGGAGGGGATTAAAATTCAAAATGACTTTCACAGATTAGAGGGCTGGGCTAACGTTCACAAGATGAATTTCAATAGGGAGAAATGTAAGGTACTACATTTGTGCAGAATTTTTTTTGAAATGCACAGATATAGGCTGGGAGACACCTGGCTAGACAACAGTTCATGTGAAAGGGATCTAGGTGCCTTAGAAGACCACAAGCTGAACATGAGTCAGCAATGTGATGCAGCAGCCAAGAAAGCCAACATGAGTCTATGGGGGCTTTCTTTTGCATTTGTTGAAACCTCTTCTCAACCTCATCCTTTCCCTCAAGAGTCAACAAATATCATGGATATTTTTATCTGTAACCACAGCTATTTCTTCTTACATCCACTGTTAGTGTTCAAGTACTCCCGCTAGGAGAAGTCTTTAATTTAATTGGATCCTTTTGAAATGCAGTATTAGTCCCCTTTAAAGATAAACTCAAAGTAAAAGCCAAGCAAGCAAATTAAACTTTAATATACAGATCTGTATATTAAAAAGGTGGTGGTGTTTTGTTTTGTTTTTTAAAAAAGTATAATTTCCCTGTTGCACTATATTAACAACAAGATGTAATGCAAAACATTGCTGGTCCTTGTATATGTAGTGGATTTTGGACAGGAATCATTATCTATCAGCTACTGTGTCATGACTGAGAGCCAGCATTGTACAATGATTTGAGTGCTAGAACTCTAGGAGAGCAGGGTTCAAATCCTTGCTCAGCCATGGAATCTCACTGGATGACCTTGGACAAGTCACACTTTCACAGCCTCAGAAGTAGGCTATGGCAAAGTTCCTCTGAACAAATCTCATCAACCCCCCCCCTCCATGATAGGCTTGCCATAAACTAAAACTGACTTTAATACACACAACAATAAAACTATGTCATATGTTCTCATTTATAAGTCTATCTTTATTCAGTAACAGAATTAACTGTCTGCTCCTGCTGTTTCATCAGACTTGCACTACTACCAATTGGTACCTCTCAAACACTATTTTGCATCTAGTATCATATTCATCTAAGTGCCGTTAAAGCTTCTTCAAGGGTTTCTGCACACTTAGATTGTTAAAAATTTCCATTCCAATGCTCCATCTGTAGTGCATAACACATGCCAAACTCCTTCCCATCCTCCAACTGGATTTCCAGCTACATATTTTTCACTTGCATTTTTTTTACCAAACGCATCCTAAACACACACACACACACACACACCTCTGCCAGACAGTAAAGGATGACTTGAAGGGCTGTAGTTCCGTACGTTTAACATTCCCCTCACCATAATTGCAAATGGAAAAAAGTTTGGGTTACAGGTACTGTTCTGAAGATATGTGGGCTCAATGATGGGTGAGGCTGGGAAGACTCTACACACAGCACATATGGATCAGATACCTTCTACCTAAATACAATTTCCCAAGCATTTTTTTTTACATGGAAGAGCTATATAAACAGCCTATATAGGACAGAGGAAGGAACTGTGCAGTTCTCCACATGCTGAACTGAAGCTCTTAGGTTATCTGGTGTGAATCTTAAAGGAGATTTCAGACAAAGACCTGAGTCATAGCAGTGTTAGTCTGGAATATCAGTAAGAAACAGATCTTGTAGCATCTTTGAAACTAACTGTGTGAAAGAAGTTGTAGAATAAACTTTCATAGGTAATTCAGACTTGCTTTACTGAATTTGAATGAAGAGATTTGCATCTGCACACTGATTCAGAACTGATTCAGAATCGTTTCGGAGTTCCCATTACGTTTACTGTGGTTGAATCTCTCTGTGCCATTTTAACCCTGTTGCCATTCACATTTTGCTACCGTATCGATTTAAAATGGAGGTGCCTCCATTTCCGGAAATGATGCAACACAATCCGAATCAATTTGGTAGTGTGGTCACACTACCAAAGATGTGCATCACTATAGTGCTTAGAAAAAGAACCACTAAGGGATCTGGTGCCAAATGCACTGGTTTAAGTGGGCTTTTTAGCTGCCCCCTTGCAAACTGCACTGAGTGGAGTTTTATTTCATAGAAATAAACTGGTTCCACACTGGTTTATTTCTGTAGTGTGAATAGGGCCTTGGTCTACTTTGTCAGATGCATGCAGTGAACTGGTGCCCAGAAGGACCTTTATAATCAGACTGTATAAATAGCCATAGAAATCCACCCACCCTGGCCTTAAGCAACATCATTCCTCCTGCTTTTGTCTCTCAATCACTATAGTTAATGCTTAACTTGTCACCTCATCAGAATACCCACAAGTTTTGCATTTTTATGGCTATTTATACAGTCTGATTATTTAAGTCCTTCCTGGGAGCTAATTCACTCCATGTATCTGAAGAAGCAGACCAAATGTATGAAAGCTTATGCTACAACTTCTTTCCCGCAGTTAGTCTCAAAGGTACTATACTATACTACAGAAGGGGTAACCAAACATCCTCAAAGAGTGTTACCAGCAAATCAATACAAGCTGGAACTATATGGCTTGGAGGGTCCACAAAAGGAGCAATTGGATTTCTGGCAGTGTCAAGTGTGTGAAAATGGTTTTCCTTTAGGGGTGTTCTTTGCTAATATTTTTTTCAAAGGAAACAACAAATAATTTTTGCAATTTTCTCCCTTTTGTGACCATGTCATGAAAAACTATGCTGTTTTTGAGGACTGTTTGCAATTCAGGAATGTTTAAATTCACACATAGTGAGGGTATTGGTGCACAAAACAGCAAAAAAATCAAGCAGATACTGTTTCATGTGAAGAACATACTGTTTTATGCACACACACACAGAAATGAAGTGTGAAAAGTTTACACAGAGTAAATTCTGAACTGGAAAGATTCTTGTCAGTCCAGGATTCTTCATATCAAGGTTTTCCATTCTTTGAGAAACTGTGTTTTTGGCCATTTAAAAACAAAAACAAAAACAAACAAACAAACAAACAAAACCACACACATTTTCAAGTGTTCTTTTCATCTCTAATTTCTTTTATGTAACTACAGGAGTCTATCGATTTGGGGTGGGTAGAACATAGGTGTCAGGTTGGGAGAATATTTATCCCATTCTGGAACACCTAGGTACTTCTGCCAATAGTAGATTCATGTCAACTCCCTTTAAATCATGTCTATATATAAAACCACAGAAGGAAGGAATTCCCTTTTCCTATGAATACTCAGTCTGCCAGAAGCCTAATAAAGAATTCAATTTCATTATTCAAATACCATGCTGCAGTTTTTTGGTGCAATCACATTTCCCAGAGCCTCAGGGATGGAAATGTAGCATCTTTTTGCTTACTTGTATTTTAACTATTTTAGGCAGCTTATGGAATTAGTGTTTCCTAATGAGAGGATTATAAAGTAAGAGCAGGGTTCTGTATTCTATAAGAGCACCTACACAGCATGAGTCTAATTAGATAGTTAATATGACAGGAGGGCAATGGCAGGTCAATGTAGAGAAGTCATATGGAAAAAGGTCAAGTTTCCTCTTTACTAAATCCTTAATCCATATATAATTCAACTTCCTCCACTTTAAAAAACCGTATTGCTCCTCAAGTGCTATTTAAAAAAATTGTAAGGAAATGCCAATTCAATATCAAAAGTGCTATGTGAGTAAAGACCAATGAGGAATAGCCCACAGTTAAAGGTACACTCTGATATCCTCTTACCTAAGGGTTAGACTGAAGTAAATGGATCTTACATCTGAGCATATGTTTGTATTCTTTTCAACAAGGTTAGGTTACAGTATTAAACCCATTTTCCTAGGAGTAAGCTTCAGCTGACCCAGTAGCTTTTACTTCTCAGTAGACACATGTAGACTCATTATGGTGGGATACAGACGGGCAGGGGAAGACGTCTTGGAGGTGTATTCTGCTGAATACGGAGCCTCCAGACCGCCTGCCCCGGGGGTGTGGCTCAGGTGTATGGGGCTTCCACATGGGGGGCAGTGAAGACGCCTCACCTGGGGCCGTTTCTGACCCGCAGTTTCCATACCGCCGCCTCGGAGGACGCTGCAAAGAGAGAGGCAGCTTCCACACGGGCGGCCAAAAACGGGGCTTTTTTTTTCTTTTGCCGGCTGGCGGATGCGCAGAAAAGAAGCGGGGAAAAGCAGCACCTTTTTAATGTCGCTTCTTCCCGCTTGGGGCGTGCGGGCGGCGTGTTCATGGCGGCATTCAGGTAAGGGCCGTCTGAAGGCTATACCTTCATGACGTCATGAACACACCGCTTTTTGCCCGTCTGTATCCCGCCTATGTTAGGCAAGCTAAACCTGGAACTGGGTAGTGACCCTCATCCAACCAAGGATACGACTGGAACAGCACAGGTTAATTCATGTGATTTACAATATATAAGTGAGTTTGCAATAATATGAAAATGACATTTTAATTAGAATTTTGTACCCTTAAAATGTGATAGTTACAGTCAGCCTTCCCTATCCACAGATTTGGCAGACATATTTGGCATCCATAGATTTGACCATCCATGGTTTGAAAATATTGCTCCCGCACAGTTTCTCCACAACAAAAGTAAACCTTGATTTTGCCATTTTATATAAGGGATATCATTTTATTATATCACTGTATATAATGGGACTGGAGAATCCATGGATTTTGACATCCATGAGGAACCAAAACCCAGTGGATACCAAGGGCCCACTGTATACATAGGATCATAGAGGATCATAGAGTTTGCAGGGACTGCAAGTCCAATATAGTCCAATCCCCTATTTGTTTATAGACAAGAATTTAGGGGTTGCTTCCCTTCTGCTTATAGATAAGCAACTAGGGCTTGGACTTGTGTTTAGTTTGCCAAGAAAGTGTGGAGGGAGAGTGTCAGCAACAAATGCCTCTTATAGATAAGCAACTAGGCTGATATTTATGCTAAACAACTGAGAATGGACTCTTCAGTTCATTTTACAACTGTTTTTCTCCATCTGCTTTTCAGATTATCTTCTGGTTTTCATTGACAGCAGGAGTGGGATTATTTTTTGTGGCTCCTATATCACTCCATCATTTGTAAATAAATGACAACTGTTTCCCTAGAAGGCCCCCCTGAAGGGTCACAATTCTCCTCTAAAAGAAGCCCCCACAGCTGGGTTTATATGAAAAATATACCTTAAAAAATGAAAATTAGAAGTTATCTTCCAGCTTGTAGTCCTTTCCCCCTTCCAGAAAGGATGGAGGCAGGGGGAGGGAATGGCCATTACAGCATTGCTCACCCCTGACTAACAACAACAACCCTAGCACATGAGCCATATATATGAAGTGAAGGTCATGTCTGCTTAGACATAAACAGAGCCAGGCTGGTGTAGTTGTTTGACTAATGCATTAGGATGATGGGTAGCCTTGGACAAGTCACATTCTCACATCATCAAAGGAAGGCAATGCCAAACATCCTCTGAACATATCTTGCCAAGAAAGGCTTGATGATAAGATTGTCTTAGGGATGCCATAGATCAGATTCCTGTTCAACCATGGAACCCACCAGTGTGGGCCTTGGAAAAGTCACACTGTCTGAGTCTTAGAAGAAGGCAATAGCAAACACCTTCTGGGGAAAAAAACCCCTACCAATAAAGCTCCAGGAGAAGATCACAATAAGTCAGAGATTACTTGAAGATACATAACAACAAATAACAACAATACCATAATAAAAAGATAGGCAAAGGGATATTAAGAAAAATGTTTTGCCTCAAGTTGGCTGAGTAGTTTGTGGCTGAGGATGTGGTTTTTAAACTCACACTTTTAGCATCACACTAGACATAAGAAATCAATATGCAATGTGTCTAACTTCAGTGTTCTGGACATCAACAAAAAACATGACCAGCAAATGTGCATGAAAATTTAAGATAAGATTAAATCAACCCAAGCATGATGCATCTGGGAGTGAAAAGCCAAATTCAGTCACTTGTTTTTGTCACTGTCTGCACACAATGTCAATACTTGCAATTTCATTCTTGTTTCAATATTTTCTAGGCTACTAAGTCCAATTGGATATCAGCATAGAAGATAAGAAGGTATATGAATACAACTCCCTCTGCTGGCTTTCTACTCTTATCCCCACCCCTGGTACTGTAGTTAGTTGTTCTTAACCTGTGAGGGAAATGATACAGCTATAGCAAAATAAAGATTTCCTGTACTTTGGATCAAACAGAATGGAGACTGCAGTCAGGAAATCAGAAGATTGAAAACGGGGTTGGCAATTATGAAGGAACTAGACAAGATCATTGAGATATATAACTGAACGCTAAAGTTATAATTGTCCAATCCATTCTTTTCCCTGTCACTATGTACAAATGTGAGATCTGGACAGTGAAGAAAGCGGATAAGAGAGGGAAATAAACTTGTTTGAGATGTGGTGTTGGAGAAAAGTGCTAAAGATACTGTGGACAGCCAAAAACAAACAAACATGTGGGTCCTTGAACAGATAAAGCCAGAAATTTCCCTGGAAGCCAAGATGATTGAAGTGAATCTGCTGTACTTTGGCCACATCATGAGAAGGCATGACTCATTATGAAAATAATGCTGGGAAAGATAGAAAGACAGGAAGACCACATACAAGATGGTACGGGGATGGATCTACAAGACTTAAGCAGAGCTGTGGAGGACAGGGGAGCTTGGAGATGTCTCATACACAGGGTCAGTTATCAACAAAAATATTATTTTGAAAGCATAGCTTCTACATTTTTTAGAGATTCTTGGGCCTGTTACAGACTGCCAAAATAAAGCTGCTTCGGGTCTCTTTGGAGGTACGCTGTTTAAATGATGCATGGGTCCTAAGAGTCCGGAGGTTGCGCCAAAGCCACACTCCATTCCTAAGCACTGGAGGGCAGCTTTGGTGCAGCTTCTGGATTCTTAGGATGCATGCATCATTTAAACAGCATACCTCCAAAGAGACCCGAAGCAGCTTTATTTTGGCAGTCTGTAACAGGCCATCGCCTACCTGGATGATACTGGCTTATCTGATCTAATGTCCCAGAGGTGCAGAGCAGTTTAGAGCCAAACAGCTAAGACAGACCTTAAAACAGGTATAAAACTCAAGATACTTGATTCTCAGCATATTTAACTCTGTCAAAATGAAAAAAAAAAGTTTATAGTAGGCACAGATGATATCTAGACAAGGCAAAAAAAAATGGGCAACTGATATCTAAAATCTAGCTGAAATGTTATTTACATTTTAGTACTTTTTGTATCATGGGATAAAGAATGAAAATTATTATGTTAGTGCATATTCTCTCTGTGTGAGAGAGTTTAAGTGTACTGCTTGGCAGTGTTTTAAAACTAGATTCTGACCAACTCAATACACAAAAATGCATGTTCTCTCTAAGTGGAGAGAAATGAATCTAAATTAAATCCTAAATAAGATGCTTAAACTCTGAGGTTCCCATCTGCTAATGTATGCTATATGACAGATTAGACATTATGACAAATCCTTTCATATGGTAATTTAATTCTCAGAAACACACCTTTGTGGTACCAGTATTTATTAGACAGTGAAATGACTAGAACTAAGAAAGCACAAAGTGTGCCAGAATTTTGTAAAGGAAGATTCACAGTTTTTTTGTGTGTTATTCAGACTTCTAGAACATGGCCACATAGCCCGAAAAACCCACAAAAAACTATGGATGCCAGCCATGAAAGCTTTTGAATCTAAGGCAGGATACAGACCGCCCCCCCCCCTTTGAGGCGGCCTGCACCCATGCCTTTCCCCACCGGATCGGGGCCTGGGCATACGCAGCGGCAGCCCTAGAGGCCCCAATTTGCCGCTTCTCCAGGTATCGGGGAAGTGGCAAAACACCTCTTCCCCCCGGCCTGGAAAGGGGTGTCCTTGGGGCTTCATGCCCCAAGGACACCCCGCCAGCTGTGGGGAAAGAGAGAAAGAGACCACTCAGCCCCTTTCTCTTCCATATTGCTGGTGCGGCTGTGTAAAGGCTGCACCAGCGATATGCACGGCGAAAAGGAGCTCTGTTTCGGAGCTCCTTCCAGTGCCGCTGAAAGGACACCACAAGTCCCCTTCAGTGGCGAGAGCACATCACGCCCATGCCATGCTGTTTGGCTGCGGCACAGCTGTGATGTCATAATGGTGGCGCCCGTGTATACATCATGCTGCAGGTACATGCTAGGGTTACGGGGCATCTGTAAGGGATGCTCTGAGGCAATCCTAGCACATATCCAGGCTGGCGCAAAGCGCTGGTCTGGAAAGCTCCCCAGAATCCTTTAAAAAGAAAAGAGAAGAAAAGAAAAAAACCAAGCGGAGAATCAGAAAATGAAAATAATATCAGTAGTACTAGTCCAATTATAAGGCCTATTTCTCGTCAATTACCCAGCCTAACAGTACTGATGTACTCACAATACTCAGTCATGGCATACGTTAATTGGTTTTAATGTAGATTTATGGGACAAACTCAAAGAGCACAGAAGTGTTTTAGATGTGGTGGAATTCAAGATAGGCAGTCAGTGAGTCAGTCAAAACACAAAATACAGTTACTGGCATTCTGTTGGATGGTGCATCAAAGGTAAATCTAATGGTTTCAGTACATAAATACGTATTTACACATTTCAGGACTAAAACAGTATTTAGGCCAATCATCATCATCATCATCATCATCATCATCATCATCATCATCATCATCGCACCAGTTAAAGCAGTTAACAAGGTGACTAACATGAAGACAATGACAAAAGAACATTTTAAAATTGTTTAATTTATATATCAAGGAAAAGTGAAAAGTTATAAGGTCCTACTAAGTGAATGCAGGGACAGCCTATCTGACTGTTTTTACCTCAGGGAGCTCAATTACACAGGAGCCTTGGTGGTCTCAATCCTTGGGGTCTGATCATTTCAGAAGGTGTTCAGCCCCCTCCCCAGCCTAGCCTTTGAGTGAGCTTCAACCTCCTGCTCCCATTTCCAGGGGTTGTGGACAAGCTACAAAATATATTTGGTTGTGAGATATCCTGCCTTGCAGTTCTGATTATATATTTTAAATACTTTCACATGTCAGAGGCTAACTTGTAACATCTTCAACCAACTTTCTTTCAGACACAAATTTCTAGGTGTCTTTAATAGGAAGAAAATGTCTTTATTTGGGGAAAATAGTTGTAAATGAGATAAATTTCAACATAAATGAAAAATGGCACACTGATCTAAAAATCACCACTAAAATGGATTCACCCCAAAGCCAAATGCTTCTAATCTGTAAAGTTCGATTCAAATGATGTAAAATTATTTAATTGCACTCTGAACTTCCACCCTAATTCTAAGCATATTTTCCTTGGAATTAAATGGGACCTCCTTCCAAAGATTGCTTTGATGGTACACTTTAATATAATTTTAACTGTCAGGACTGCATTCTAGGAAACTGGGGATTTGTAGTTTGTTGGGATACTAGAGATCTCTCTCAGAAAATTCCAAATAAGTCTCACAAGTACAAATTCAAGGATTCCACAAGACGGAGCCATAACAGTAAAAGTGGGATCATAGCCCTATAATTGTGTAATGTGAAAGTGAACTAAGCATTGACTTACTAATTGTTCCATTTATCTATGCTATTTTTTCAGAACTGAAGGTCAGAGGTATATTAAATATATGCATGGTTAACAAAGGAGAAATCTGGTTTGGAGCCCAATTTCAGGAACAGCCTTGGATCCTATTAACTGGGAAGCTGCCAGAGGGAATGCATCACTCTTGAAAATGCTGGACCTTTCCATTGCAATCTTATGTATTTTTTAAATACAATGTCCTTCTGAATTGCTTTATCTGCAGAAAGGTTTGAGAGTATAATTTGCAATGTTTCTAACCCCTATCCAATCCCTGAAGTAGGGATGGTAATCATTCAGCTTTCCAGATGATGTTGAACTGCAACTCCCAGCATTCTTCACAATTAACTATGCTTGCAAGTGCTGTTGGGAATGGCTGTCAAACAACTTCTGAAGGGCACACAGTTCCTACCCTAGGATTAGAGGGTAGGTTTCAGAATGTAGGATGGGGTGGAACATCTGCTCAGTACTATTATAGCACCCCTCCAAATATTCTGGAGGTCACCGTAGTCACCATTGACCATGCTGGCACTTATACTTCAAAATCCCTTCAGGTTGGAGAAAGCTGGCTAGAGGTCTTCCACAGGATTCAAATTATCTTTTATACTTAATCTCTACATCAAACCATTAGGGGAAACTGTTTGGGATTATAAGTGTAAAATCAATGGGTCTCATATCTCAGTAGACATATCCAGGAATGCTTCTTGGTGAGACTTTTAGTATACAATTGCACTGTCACAAGCATGGATGTTTATGGGACATCCAGGTGTGCCATTAGGTGTGAGATTAACTGCTTTGGTCATCATATTGATCCAAGGATGAAGAATCTTTCATCATCCAAGGATCACATTCTCCTGGGAATAATCTGTTAGGATGAGGGGTGGGGCTGAAGTTTGTAGTAGGCAGAATCAGAACTCAAAAGTATTCTCTTTCTTTCTTACTTTTTCTCCCTCTGTCCTCTGTGGACTGCCAGGAGGACAATGTGCTCTTGCCAGAGGCCTGAACTGATAACTAGCAGAAGGCTTTTGAAATTAAGCCTAGAGCTGTATGCAATTAGGTTGAGGCCTCCATGTGTCTCTAGGGCTTCAGTTTGCCCATCCCTGCATTAATGAGATGGAAGGATGGATATAAATAGCTGAAACATATAAATGAATAAAAAGTTGACTAGCTATCTGTCTAGATAGCTAGATAGATAGAGAATTTATCTACACTGTGTGTATGTTTGAGATAAAGAGAGAACAGAAATATGGAAGGCAGTTATATATTTGTGATGACAATATGGAGGAGAAAAAGTAGTATTATCAGGCTTGGTTAATGGACTTTCAACACAACACCTTTTTAGTAGAAAGTTATTTTTAATTTGGGCCTATAAGCTAAAGTGCACAGCAAGACAGTGACTAGTGGCTGTATTTTTAATGCACATTTATGTGAAATTCAGAGCTGTCCATAAACCCAGTGAGACTTACCTCTGACTAATCATGTGTAGGGTTTTGCTATGAATTCGCTAGTACCTCTTTGGATAAGAGTGCAACTAAATTTTGCAAAATATATTTATTCTTTTTAACATAAATTATTTGTTGTTTGTGACTTTGTATCTGAAACAAACCTATACAAAATCATTTCATTCTAGAGCAATCAAATATCAGTTTTCTTTGGTACAAAAAAAAAAGCTTATATAGGCCTGGTACATACCTGTGATGTAGTCCGGGCTGGTGGCGGCAGTTATTCCGCTGGCGGGAAACCGCAGCCACCAAATGGCATGGCTTCCCACCGGCGGAAAAAGAACCTGCAAAAATGGGTTCTTTTTATGCTGCAACGGTGGCATAACAAGTGTGCCAATGGCGCACTCGTTACACAAGCGCCATGTGGCACCATGCGGATGCCGTGTGATGCTTGCATAACAATGGTGGCGCCCATCTGTACAGGGCACTGCCATTTTGATGCAATGATGACATGCTAGGGTTAAGGGGCATCTGCAAGCGCTGCCCCAAGGCAACCCTAGCACGTCATCAGTACGTGCTCCAGGGCCCGTCTGTACTGGGCCATAGTCAGCCCTCCTTAACCATGAATCTTTTATTCAAATATCCACGGCTTGAAAATACTCCAAAAATATATAAATTTCAAAAAGCAAACCTTGCTTTTGCCATTTTATATAAGGGATGCCATTTTACTATGCCACAGTATGTAATGGGACTTAAGCATCTATTGATTTTGGTATCCATGGAGGTCCTGGAACCAAACCCCAGTTGATATCAAGGGCCCACTGTACTGTAAAACCAGGAAAAAATTACGAATGAAAAATATGAATGTCCAAACACAGAAATGTAGGTAATCTGAAACTCAGCTTCAGTACCTTTTTTCCAAAATCTATTATCTAATATCAATGATGCTGATAAAATTGCTTGCAGTTGTTTCACAAAACCACTAGAGTAAAAACAATTTCATATTGCCTCCAGTGTTTCAACCATTGACGTGGAAAAGCACTCTAGCCTCAAAGCAACATATATAGAGAGACATGGATTGTTGTTATTAACTTCCGTCAAATCAACTTTGACTTAATGCAACCCTATAAATGAGAGACCTTCCAGTCACCCTATCATCAACAGTCCTGCTCAGGTCCCACAAGTTTAATGTTGTGAGTCTGTCTACCTGCAATGTCGTCTTCCTCTTTTCCTGCTGCTTTCTACTTTATCAAGCATTATTGTCTTTTCCAGTGGGTCATGTCTTCCCATGAAGTGATCTTGGCATCTAGGGAGAGTTCAGGCCAGATTTGTTCTATGCCTCATTTATTTGGCAGTCCAAGGTATCAACCAAACTCTCCCACAGCACTACATTTTGAATGAGTTGATTCTTTTCCTATCAATCTTCTTCACTTTCACAACTTTACATAAAAACTGGAAATACATGGAAAGTCCTGCCTTTGGTATTCAGTGATATATCTTTACACTTGAGGATCTTGTCTAGTTCCTTCATAGCTGCCCTTCCAAGTCCTAGTCTTCTGATTTTTTGACTGCAGTCTCCATTTTAATTAACGACTGAGCCAAAGTATACACAAACTTTGACTACCTCAATGTCTTCATTGTCTTCTTTAAGGTTATGTAAATAATTTGAAGTCACAATTTTCTTAATGTTCAGTTGCAAACCTGCCTTTACATTTTCTCCGTTGATTTTTCTCAGCTCACATTCCAATTCTTTGCTATTTTCTGATAGTACTATCATATCGTCTGCATATCTTAAATTGTTGATGTTCCTTCCTCAATTTTCACACCTTCCTTTGAGTCTAATCCTGCTTTTTGTTCAGGATACAAGTTAATGTTATGTTAAAGATGCATGTTAAACAGATAGGGTGATAAAATGTAGCCATATCTCACCTCCTTGCCAATTGGAAACTACAGTATTCCATTTCTCTGTATACTGTCCTGACAGTAGCTTTTTCTTCTGAGTACATGTTATTCATCAGGACAATGAAATATTGTGGCACACCCATTTATTTGAGAGTGAGTTTTTCATTATCAACATAATAAAAGGCTTTGCTATAATCTATAAAGCACAGGCTGATTATCTTCTGAAATTCTTTGGTTTGCTCCATTATCCAACATGTGTTTGTAATATGACCCCTCATGCCTCTTTCTGTCCTGAACCCAGTTTAGACACTTGGCATTTCTCACTCTGTATATAGCAGAAGTCTTTGTTATAGAATTTTGAGCAGCATGTTGCTTGCGTGGCAAATCAATGCAATGGTCCTGTAGTTTCTGTAATCTCCGGTTCTCTTTTCTTGGGGGATTGGAATGTATAATATTTCCAATCTGTCTTGTTTTCCATATTTGTTTACCAAATTTAGATGTAACTAGAGCAGATTCTGTCTCTGTAGCCTGGAGCAGTTCTATCAATGTGCCATTCTTTCCTGGTGATTTATTTCTCCCAAGTGCTCTAAATATAGTTTCGACTTCATTTTCTAAAATTGTAGGTTCATCTTAAAACGGTTCTTTCTTCAATTAATCCTTCATTGATTCTCTTTTCTATAGTTCTTCCATGTATTGTTTCCATTGTCTTTGTAAAATGTTCCCTTGATGATTGCATAGCTTTCCCACTCTTGGTTTAGGTTTCCCTTTGATTTCTTGGATCTTGTGGGAGTTCTCTTCTTCTTCCCTTTTTGTTGTCATCTTCTGCTTCTGTGCATTGATTATTATAGTAGTTCTTTTTGTCCCTGTGCACAAGATGCTGAACAGTGGCATTCAGGGTTCTGACCCTATTTTTGTCATCTTTTAATTTTGCTTGCTGTCTGCCCATAAATGCTCAAAGAGTTTCTTTTGTCATCCATTGACACTTCTTTTTCTTTTTGGCTGCAGACAGTCTAAATTACAGCAGTGCACTCCTATAGCACTGCTATTCCACTTTAACTCCTCTGGCTGCCTCCTGTTGCATTCTGGGATTTGGAGTTTAAGGAGAGGCATTTAGGATTCTTAGCCAAAGAGCTCTTAGGCCTCACTGAACTACAAGTCTCAGAATGCAACAGGAGGCAGCCAGAGCAGTAAAAGTGGAATAGCTGCACTATAAGAATGTAGTATGGTAATGTGGTTAGTTTTTTTCCAATTCTTTCCTGCAGTATTAAACCTAATGGACCAGGAGCCAGAAGAACTCTCTCCTGTATATATATATTTAAAAAGCAGTATAAATGGCTTGCAAAATCAGGCAATACTGCGTACAAAAATGTGTGTGCTGTGAGAAATTTGTGTATAGATTTTCATTCAGACTGATGTGGCATAAAATGAAAAAATGTAAGAGTGGACAAAAAAGGGAAAAAGAGCTAAACTAAAACTGATTCCTCTGTCTCTAGGAACCAAGGCTGCTTGTGTGTGTGTGTGTGTGTGTGTGTGTGTGTGTGTGTGTGTGTGTATTGTGTATATATCAATGATATCTAGAATCATATAATCATAGAGGTGGAAGAAACCCCAAGGGCCATGTAATCCAACACCCTGCCATGCAGGCAGATACAATCCAAGCACCCCCGAAAGATGGCCATCCAGCAACTGTGGCTGGCATCTACCATGTCAGGATGAACAGGGAAGCCATTGAAATCCACAAACATCTGGATAATTTCAACCAGAAAGAAGAAACCCTTAAAGTGAACAAAGTTTGGCTACCAGTCCTGAGGAACAGCAAAATAAGGACTCAGCAAATGAAAATGGGAAACCACTCAGAGCCAGGGGCTTTCCCAGCAGATAATGATCACCAATTAGCAGACATTAATCCTCTTTTGCATTAGCTTCCCAGCCTGAGGCCAGCCATCAGCACAGAACAATACACATGCAAATCATTCCTGCATTCCAAGGCTCACACAGTAGATATACACCCACTTTTTTCAGGCAAGCATTCTCTGAAGATGCCAGCCACAGATGCTGGAAAGAGGCATGAGGGGTCATATTACAAACACGTCAGGAAGAAAATCTTTTAGAACATGGCCGCATAGCCCAAAAAACTCACAGATCAAAAGCAAATCGGAACAGAATGGAAGCAAAAGTCTCAGCAAAATATTTCTCCCAAAGTATGCCATAAAAATAACCCCCTTATGCTTCTTTGGTTAAATAGCCAAAGCCATTAAAATCTGCCAGCCTGCTTGAAACAAAATAAAACAAAGGAAATGACTAAAATCCATCAATCTGGAATATGAAACAAATTTGTGACTATGTCTAGAGATTAATGAGATAGAGTTGAAGGCTGCCTTTATCCACTGGCAATGCCCATGTTGTTTATAAGAAAATTATGTTTGTTTTGATCTGCTCAGCATTTTGAGAGTGGCAAGAGATGGGGTCCTTTGCATGACTAAACTGGGATGTATGCTTTGAAAAATCAATTTATTATTGATAAATATCCATTATTTGAACAGCTCTTCATTCTCCAGTAACTATCAGTTTGTGCAGATGAATGCTTCTTATCTGTAGAACTTGCAGGCCACTGCGCTTGCCAGAAATGCAGATTTCTTTTGTTTCAAAAGGCTACACTAAAGAGTGAAATTGTCAGATTAAGAATGGGCAGCATGACTGAAGGGTCCTTGACAGTGTTCACATCAAGGGTTGCCCCTGACAGCAGGGTGAAAAAGCATGGAATACTCTGGCATTTGTACTATGCTGCTTTGATCTTTACACTGACATCTGGGCTAAACAGATTGCTATGTGTTGATTGTTATAAATGCAGATGTTTATAACGACCAGAATAAAACTAATAAAATGTGGTCAGCATCAATTATAGTTCCATGTTCTGGGTCAGTGGCAAATATATGGAAGAGAGAGGTTACAGGAGTGGCTAGTGATATCTTGTTCAAAATGTAAGGTTTCTAATAAGGATTCGTTCTTATTCTTTTCAAAGGTACAGAGCATAGAGGCATGCAATATTAGCTGCTTCTTATCATCTGCCTGTACTCAGACAGAGGAAACATCTGGTGGGGAACAGAGAAAGTTTGATGGAGCCCTTTTACCTGATACATTGCCAGACCAGAAAGCCAGATAAGGGAAATGAGGCTAATGTATCTCAGACAAAGCCATACGGGGACTTGCTGTCAATCTGTTGTCAGTGGAATGAGTTAAAGCAGATCCCTTCCAGCTCCCAGAGTGTGTAACTTTCATTTCATCACTTGCTGTCAGAGCCTTTGTCACACAAGCCCTAACAAACTGTGCCTGGGCTCCCTTTCTCTTGCACAAGCAATTAACATTCTACAAAAGCCAGTTTTCTACTCCAACCCCCCTGTAAACCTTATTCTGTAAGGGACTGTGCTCACCTTGGGTTCTTCATAAATAAGCAGGCCAAGGCCAAGGAAGGTGTCCTTGCATGCAGTTTGCCTCTCTTCTGGTGCAGTGGATTGGTGCTTTTCCATATGTATACATTGGGACATCTCATACTTTTAAGAAAATACATTGCATCTTAATCACTACATCGCCACATTCCTTACTTCTCTAAAAGGGGACACCTTAAATCTTTGGTTCAAAGGATCGAAAGGATCTTGGGGAGGGTGTGCATTCTCTATGCAGACACACAGTATGATGAAAAAAAACAAGGCAGGCAAGGTATTAAATATATAGCAGCACAACTATTTGTTAAACAAAATACAAAATACACACACACACACACACACACACACACACACACAAGATACCATTATTGGCCAATCAAAATTCACAAACTACATTGTGCAAGCTTTTGAAGCTTTTTGAAGCAAGCTTTTTTTTTGGGGGGGGGGGGGTTTCTTCATCAGGCAAAAGATGTTTAAATGTCATACAAGAGAAGAAAGGTGATGATGGTGGAGTCACCAGCCTATATATGTTGTTTCTATTGTAGGCCAGGTGTTCTAGAGGGATCACAGTGCAGGCAAAGGCAAAATGTAGGATTGTGACTCTACCACAGTCAATTTTCTTCTCCAGTGTGATTTTCAAACATCTTTTGCTTGATTAAGAAGCCAATGGTGCTTTGAAAGCTTGCTTGTGCATTTCTGGCTGCCAATAAAAGTATTGCTTTTTTGTAGATTTTGTTGTACTTCACTAACTGGCCAACACAGATACCCCCAAATAAATATCCTAGATTTGAAGGCAACTATTTTTTTGTTGTTATATGCCTTAAAGTCATTCCAACTTATGACAGCCCTAAGGCTATCATAACGTTTTCAGAGGGGTTTGCCTTTGCCTTCTTCTGACAGTCAGAGAATGTGGCTTACCCAAGGCCACGCAGTAGGTTTCCATGACCAAGCAGGGATTCAAACCCTGGTCTACAAAGTCATAGTCCAACACTCAAATCATTATAACACACTGCTTCTCAACACAACTATAGGAAAGAAGAAAAGCTGGCATATAGATCCTGTCTGGAAAAATTCTACAGCACAGTTTAGACAGACTAATCTGGGCTCATGGTTTCAGAATATATGGGAGCAGGGGAGAGATAACAAGTATGACATTTGGGTTAGGCAGATCAGGTAGTCTTAAAAATGAACAGTTCATCTAGGGTGCCTTACCAAACACACACACACACACACACACACACTTTTTGGGATCTATTAGACAAATTAATTCCTTTCTGGGATGAAAGGATTCATGTATATTTGCAACTGCAGTTCATTCCTTCCAGCATGATTCATAAATAAGCACACCAACTATTCTACAAAATATGTTTTGAACTAAAGGACAGCATCTCAATGGCATCTGTGGCTTTTCCCATTTAATGTTCAAATAAGAAGGTGTCCACAAACCAAAATCCATAACTGACCATGAAGTTTGTGTTACCTTTTAGAAAAATGAATACACTAATTCCAGAAAACTGAGAACACTGTTTGTTCATAACAATAAGACACTCCAGGGAAGCCCAGTGGATTGGGTGGGTAATTGCCAATGGGCCAGTACTGTCTTATTGCCGCTGCCCCCTCTTCTTCCCCAGATGTGATACTGCATCTGTTTCACACTGCTGGCATTCCTGACACCTCCATCTTCTCTCCAGTTCAGTGTGGAGAGTTCTCACGCACTGGCTTATCTACAGAAACCAAACTCTTACAAGATGTTGGGCCTGCTTGTCTCCTGCACTAATTGCAGTGGATGAAGTGGAATACATACTAAGCATCTGTCAAACCAAGGGCCAGTATTGAATCAATAAGTTCTTTTTTCTCCACACTTCAAAGACAGGTGCTTACTTCCACAGTACACCAATTGGTCACCGAACCCGTTTGTCAAATGTATGCAAGAAGTATAATATTTCTAACAAAATCCCCAAATGCATTTCTGTGTCTCTTTTTTGTCATGATCTTAGGATTTCTAAGTATTCAAGTCTGAATTCCCAAAATTGGATATGTTTATAGTAGTGGTCTGGAGGTTATGACTGTCTTAATCTCAAAGCTATCCTAGGCAGAAGTTATGACACAGGGGTCTTGCAGATGAGGTCAAAAGGGACAGCCAGAGACCACTCCCGCCTTGATCGTGCCGGGACTGTGGTGACCACACAGGTCCACTTCTGAAGCCAGCAGGAGTAGCTTTTCATTGCTCCTTTTTGTTCCGGCTCTTCCAAGTTGGCACGCTCTCTATATAGATTCGGGCCATGTTCAGGGCATGCATCATATAAATGTCATGCCCCTAATGTGGCCTGAAACCTGAACTTTTGGTCCATGTGTTTTGGGCCACAGTAACTTAAAGTATGAGCTGGAAATTTGCCTAAATTAGGCAATTTGGCCAAAGATCTAATTTCCACCCTCAATTACTGACCTCCTTTACTTGGACATGGGTTTGTTCACTGGGGCTGTGCACAAGGCTCCTGATTTAGTTTAGAACCTGGTTGAATGGTTTGGTCTCTATTGATTCAGATTCCAAATCAGGATTGACATTTGGGGATCTAGATCATCAGTCCTCCCATGTTGACTTGCATCACAGAATTTAATGTATGTTTTTAACACATTTACATAACATTTGAGGGCACGTTGGACCTTATAGAGGAGATAAAACAGTCTAGCTTCAGGAAGGTAGCTCAAGACATTTTTGTGATAGGCAACTGTAAAGTCTGCTGTTTTTGAAAAAAAAACACACATTATAAGCTGTTCTTGACCACTGCCTTGGCAGTTCACGCTGCTTTCATCCTGACACTATTCCTCTGGAACATGTGTTAGCCATGTCTATTGTATTTTTACCTAAGATAAATGATAGTATCGTACTGATACTCAAAATGATAATAAAATGACTACATATTTGAAGAGAGGGTTTCATTTACCAGCAATGCAATTAGTGAAATTCAGTTCCTTCAGCATAAGGAAGTAGAATATATGTGTGTGTTTATTTAGCAATCTGGGCTGGTGTTGGAGACTTTCCTCTCATGAACTCTAAATTTCCTCTATTATATCTCTTCCAGAGTTCCCTGCTTAAGGCTCTTCACCTTGGGGATGGAGAACGTAAGTGCTAGTGGTGAATTCACAGCTCACACTTTGTCTCTGCCCTATGTATCTTTCCCCTACTGTCTGAAGCTGGGACTTTTCTTCAGCCTCTACCCTGAACAAGATTGTCTGATGTTGCTTCATAAAGTGTTGTAGTAAGCATCTGATATTCTAATCTACTTTAGCTTGACTCATTTGCTGCCTGCAGTGAAGGCAGACAGAACCCCTGGGATCCAGTCTCACATCAAAATGCCCCCAGACAATGCTCTGATTTTCTGTGATGTCTCAGACCACCTGCCTTCTATTTAATACCTAAGTAACAACAAGTAGAGACAGATTGAGGAAAATAAGTTTGAAAACACAGAGAGACTTGTTAACACTCAAATTAGCAAGAAAAGCAAACAGAAGATTAAGCTAATCTATTCAACAAAAGGAAATTAAAAGAGGAAAAAGAAAGTCAGTAAAACCAACTCAAATAACAATAAGTAGCCTTAGATCCCTCACCCTAGCCCTTTCACAAATGCTGAAAAAGGTAGTGGGCAGAATCCCTATCTGCATGTATCGCTTCCCAATTAAACCACGGTACATTATTGTCTGGCATTGCAGATACATGTGCATCCACATTGTGCATTTGGTTTCACAGTGTCACAAGTTGTGCAACCTCTGTGTAAATCTGTAACTCCCTTATTTAGAGTTCAGCTGAATTGGTTGCACACACCTAAAAATTTATTGCACCCATCCCCCCCATGATGGGCACGAGAAGGGGATACTCGTGGGCGTGTGTGACCGGGAAAAAACAGATTTTATCACACACCAAAGCGTCCTCAAAAAGGCCACATTCTGGCACCCAGCGCCAGGCCGTCCCCGTCCAGTGCTGAGGAGCACCATTTTTGTCTGCCTTATTTCACAAGAGAACAAAGCAGAAATGGACTTAGAGAGGAGGGACTTTCTCCGTGTCTTACCGCATGATGCTGTAACACTTCAGTTCTCTTCTCATGGTAGACGGATTTAAAAGTGCATTTTTTTAAGCTGGAAAAATCAATACAACAAAAGACATGCTTTGACAACTGTCTCCCATGGGAAGATAACTGAAGCACTACAACGTCATGTGGTAAGTCACAGAGAAAGGCGTTACTCTCCAGCACAGCTTCTATTTTCCTTTCTCATGTGATTAGGCTGTTAGTGCACATGCTTGCGGATACTCATGCATACTATATTTCTTATATGGTGAGAATGATAATGGCTCACCTTTTCAGGATATTCCAACTTTCACTGAGATCATTTTATGTCAAGGCTCTGGAATATTTATATAGAGGAAACATTGTTATTACCTTAATTCAATAAAACTGATGGGAAGACACTTTACACCTATGAAAGGAAATTCACATTCTAAATGTAAGGAAGGCACCTCTTTTCTAGCTTCTGTTCAAGTGGATAGCAGAGGGATTTCCTGCTCAGCAAGGTACATGACAGCTTACCTTCCCCAGGGAGGTTCTGTGAGTCTATGCTAGAGATCTGGTCTTGCATCCGCTCATCTTCACTCTTCTGATCACTAACTTCCTGAAAGATACCAGCAGTAAATGTTGCAGATGTGAGTGACTGTTCAGTTGGCATCTCTGAATATTCTGGGATTAACTCATTGCTGGCTGATTGATCTGCTGGAGGAGGTGCATCAAGATCTCCTGGTCTGAAAGGAGGAACCCCAGTACCGTCCAAGGCATTGAAAGGCACTGTGGGCACTGAATAATCTATCATAAGGTTTGTATCCTCAATCTCATTAAAAGATTCTGTGACTGTTGCTGGACTTGCATAAACCAGTGGTACGTCAGATGTCTACCAGAAAGAAAAATAGAAGAAAGAAGTGAAGAGTAGAGAGCAAAGAGCAGCAGCTAATACTCACTTAAATGTACTAGAAATAAGGGCCACATCATATATTATTTTAAGACTCAGATGCTTTCAGTCAGGGTGAAAATAACATGGCTCTCCAGATATTTTTTGACTGTAACTCCCAGCATTCCTTGCTACTGAATATGCTATCTAGGGCTGATGGGACTTATAGTCCAACAACATATTGAGGACTACATGACTCCTGCCCCTGCTTTACGTGTACAGGTAACATATGTATTCTGTAAATAAACCTAGATAGATAGAGCAGCTAAATTTGTCAAGGAGTTTTAATTTGCTCTAGAGTGCCAAAAGAACTTGAAAACATTATGGTTTTGGACTATAACTCTGAAACCTCCAGCCAGCATGGTTAGTAATATTACCAAGCTTTGCCTTCTACATCCTGTGCTGCTGTAAACCAGGAGTCCTTCCACACTACACAGTTATTGCACTATGGTTCCACTTTAACTGGCATGGCTGCTCCCTATGGAATTCTGGGACTAGTAGTTTGGTGAGGCACTAAAGAACTGCTCTGGCTGAGAATTTGAAATGTCTTTCACCCTAATCTCAGGTTTCATGATTTCATAGACTGGAACCATGGCAGTTAAAGTGGAATCACTCAAATTCTGTAGTGTGAATGGGTCCCAGGTGTTTTCTCTGTGTAAAAGTATGAAGATCAATTGTGAGTTACATATGTACAGACAGACACATATCCATTGAAAGAAAACAGTTAAAATCCTGCAAAGTAGTTTCATAGGATAAAAAGAAATTCCTGTGTCATGAAAACATTTTTCTTTTTTCTTCAAAAAGTTACAGACAGCCAATTGAAATAAATATTTGACCACTTGCCCCCTGGTTAGGAATGCCATAACCCGGCGGCCCCCATGACAAACCCACTTTTGGGGGGCCCCTCCCGTTCCCGGTCCGGTTTGGCCCCCAGCCTCCGGTTTGGGGCCCGCGCGGCGCCAACCCACCTTCCTCTGCCTCCCCGCGTGGTCATGCCACCCACTTCCTCCTCCTCCTCTGTTCCAGGCCATGCGGCCGTGTGGAGGAAGCAAAGGAGGAGGCGAAGGAGGAGGTGGTGTGTGGGGGGAGGCGGGGGGAGGGGGGGGGGAGGTGGGGAGGGGGGAGCGGGCATGCGCAGGAGGTGCACCTCCTCCTCCTCCTCCTCCGTTGCAGGCCGCGCCAAGCGGAGGAGGAGGCAAAGGTGCCTGCCTGGCTTGGTGCTCCTTGTGTGCACGCCAAGGCAGCAGGCATTGGCAGGCAGCCACCCACCGCCTCCTCCGCCTGGCGTGCCTCCTTGCTGGGCACTTCCTTGGGCTCGGGAGGCGGAGGCAGAGGAGGAGGCTGAGGCGGAGGTGGGTGGCTGCCTGCCTCCTGCCTTGGCACGCGGGCGGGGGGGAGCGCGCCAAGGCAGCCAGCCACCTCCTCCTCCGCTTGGGCCTGGGCTGGGAGGCAGAGGAGGAGGAGGGAGGAAGGAGGGAGGAGGAGGGAGGAAGGGAGGAGGGAGGAAGGAGGAAGGAGATAGGAAGGACAAGGAGGAAGAAGAGGAGGAGGAGGAAGAGGATAGTGATGATGATGATATAAGCCAGCTTCTGAGGCACAACCAATGTAAGTTGCTCTGATTTTTACAAACACATGCACAGTGAAAAAAAAAACAAACCCAAAGTCCCTTGACCAAGTACACACTTCTGAGAAGTAGAATTGAATCCAAGGGCAAACCCACTTCTTGTTAAATCACCTTGACATATTTAATGTGAAACCCAAAGAGTTTGGTTATGGAATAAGCCTCTGAAATATGCAAGAGGCCATGTTAAGTAAAGCCATGTTCAATGCCCAAATGTGCTGTTTGGAATGGGGGGGTGGCCAGAAAGGGAAAGTCCATTTCTGTCATCTGTCTAGGAATAATGCCCAAATGTCCTCCATTTTGATCATGCCTAAGAAACATGTATTTATATTAACATTTTTTTAAAACCATCAATTTTTTCGCGTGTCCTCCATTTAAAAAAAAAAGTGTCCTACATTTGAAAATTTTGTCCTACATTTATCCTATATTTGTCCCTGTTTGGAGGTCCAGACTTATGGCAACCCTACCCCTGGTAATAAACATGGGTGTCACAACTTTTGGAATGAGCAATAGGTTCACAAAATCGTGAAGTGATGAGGAAAAGAAGAAAAACCTGATGGCTCTCTCTTCCCCCTTTCTGTTTTTTAAGATGAGGATAGATGAGCATGTAATGAAAATCAGTAGAAAATAGAACATAAAGGTTTGCAAAGCAAGAATCCACAAAGCCATTGGAGGTAAGAGTAGGGGAGAGACAGCAGGAGATAGAAGGAGACTTGCATGTGGAGAGACCCTTGGGACAGAAGTATGTGGCCACCAAGGGCTTTTTAAAAAAATGTATTTTTTTAAAAAGTAAGAAAATTGCAATATAGAATAAAATAATAATAAAGTAATAACAGTGATTAGAATAACAATATATTACTTTAAATAAAATAATAATATTGATTTTTATATTCTGTCTTTTAATAAGTTTTATATTGCTTTAATTCCAAAGACAGTTAATTGTGTGTGTGTGTGTGTGTGTGTATATATGCACACATACATACACACACACACACACTCAAAAATAACATTATATAAACACTAATTTTTATATGGTTTTAATCTGTGCTGCTTTTAGTCATTTGGAAGTTACTTAGAGTTTCATTAATGGGGGAAAAGGCAGCATACATATGAATAAAATAATAATGATTATTAGTAAAAATAACAGCAGTAAACAATAACAATAAAGCAGAGAGAAGATGAAGGGAAAGAAGGTATAGATCAAAGAGAAGAAGTAGTGTCCTTTCTCAAAGACAACATTGTAGACCACTGTCTGTGTCTCTGGGATGTGAATCATATTTACAATCAAAGTTTTTTGTTTGTAATGATTTTATTGTGCTCTTGAGACAGACGTGTATATTTCAAAAGCTTACCTTGTGGGGGAAAAGGTATGAAGACATTTACTCACCAATCCAAGTCCAGCCCCAGCATCGGTGATAATATTGTCTGAGTCACTAGATGGCCTAAGCTCTGCTGTTGGAGACAAACACAAAGGATCATTGTTCTGTAAACCCACTTAAGTTATGTACAAATAAGCTGATTACTGACCAACGTGTTGAAAGTGATGCTCTATCAGATGATGAGAGGTAAACTTCAACCATTGAATTTACTGCACTGCTAAAAAACCCTGACTTACTCCTGCTGTGTTGAAGTTTCTTTTGACATCTATCCCACATCCTCATAGTGGCCCAGGATGACACTGTGAGCACTGTGAAGGATGCAAAAATGGAGTCCAGGGGCCTTTTCACAAATTATAGCACAGTGATTACTTTAACATCCATAGTTCCAGGAAGAAAAGGACAGCAAATGTGTTAGGCAATGGACCGCTTGAGGACAAACTGAGGTCTATTCAGCAGCCCATCTCTGCTGCACATCAGAGGATCCTTGAAAACTAAAAACAAATCCTTGGGTTTGTAGTTTGGTAAACAAAAACTGCCTGCTTCTAAACACCATTCTGTAAATTATAAATCCCAAGATTCCACAGGATGGAGCTATGGATGTTAAAGTAATCATAGTGCTATAATTTGTGAAAAGGCTCTTGGACTCCATTTTGCATCCTTCACAGTGTCATCCTGGGCCACTATGGGCACGTGGGAGGAATGTCACTTGCCATGAAAACTGGAGAAAAGCCTATGAAATGACCTTTCTTTCTTTCATGAGGTGAGTGGGTGGGATGAGAAAAACAACAATCTCGTTTTCTGAGGGGAAAAATATAACAGAATCACAGAGCTGGAAGAGACCTGTCCATCCAGTCCAACCCACTGCAGTGCAGAAAGGCACAATCAGTGCACTCCTGGCAGATGGCCATCCAGCCTCTGTTTTAAAATCTCCAAAGAAGGAAACTCCATCACACTCTGAAGCAGGAAATTCTATAGTCAAACAATTCTAGTTCTAGTCACGTTGTGTGCGTAGCCAGGAGCCATGTGATTATCCCATTCTTTTGCTGGACTTCCGATAGCCCGGGCAGCAGGGAAGCTGCATATTAGCAGAGCTTACAAAAGGCACTTTTTTGAATCCCCCAGCCAGCTTGGCCACTGGTGGCTATGCTGCCTAGGATTTAGGATTTTGGGGGATTCTGAAAGGTCACTTATCCATGTTCTGTGTCTAGAGCCCCTAGTTCACAAAGGCCAAAATCTGACCAACTAACCATCAGTAAACTGAAGCGTCCCAAGGTCCATGGATAATGATTTATCTTCTTGTAGTGCCATGGCAACCATCTGCTGAAGTTCTGTCACTTTTGGCTTGACTGCAGGTATCTCCCCCTCTGTACTAAGGGGAACTTTTTCATTTTCAACTTTGTTGGAGCCAATAGTTGAGATGTCATCCGCAAGGCCTTTCACTTCACTTTCATCCCTCTCAAAGTTAACAACATACCGTGCCACGGTGCTGCTTGACCTGTAGTGAATGAAGAAGGAAATGGTATTTCAGAAATGATTCAACAGGGTCTACTCTACCAGGTGGGTGCTGGAGAGGTATCTGCCTCAGGCAGCAGACACTGGAGGAGGCAATTAACTGCAAGTTGTTGGAACTGTGTGGTGCACACCACTTGCTCCACACACCCTCAGCTAGCCTGCATCCTTCAAGTATGGTGGAAGATTTTGTTCTGTAGCCAGTGTGGAAATAACATTCCACACTGAAGATCTTATGAAGATCAAATGAAGAGCTTATTTTTATTTTTGCCATAGGTAGCAAAATATCTACAACTGATATTCAGTATTGCAGTTACAGATGCATAAGCTAGAGTTCTGTAACTGGTCTTCATTCAATAAGCCTACATAGTCTTACTGAAAACCCATGTAAATACCATCTCAGTCCGTCTTAAGATCAGGCAAAGTAGGTCTGTTCAGCTTCCAGTTGGAGTACAAAGTGGATCGTGTTTCTACTCCCAGCTAGGATTCTGGCATATACTTTTATGTGTCCTTAGTACTTACTTCATTGAGATTGGTTCAGCAATGGGGAAAGACATGGTAGAACTGTCTATAGTTAGGTAATTTATTTTAGTAGCTGACTTGCTGATTTATGTAGTCAAAAGAAGCAACAACTTCCAGCCTGGTCTCTGTATTAAATCTAGTCACAGCACATATGGTGACAGACACAGGTTAGAAGCCATTGCCATTGATTCAGTTTTACAGAAGGTCTTGTATGACTCACCTCAGTCTTACAATTTGACTATGCTATTGCAAGCTCTTCCCCAGATAACCTACACAACAAGGTGAAAGGGCATTTAACTTATATAGCATGACACATTATATAATATAATGACAAAATATAAATACAGATATAGTTTTTTCCTGACAGACTTGGCAGGGACATAGATGCTGATAAAGAGGAAGACATCTTGAGAGAATTGTCCCTCTGCAAACCCTTTTAAAATGTTTTTTTTTAAAAAAAACAATTTATGAAGCATAAAAACACTGATTATCTGTGTAGAAGTCTTCCCCCAAATAATAATTTCTAAACTGAAACAGTACATTTCCTTCACTATTTTGAATATATTTGTTGTTTTTACTGGGGGAAGTAATCCGCCTCCCTCCCCCAAATCCTTCTCTTTTCAGTACATCCATTGTTTTTTTTTTTATCTGCATTGCAAAATGGCTTGGGCTGTTGACCATGATAGCATCTACTGTACAACCAGTAAATAAGTAAGTAAGTAAGTAAGTAAATAAATAGGAACTCTTCCCTCTCCAGCATCATTTCCTTGGGATATTTTGGGGATTGAAATAAAAAATCTCTCTGGGGGCAGAGCACCGCCAGTTGAACCTTTTAAGCACAAAAGGGCTTAGTAGTGCTTAAAGGTGGGGGGGCACAGCTGTCAAACATTAGGAAAGCTTGTCATTCCAGTGACAAAGCATGCATCTCCCATTATTAGTTGTTGTTAAACCCAGCAAACAGGGAATCCCATACCAAGTAAACTTTCTGCATCTGGCTCAGTTACTACAGTAATTCTGTTAAACTGGAGCTATTGTTTATAAATTGTGTATAAATTGTAATAATTAGATGCAGATTAAAGAGTGACAGTTCAGCAGTAAAATAGATGCAACTGTATTTCTATCTGCCTTGCTGAAGAAATAGATGAGTACTAAGGTTTTTTTTAATTATAACTAAATTTTATTTTTCCAGATGCAAAAAAATGCACAGAAGTTCTAGAAACCCAATACAAAAAAGAGGGGAGAAAAAAAAAAGGGGGGGGGCAGAAGAAGAATAGGGAACACATAGTCAGAACCATGGAGCATGGCTAGGCAGCTGGTCCAGTTTTGCAGACCAATTGAGGGCTAGTAGGATAATAGAGCTATTCAATGGCTGGACTCCTGTTAGGCCTGGTACACACTGCAAGGAAGTGGTGTCCTGGCAGCAACAGTAGGGCTCGGGACTGCACACCAACTGCACGCTCCCAAGCCCTATGACATGTGGGCACTGCCATAATTGCGCAGCCCCACCCACATGGGGCACACATACATGACGTGCGGAAGCCCGAGCGCCCACACGCCTGTGGGCAGAAGAGCTGTCACAGGGCTGCATTGCAGCCCTTATGACGGCACAAAAAAGAAGCCGCTCTAGGTGGCTCCTTTTTTGCTGCGTAGCATTGTTGCCCTATTTGGTTTCTGTGGCAACGTTCTGCAGCAAAGAGGGGCGGCGCTTCCTCACCTATATGTACAGCGTCTCAGTTTAATTTATATCTGTTTAACTCATTCTTGGTCATTGCAGAAGACCATATTTTTTTTGCTGCCTGCCCCTGACACAGCCACAGAGTTGTTGGTGGAGAGCTGGGGATGTTCGAGAAGTGTCTGGCTATGTCCATGTAGCCTGAGATGGAAAAAGGGCGACCTGTGGATTGCATGTGGCACCCAGGGCTGTTTTCTGGTCCTCAAGGACACCAAGATATAAAAAAGATATATATTTTTTGCAATTTTTTTGCTACCAAATGCCCTCTAGGAAACATAATGAGCCCTGGACCAATTTAGACCTAGAAGAGGCCTTAAAACAAACAAACCAAGATGTGAACATTTTCCTGTTGTTTAAAAATGGCCTCTTCTGAGCATAAAATGCCACAGAGAGGCCTAAAACATGGCAGATATGCCATGAAGTATTTTTTTAATTTTTTTTTTTTTTTGCAGGGTAGGTGCAGCACTCTAAAGAGGACATTAATGAGCCCTCCTAGCCTTCTACACATGCACATCCTGGTATAGACAGATAATAATGATTACACCATCTTCTCGGATCTCTGGGAGTCCCAGATAATGCTTTCACTTTCAGGCATTTGGCTATAGGAACGTAGCCAAAATCTTCTCAGACTCCCCTGCTCTCCAGTGGCCACTGTATGATCATGATCATGTCAGAGGTGGGCAGCATGACAAAGGTGGCTTACAGGGAGAGGAGACAAGGGACATGCTGTAGTTCTTCTGCTTTTTACACTGCATCTCCTCTGTGGGACCTCAGTGTGGGTAAATTCCAATATAGGAAACAGCCCTAAATTTAGGCTGAATAAGACAGCAGATTTTGGGCATCATGAAAGGGCTCCAATTTATCTCATGTTAGAGAAAGCTGGAGGAAAGAAAGGGCTGGAATGGTTTTCTGCAGCTTGTACCAAAATAATTTGGCTGGCTTGGGGTACAATGCACCTTAAATTTCATTAAGGTGACCTTATGCAGCTAAATTCCTTGTATTGGTCCTGTTAGGAAAGAGTGAATATGATAATTTTAACCACGAAATAATCATATCCAGCCATAAAATATGATTTATACAGATAAAGGATTCCAGGAAAGTGGCAAGACTTCTTTTAAAAGTTAAGGAAGTCTAAGGTTCTGATCTTAGCAAAAGTGATGGCACCAGCCAGTATCTTTCAGGGAGTTGCTTGGTCAGCAAGGCAGTGCCAGCATCGGTACCAGAGACAAGATATTGGGCCAGTAGGGCCATTGTGGTGTTGGCCTGGTTGGCCTGTGTGCACAATGTGGCATTGCAACAGATTCAGCATGTGGTTGCTACTGTGGTTGGTCTGAGGCCAGTCCAGGGCATAATGGTGTGGACTGGCCCCAGATTAAACGGCCAGTGTAGAACATTATGAAATGTGCCACCATGTCAGGGTTCCAATCATATCAGTCTCACAAGCAATTACATTAATTGAAATGTCAAGCCGTTTAATTTCTATACCTAGGCTTTTTTCTTGCCTTAATTACTTTTGTTTTAAATTTCTCTGCAATGGCAATCATCAGAAGGGAGGGGGAGACACTAGAATGTGCTATGTTTCTTGCACTCCATGACAAAAATCTTGCTGTTGCTGAGAGAGAAAAAGCAAGCTTGAAAAATAATTCAGACTTATATCATACATTGTAAATCAATAGTTACTTGGTAGGCACCTAAGAGCTCTGGGAAAAAACCAGCCTCTTTCTCTTGAACAATTCCTCTTGTGAGTCAAATGAGAATTGACCTTCCATTTCAAAGGTAGCCTGGAAATCCATTTCTTTCCTAGCAACGCATGTTCTAAGGAGGTCTATACATATATTTATCTTGGTTGTTTCTCATTGTTAGTGCTTGTAAACTTAACCTGAACACATGGTGTACATTAGAAATGTTTCGTGATTTGTGTGTGTGACCATATAACTAAAAAAGGGGTGGGGTTGGGGAATCAGGTATTTTCAAATTAATATAAATGCAAGTCCTGCCAAAGTTCAGGGTTGACATGTTCTCCTCCCCCTTATGCCCCACCTCCTGTATTGTTGAGAAGGAGGAGAACTTACTCACAATTAGATTTGCTTTCTTTGGTTTTGATCTTTTTGCTCCATACAAAGTAGGAACCATGGTTTAAAGAACATTATCCATGACAGAGAGATAGTGTATCCACTCTGGAGTTTAGTTTGAACTTTATAGGAGCTATCAGATCTGCTGAAACCATTTTCCAAAACAGGTTCAGCCCCTTGGATAGCACCTTTAAATTTCAGTCTAAAACGCAGGGTGGATTCACTGATTCATTGACATGGAAACTGGCAATCTTCATTGCCTATTGCTAAAAAAGCAATTAAACAAACAAACAAACAAACAAACAAACAAACCCCCTAGATTCTTTGAATACTGTAAATACTAATCTATAAATAAAAATATTTATGCCAAAAACTGACCCTAGAATCATGGGTTGACATATAGAGATGTCAATATGGTAATACTGACCAGAAAAATGGCAGCGGCACTTTTGGATTTCTCTGCCATGGTGGAGAGAGCAGAGGGTGTTCCAAAAGAAGCGGGGGGGGGGGGGGAATTGGTGCTTCTTTAACAGAAACACTAATCACCCACTCCTTGCCTCAGCAGTGTACTCCGAAAGAGCCACTGCTAAGGCTGGTGAATATGTGTTGGTGCTTCTTTTATAGTCAGATCTTCCTAGATGAACTCTTCACTACCTGCCCACTTGCTTGCTGCCTCATCCTCCTTCTCTTCCTCCGCAAGAAGACAGGCAAACTGGCTGCAGACAACTGAGGATGGGCAGCCAGGCAGTGAAGAGCCCATGCCAGGAAAGCCTACCATAAAAGTAGATTTCTTGGCTTCCTTGCTTCTTGGTAGGATTGAACAGAAAAAAGGCTCCAGTGCCTGTTCAACCACACTTCAAGGAATGGTCACAACTGTGGTTATTGGGGGAAATTAGCTTACACATTGTAAACCGCTTAGGGAGTGCTTAAGTGCACTGATAAGCAGTATAGATATGTACTTGCTATTGCTATTTCAGCATGAGCTGAGGCACACAGATGTTCATCCACACTGCACAAAACGGTGGCTTAATATCACATGTGAACCTGGCCAATGTCTGTTTTGCTGTTCATATCATTATAATTCTGCACACACTGTCAAGAGTCTTAGGGTAAAGTGGCTTACCTGTGCTTTCTAGGATATGTATCTTAACATTAGGAAAATTATTTTACCTTGACACGGTTGTTTATTACAGAACATTTCATATTATATTGACTATCATATATTTAAGCAAACAGGAAACATTACCCATCTTTTTCCTTCTTCTGTCTTCAGTTCAGCATTTAAAGAAAGACAAGTTGCAGCATTTCAGAAATGGGAAAGGAGAGAGAGAAAAATTCAACAAAAGTAAGCATTTATAAAACATATCAACTTACTGATATACTCTTTACCATTCCTCATTGCTATTTCAATGGATACCCTCATTACAATTCTTTATAACTGTCTCCACCCCCTTCCTGTAGCAAATGGAACTTTCCATGAAACAGAAGCTCTTTAGATGTTTTCTCCTCTTCCGTCCAGTCCCCCTCCCCATCCAGAGTCACCATTTGCATCACAGAGGCTGCTAATCTGTTCCTTTCCCGTGCCCATGAAGAAGCTGAGATCGACTTGGCTTGGCTGTCATTCAAATTGAGGCCATAGTAACCTGACCTAATAATTATACTGACGATGCACACATCTCTCGAGGCCACGTCCTGCAGTGACACTTTGTAATACTGTCCTCTCTTTGTTTGCCTCATGGCTCTTACATGCCAAATATGGAGTTATTTAGTTACCCACTGCCTTAAGAAAACAACTTTGCCTGTACCAACTGAGGCGGGATATAAATGTCACTAATAAATAAATAATATGCACCATCTGCTATGAGAATCTTCATCGCAACTGAAGCACTCTTCCCTAAATATACATATCATTTCCATTTGGCAATGATTTATTAAAATTAGTTGAGGCTTCAGGTAATAGTTGCAACATCAGATGACTCCCTGGGGATCAGTTTGGTAAAACGTCATGATTATTTCTTCTTAGTATATCACATCTGGCTAAGCTTAAAAGCTCTTCTCTTCTTTGTTATTGCAGCTTGGCTTCTTGGTTGCAAGCTTGCGTGGGATGCAAGGGTACTATCTCCTCCTCCTCCTCCTCCTCCTTCTTAAACCCACTTGTTCTAAGTTTACACAAAATGCTAAGCAACAGCATGCCCCAAAAGAAGAAGACAACAGCAGATGTTTCTGCTTTACTTATGATTCAAAAGAAAATCACCTTTATGACATTCACTTACAGTTCTTTTATGTTCTCCGAACAGAACAATCTTTGCGTGTGTTGAAATGAAAGGCATATAAATACAGTCTCAGGAACCTTAACAAACCACTTATTTCAACACCAAAAAGGGGCAGAGAAACAGATGCTGCTGCAAGAGGTTATGTTCTTCAGTAAAATATTAGAAAATAATCAGCATGCCAGAGAAGTTGCACCCAAGATGTGCTGGATATTGTCAACCCTCTCTACTAGTATTAACACCCTGCCTTACTGTATAACTGTGACAAGACCAGGAAACCAGGGATTGGTCTTTGCTCCATAGTAACTACACTTGTTTTCCACTGCCTTACTCTCCTACTCTCTTCACTTTGAAAGAAATAGCCAAGAACACACTGCTATGTATCACTACTATTTTCTAAAGAGAAGAACTATGAACTGTTCAGTTCTGGGCATCACAGTTTAAGAAGGTTATCATGAAGCTAGAATCTGTCCATAGAAGGGTGATCAAGATGGTGAGGGGTTTGGAAAAGAAACACTATGAGGAATGGCTAGGAGAAATGGTAGCTGAGAGATACAGGCTCAGATCCTCAGTCTTTGCATAGCTATGTACATATAGAGTGCATTTACATTGTGGAAATAATGCAGTTTGACACTAAGTGGTGTAACTGTAAGAACTGTAACAACAACAACGATAAATAATAATAATAATAATAATAATAATAATAATAATAATAATAATAATAATACGCTTCACTTATGCACATATGAATCACTAACTGGATGCCAGCTTCAGTTTTCCCAGCTTGTCATTATGTAAAATTTTGAAATTTAATTCTGTTCTATTCTAATTATCTTCCACCCAAAAAAGTAATTTATAACTGGAAAATACATTACACATAGCTTGGATTTCCAAGTTCTTACAACAGGTCTTTCTATTCTCCTAATAGTTTTGTACAGTTGGCCCTCCATATCCACAAATTCTGTATCCAGAAAAGATTTTAAAATATATAAATTAGAAAATACAAACCTTGATTTTATCAAATTTACTATGCCATTGTATTTAATGGGACTTGAGCACCCATGGATTTTGGTATCTGGGGGATCCTGGAACCAAACCCCAGTGGGTCCATTGTAGTCTAAAATCTGTTGATATTGATAGAATCATACAATCATAGAGCTGGAAAAGACCACAAGGGCCATCTAAACTACCTCCCTGCTATGCAGGAACTCTGAATCAAAGCATACCCAACAGATAGCCATCCAGCCTCTGTTTAAAGACCTCCAAGAAATGGGTCTCCACCATACTCTGCGGGAGTGTGTTCCACTGTCAAATAGCCCTTACCGTCAGGAAGTTCCTCCTAATGTTTAGGTGGAATGTCTTTTCCTGTAGCTTGCAGCCATTGTTCTGTTCTCCAGAGCAGTAGAAAACAAGCTTGCTCCCTCCTCACTATGACATCCCTTCAAATATTTAAACAAGGCTATCATATCACTTCTTAAAATTCTCTTTTCCAGGCTATACATCCTCAGCTCCTTAAGTTGTTCCTCATAGGGCATGGTTTCCAAAACCTTCACCATTTTAGTCACCTTCCTTTGGACACGCTCCAGTTTCTCAACATCTTTTTTGAATTGTGGTGCTCAGAACTGGACACAGTATTCTAGGTGAGGCATGACTAAAGAAGTATACAGTGACACTATTACTTCTCTTGATCTAGATACTATATTTCTATTGATACAGCATAAAATTGCATTGGTCCTTTTAGCTGCCGCATCGCACTGTTGACTCATGTTCAACTTGTGGTCTACTTGGACTCCCAGATCCCTTTCACATGTAGTTTCATTCAGCCAGGTGTCCCCCATCCTATATCTGTGCATTTCATTTTTTCGCCCTAAGTGTAGTACCTTACATTTCTCCGTGTTGAATTTCATTTTGTTAGCTTTCGCCCAGCTTTCTAGTTTATTCAGGTCATTTTGAATTTTGATCCTGTCCTCTGGGGTATTAGCTATTCCTCCTAATTTGGTGTCATCTGCAAATTTGATGAGTATGCTCCCATTTCTGTCATCCAAGTCATTGATAAAGATGTTGAATAACACTGGGCCCAGGACAGAGCCCTGTGGGACCCCACTGGTCACTTCTCTCCAGGCTGAAAAAGAGCCATTGTTGAGCACCCTTTGGGTTCAGCCAGTCAATCAATTACTAATCCATGTAACAGTTACCTTGTCTAACCCACATTTTACAAGCTTGTTTGCTAAAATGTCATGGGAAACCTTGTCAAAGGCCTTACTGAAATGAAGATATGCTATATCCACAGCATTCTCTTCATCTACTAAACTGATAATTTGCTCAAAAAAAGAGATTTGTCTGTCATGACTTGTTTGTCTGAAACCCATGTTGACTTTTTGTGATTATGGAATTGCCTTCTAGATGTTCACAGACTCTCTATTTAATGATCTGCTCTAGAATCTTTCCTGGTATTGATGTCAGCCTAACTGGACGATAATTGTTGGGATCCTCTCTTTCCCCCTTTTTGAAGATGGGGACAATGCTTGCCTTCCTCCAGTCTGCTGGGACTTCTCCTGTTTTCCAGGAGTTCTCAAAGATTATTGCCAATGGCTCCGATATTACATTTGCCAGTGCTTTTAATATCCTTGGGTGTAATTCATCTGGTCCTGGAGACTTATATTCATTTAGATTAACCAGGTATTCAAGTACCATGTCTTTATTTATTATGTACTGAATTTCCTCTATTCCATCCTCTGCTCCATTTTCCTCAGCTTGACCACCCTTTTCCTTTTCGGAGAAGACTGAAGCAAAAAAGGTGTTGAGTAATTCTGCCTTTTCTCTGTCCCCTGCTAGCATTTGCATTTCTCCCACAGCGGCCCTTTCCTTTTATTATTATTATTATTATTATTAACCTTTATTTATGAAGCGCGTGTAAATTTACACAGCGCGTACATGCAATCTTTTTAGTTAGACGGTCCCTGCCCTCAGGCTACAATCTAAAAAGACATGACACAGAAGGAGAGGGAGTGGTGGAGGGAAAGGGTACAGAGGTCCAGCAGTTCCTCTAAACCTCCGAGGTCTGGACCAAGGCAGATGGACTGAGGGAGGGCAAGGCTTCATACTTTCTTCCTTTTTCGGACAAACCCAAAAAAGCCTTTTTATTGTTTCCCTCTCTTTATTTTTATCAGATGCTTCTCCACCTGGCTTCCAGGATGATGTCTGGATCTTTACTGATGTAAAATCTGACATATATGCTATTCCTCCTGTTTGGCCCATTTCTTTTAAAAAGGTTATACCCTCTATTACTACATTCCAATAATAGACTTATCCCACCAGGTTTCCATGATGTTTGTTATACAGTCAGCCCTCCTTATACGCTGTTTTCCATGGCGGATTTGAGCATACGTGCATGGCAAATCCGGAAGTTGTCCCCATGGCGGGTGTGCGTGCACGCGTGCACCCTTGGGAACAACTCTTCTTCCCTCCCCTCCTCCCCAACTCTTTCCCTCCCTCCCTCCCTACTTCCCCTTTCTTCGCCGGTTCCGTAGAACTGCCTTGTCGCTGCCGCCGCCGCCACCACCTCAGCCATAGCCAGGGGAAAGGCCGGTGGGGGTTTTGGAGGCCAAGAAGCTGCCAGCCTGCCACCGGCCCTGCGTAGGGGTGGCAGCGGCGGCGGCAGAGGGACCAGCGCCAGAGACTTCTTGGCTCCTCTCTGCCGCCGCACCGGCACTCCAAGAGGCCTCCAACACCCCCCACCAGCCTTCTGCGGCAGCGGTGGTGGCGAGAGATGAGGAGACCTCTGGCATGGTCTTCCGCTGCCTTGGCCTCCTTGCCGTGGCTACAGCCAGGGGAAGGCGGATGCTGCTCAGGAGCCTCCAGGAGGGCCTCCAGGAGCAGCACCCGCCTTTCCCCTGGCAATGGCAGTGGAGAGGAGGCCGAGGTGGCGGGGACCAGAACCAGAGGCCTCTCAGCCACCTTGCTGCGCTAGCCAGGGAAAGGCCGGGTGCTGCGCCTGGAGGCCTCCAGGAGCAGCACCCGCTTTCTGCAGTGGTGGCGCAGCGGAGAGGATGCCGAGGAGGCCTCAGGTGATCGTCCTCCACCTCCTCTCCACCGCCGCCACTGCCGCCGCCGCCAGCCCCTCAGTTGTAGGGGCCAAGTGGCTGACTGGAGGCCAAGAGCCTCAGCCCACACCGGCCTTTCACAGAGATGTGGGCGGGGAGGAGAGGAGGCGGAGGAGGCCTCAGGCGCTCGTCCTCCACCTCCTCTCTGCGCCCGCGAGGAGGCTGGGTGCTGCTCCTGGAGGCCTCCGGAGCAGCACGGCCTTTCCCCTGGCTGTAGCGCAGCGAGGAGGCAAAGGTGGCAGAGGACCATGCCAGAGCTCCTTGGCCTCCTTGCCGCCACCGCTGCCACAGAAGGGCCGGGTGAGGGTGTTGGCCTCTTGGCCTCCAACCCTCACTCGGCCCCTGTGCGGAGGTGCTGGTGGCAGCGCAGAGAGGAGGCCCGAGCCTCTGGCACTGGTCCTCTGCTCGCCGCCGCCGCACCTCTGCACAAGGGCAGGTGCAGGCTGGAGGCTTCTTGGCTCCCAAACCCCACCCGGCCTTTCCCCTGGCTATGGTGAGGTGGCGCGGTCAGCAGCACGACGGGCAGTTCCGTGGCACCGGCGAAGAAAATGTAAGTAAGGAGGGAGGGTGTGAGGGAGGGGGGAAAGATTTGGGAAGGAGGGTGAGGGGAGGGAAGTTGTCCCCAATGGCGGTGCGCATGCGACCACGTTGCCATTGGGGCAATGGGCTTGAGCATACGCGGAGTTTGGTATATTCGGGGGGCGAACGGATCCCGCGTTATACCAAGGGCCCACGTATCATATTGCTTTGGTGTGTAGGAGTTCAAATTCATCTTGCTCATTTTCTATGCTCTGTGCATTAGTGTGGAGACATCTAAGACCATGTGCCCCCATACTTGCTGCCTTTGCAAGTTTTTTTGCCTTCCACGTTTGGGTCCTTGCATGTTGGCCTGTTTCCTCTATCAGTATGACTATTTTCTCCGCCCTTTTGATTTAGATACTGTCTCCCTCCCCCACATAACTCAGTTTAAAGCCCTCCTTATCATTTTTGAGACTATTGGCAAGAACGTTTCTGCCAACTGGTATGGATGCAACATATCCCTTGCCAGAAGTCCTCCTCATGTACCGCAGACCATGATCCAAGATCCAAATAGTTCTTGGCACACCATCTGTGGAGCAGTTATTTATATGTGCTATTTTCCTCTTCCTTCCTGGACCATGCCTTTCAACTAGGAGAAGAGATGAGATGACAAACTGTGCTCCATCTTTTAGCTTTCTACCCAGAGCCTCATAATCCTTATGATTTCTGAAGCTGTGCCTTGCAGTATCATTAGTTCTCATAAGGACCAAAAGGAAGGAGTAATGATCTGTAGGCTTGACAAGTCTTGTCAGCCTCTCTTGTCACATCAGATTTTTGCCCCAGGGAGACCACACAACTTCCGAGACATCTTGTCATGGCCACAACCCTGCTTCTGTACCCCTTAGCAAGGGTCCCCACCAGCACCATGCTCTTCTGAGGTTAGCAGTGACTATACCTTGGTGGTACTTCAGGCTCCCTGCTCTGTCCCTGAAGTCTGTCCCTGCTTTGTTCCTATCATCCCTGATAAGGGAGAGAGCTTCAAATTGATTCTATAGCTGCAGCTCCAGAACGATCCTGGTTTCCCCACTTTGTATGTGACGTTCCTCAATTATCTACCTCTTGTATTTGATTGACCCCTTCCCAGCAATTCCTCTGTGTGTTTCCCATCCAAGACTATCTAGTCTGTCCTGTCTAGGAAAGCCTCTTGCTCCCTAGTGCTGAAGTGTATCTCCAGCTGCTGGACTTTCCAATTTCCAGCTGTGGACTTTCTTTTGCAAGAGGACTACCATTTTACTTGGTGAGGGAGGTTCCCCACATCCATAGGCAAGAAGACAGACATCCCACAAGTGTTGCATGTGATTGCGAAGGTCCTCCGTTATCCAACTGAGAAATCTAAAGAGACACTGACACAAGACTGTGGGATCCCCTTAACTATGGGCTTCCCTTGTTAAGCACCAGCATAAAGGACCCCTGTTGACTTGGCTTTTGTCCCCAAGCTCTGTTAGCGAACTCAATAACTGGTCTATAGTTTCTAGAGAGCTCCGGTACTAGCTCCTTCTGGAGGGAAATTCTTGACTCACTTCCTTGAGCAAAGTCCCCACAAGCCTTAAGGAAAAAAAGTGAATGAGAAAAAGTGAAAAATAAAGGGAACACTGTCCCTAGGTCACCTTCTCCTCTGTCTCCAAGCCTCCTTGACTTATATTAAAAAATTCTGCCAGAAGTTTATAGAACTTGGCTTCTAGCTCTGCCTCCCCAGTGACCCAGAATGGACTCAGTCTAAAAGGTTTAGGAACTCACCAGCCAATGGCCACAGAGAATCAGCTTTCCCTCTTTCCTTTATGCAAGGAATGGTTTGGAAATCCTTTACCAGCACTTATTCTTATTATATTTCCAATAGAGAATATTATTTAGTGAGTTCGATTCATTGCATGTCAGTTTACCAATCAACAGCTGATTGAAATTGTATAATTTAGGTTGAATTAACCATGATCCACCCACATTGTCCCAATATTTTATGGAATCATTGAAAACATTCTATGATTATTGATTTTGGTTAGCTTAAGCATAGTGTCCTTTTCTTGTTCATATCAGAGTGTGATGCTAATGATGTGATATGAACGTGAACTTAGAGCATGTTTTCACATTATGACTGTGAATGGTTGGCTGTTTTCTTTAAGGGAAAAAAGGGTGGGAATATGGGAATATTCATTTTGTTGATCTTAGTAAACACACACACACACACACATAGACATATAGAGAGAGTGCTCAAATGTTCAATACAAGTTGTGTTGCTCCTCCTTTCAAAGCAAACCTGCAATCTTTCAGATCAACTACTCAAACCTCTTCCCATTTTAGTATATCATTTAATACATCACCCTAAATAGAGAATGATTTGACTGAATAATATAATGAAAAATCTGTTTCAATCACATCATGTGGATGTTAAATGTATAAACAGAAACTTTAATCTGTAGAGGTTTTTCTTTCTGTCTATGAAAGGAAGTAACGGAAGGAAAATAATCCAGAAATGTTTCGGGGTTCCTTCTAATGTCATATGCTCTGCTCCAGTGGCAGAATGGGAAGGTGTGCTCTCTCACCCCCTATATGTCTCTATGCTATCTCCAATCTTCTTGGAGGGCATCAGGAGATAGCAATATGGCCTGTTATGAAGGAGGAACTGTAAAGATTGTTATCTATCTTTTCTACCAGTGGAAAACTTTATGAGTGGAATACTGCTCAATGAGCCAGCTGGTTAGTGTTTCAGTGGTATCTCTAGGATTTTAAGAGACCAGGATTCAAATCCTGCTCGGCCATAGAAACCTATAGAAACTGGGTGACCTTGGGTAAGCCACACTCTCTCAGTTTTAAGAAGATGGAAATGGCAAACCTCCCCCATAGAGATAAATTGAATGATAGGGTTGCCATAGGTTGGAGTCAACTTAAAGGCAACTACTGCTATGAGCTTCCCTCTGAAAGGAACTGATTAAAAACATTGATGTTGTCATACTGGCAATTCCATATTGGCAGTGTAGATCAGCAGAAGGAGCTTTCTCTTCCACTCACCCTTCTACAGCTTCAGCCATCCAAAATCAGATCAAGAGGGTTTGCAATGGGATGGTAATATTCCCACTTCATATTCAGGTGATGGAAGCAGTTTTCATCCCCTTTCATATATAGACCATTGCATATTGGCTGTAGTTCTTTTCCCACTGGCTCTATGAACTTTTTCCTCAAGCAGAGAGCAGAGGGCCCATGTATCCTCCGATCCCGACACAGCCAAGGTTGTAGATTCTTCTTGTACAATATTGCCAAAATCGACCATTATCTCTCGCTATTACCAAGATCCTGGTCATGCCTGTGTCACGTTTGATTACTGTAATGTCCTCCTGGCGGCTTCCTTTCTCACCTGATTTTAATCTCTTTCAGATTCAGCTGCACGCACTTCACTTCCTCCCACCGTCTGACCAAATCTCTCCTGTGTTGGCCCTTACTGGCTCCCCTCCCTTTCCGCATTCAGTATAAGCTCTGTGTCGACATTTAAAGCCCTCCATGGACTGGCCCTCCTTATTATCGACCTTCTTTTCTCCTCACCTCCCCAGGGCCCCGTTCTGTAGTCAAGGTCTGCGTCCCAGCCCCGGATTTCCTCTGCCCATCCCGGATTCTCCCCTTTTCACTTGCTGCCCCCACTCTGGAACCTTCTTCCCCCACAAAAGAGCCATCACTTCTTTAACCGCTTCAAAACTGAGTTGAAACCATCCTGTTCAGATTGCCTTCCCAGGCATTGCATATTTTCACTGCTATTTGGTGTTCTTTTGTGTCTGTTATCAAACCATTTCCTGTGCTATGTAGTATTGCATTATCCTACTTGAGAGTATGTATTTTCCTGGAAATGATTAACCATCCATTTGAAGCAAGCCCTTCTCCATTCCATTTGCCTTGGTCAGGCCTGGATGGTAGAGAGGAACTGCTGGACCTCTACCCTTTCCTCACACCTCTCTTCCTTCTGTGCATGTCTTTTTAGATTGTTAGCCCAAGGGCGGGACCTCAACTAAAAGAGTGCATGTACAGGCACCTGTGTAAACTTACAGGCTTCATAAATAAAGGGTAATAATACTAATACTAATAATAATAATAAACTACTAATACTAAAAAATCTAGATTCTACATCATACCCTGACTGGAATGATAATGAGGGTGATTATGGTTGCTCTTTCCCCCCTGCTAAATTACACTTGGGTTATGAATAGTTTTTAATTTTACTACAAAAGTGTGCTTCATGTACATGACTTATTCTGCATAGTCACATTAGGGTGGGCACCTGCTACAAACCTATGGTTTATCTCCAGAGCAATATAGGGCTGGCTTCATTTGTGACTTTTTTATGTGTGTATTCAAAAAGTATTTGTGCTTTTTGACCACAATAGAATATTATTATTATTATTATACTTTATTTATATAGCGCTGTAGATTTACATACTGCTGTAAATACAAACAATAAACTCTATAAAAATGAAACCTGCCAATGACGTACATTCTACAAAATACAGTAACAGCAGTTAGATATAGCCAATATTTTAAGTCATGGTTTCTTAGCCAGGGTTCACTGGAACCTCAAGCTTCCCTGGGAGGTCATTAGGGATTCTGTGACAGATCATGACTGAAAAAAATAAACTTTTTTTTAAAGCTGGAGATATAGGCCAGAATTCACAATCAACTACTTAGCTATGCAATCACCATAATGTCTCCCAGGCCAACCTCCCCTCATTCCCAGGGAATTCTCAAATGTTGCTCTATAACAGTATTTTATTTGTTGTCTTAGTGATATGAGAGGATATTTATCTTTACCTGGAATTATGTTAGCACTTACCTAAATCCTAACACACGGATTTCTTTGAATCCTGCAAGTTTCTCAAATATTTTTTGCATCTGTTAGAGAGAAAGAAAGACAAGAAGTCAGTGGGACGGTAGGATTGCTTTAATCATATATTCATTTTTTCTGACACAGAAATTAACAAATGTTCTGTTCTAGCATTTGTGAAACAAAGCTGTGGTACTTTGGAAGAATACTGGAAAATTCACAACAGCCTTACACCTGGTAGATTTTAATTTAGCATTTTAATGCAAATATGCTTAAATATTGCTTGGATTAATGGATAAAAACCTAGACAATGTTTCATCTCTTCCCACCAAATGAGTTTGGGGCACATCCTATCAACCTGGTTCAGGTTGATTGTGTATCAGCCTACTTGCCACTGCCATCCCAAACATCCATATGGAGACAAGACAGCCAAAGACAGCCAAAAACAAAGTAGATCAGGATAAAATGGTCAATCACCAAGGATAGTGGTCATGGAACTAATATTAAACTGTTTAATTTTGACTTCTATACATAGGATCTTTGCCATCCCATACACTTACCATCCACTGCATCCATATGTACATCTAAATGCCAAATGTCTAAATTTAGGTTTGTGTGTGCATAATTCAACACAACTAGGTCAAAATCACATTGTCAGTCACCAAGCAGGAGGAACCTAACAATCAACAGTGCCATTGACCTGTGCTCTTGATATGCTATTGTCATCCTGTTGATATTGGGATGTTCTGATCCAGCCTGCACAGGGAGAGATTACAGGGTTGGAGTAGGGCATGCAGGTACACATTCCCTCCCATCCATATAATGGTCTAGATCAGGCAGTGTCATTCTGTCAAACGCTACAGATAATTACTATACCATTGAATGGTCAAAAGAAGTACAGCCACCCCCTCTGGTGATTCATGTAGAGCCTGGAAACCTTCCTTCTGGAACTATAACTCCAAGAATCTTCCAACTAACATGGCTGCTTGTCATGCTGATTGGCGAGTTTGTGGTCCAATTGTAGTCCAAAAAATGTATTTATGCCATTATTATCACATATAAGTATCATGGAGGGAATATTCCAGTTAAAACAGTTCCCCTTCTCTCCAATTTGTTGTTGTTGTTAACTATCTTCAAGTCAATCTCACCACATGGCAACCCTGTGGATGAGACATCTCCAAGACACCCCGTCCTCCACTATTCTTCCCACTTTCTGCAGATTCATACCTGTGACCTCATTAATTCAGTCCATCCATCTAACATGTGATCTTCCTCTCTTCCTAACTCCTTCCATTTTGCCCAACAATATTTTCTTTACTGAGTTGTGTCTTCTCATGATGTGACCAAAGTACGACAGCCTCAGTTTAGTCATCTTTGCCTCCAGGGAAATTTCAGGCTTGATCTGCTCTAGGACCAACCTAATTGTTCTTTTTGCTGTCCATGGTATCCTTCTGCGGCACCACATCTCAAATGAATTTATTTTCTTTTTGTCCATTTTCTTAATTGTCCAGCTCTCACATCCATACATGGTAATGGGGAATACAATTGTTTGTACGATTCTGACTTTCGTGCTTGGTTGTATGTCTTTGCTCTTTAGGACCTTTTCTAGTTCTTTTATGGCTGTCCTCCCCATTCTTAGTCTTTTTCTGATTTCTTGACTGCAGTCCCCATTCTGATTTATGATCCCAAGTATAAGAGTGCTGATGATACCATGGACAGCAAAAAGAACAAATAACTAGAAAAGATCCTAAAATGCAAAGATATACAACTCAGCACAAAAATCAGGATCATACAAGTCATTGTATTCCCTATTACCATGTATGGATGTGAGAGCTGGACAGTCAAGAAAGAAGATAGGAGGAAAATTAATTCATTTGAGATGTGGTGCAGCCAAAACAACAAACAAATGGGTCCTAGAGCAGATCAAGTCAGAAATATCACTAGAAACCAAGATGACAAGACTTAAGCTGTCATACTTTGGACACATGAGAAGGAATGAATCGTTGGAAAAGGCAATAATATTAGGAAAGGTGGAGGGATGTAGAAAGAGAGGAAGGCCATATGCTAGATGGATGGACTTTATTAAAGAGACCACAAATATGAGGGTGCAGGAGCTGGGCAGAGCAGTAGAGGACATGGAGACCCGGACATGTCTCATCCATAGGGTTGCTATGGGTCAAGATCGGCACAAAGGCAGTTAACAACTACAACACCAGTCGGATACAGGCCATTGCTCATAACATTGCATGAAAATTCATGTTATGGCTCAGGAAAAGATTATCTGATAGTTCTTTCAGTGCTCCTGGGATGAGCATTACATGTGCAATTGATGTTAGAATTCAAAAGGCAAAGAGAATACTCCAAGGAGCATTCCTGCATTCTTGCTCTCCCTACTTGCCATGCTGACTTTTGCTTAACTTTCAACTAAGCAACCTTCAGATCATTAATTGCTGACTACTAAATAGCTAATGAAGCATACAGTTAGATGTGGCAATGATATAAACATGCCTTTGCTGCTCTAACTCTTAGGGAAGAGGGATAATGCCCAAATGACTAGAGGAGATTGCATGCTTTTGGGTCCCTTGGTAGCTCTCTTCGAAAAGTAGCTCAGACAACAGTGGTTAATTTCATTCAGCATTTGTATTTAAATTGCTCATTATATTTATTGTTGAAATGAAATCACTACAAAGTACTGTCCATTAACTCCTGATTAGACTCAAATGACTTTTCTTAATGGTGTGTGGTATGGCTCATGCTGTCTGCTGACTGGGTATCTCTGCAGTCTGCCTTATGTTGCTGAAGAGATCCTGGAAATGCTCTTTAGTCCAGTGGGGGAACAGATGTCACACCCAGCCAAACTTTAAAGGAACTATCCAAGGTGGTGAATATGTTTTAGATTCAGAATCTTGGATAACACCTGTAAAGTCAAGCCTAAAACGCAATGCAGATTCGCAACCCCACTGATGTCAGAGCCACCAACTTCCACTGCCCAGCCAAGAACATTGGAGATGGTGTACAACTGAGTAATATTTAGGCTTCTCATAGGCCTGTTAACATCTCAGAATGCACTTAACGGCTGAAGCTACAAGCTTCTTCCTTGATGTGCAAGCTTCCCCACACATATATAGAGAGATTGTCCCATAGAAGTACACACAAACCAGAAACTCTGTAACTCTTAAGGGTTATAATTCTATGGAGAATTATTTTACATTTTATTTATTTAATCTTAATATGTATCACACTTACATATTACTAGTATATCTATGTGGCTCTTAAGTTGGCACTTATAAAACTTTTGTTTGGGCCAATTTTCCTAAAACACAATGGAATATCACACCATAGGAACTGACTGGTCCACATTGTAGAACTGAATCTACCATTGCCTTGCTACTATGGCAGAAATGAAGTGGGTCATTGTGAGATCCTTCAGTGTCAGTTCATTTCCCCTCCTGGAAGTCAGGGCTCATTAGCTTCTAGAGTCATCCCACCAGGACCTCAATGATCTTCACCCACCCCTCTGGGCCCCTATCCCTTAAGTTTGGGGACATAGACTTTTTAGCATAGACTTGCACATCTTATATCTCACAACACTGAATACAACCAACAGATAGTACAGGTACAGACTGTGGTAGGGCAAGAAGATGATGAAAGAAGTAATGAGAAAACATACAGATGAAATACAATGTCATCTGGGTCTTATTAAATTCTATGAATGACACAGGGTGATTGTATTTTAAAAGTCTCATTTGAAGGTTATAGTTGTTTTTTTTTAATCACTAGAAGTATAATTTGGTTTACCAGTGCCAGGATACTTATGCCATCATTAACAAGTTTTCCCCACTTTTCACAAAGGCTACTATTAATAACGTAATTATCATGCCTCCATCCATCATCCATTTATATCCTGTCCCCTGCCCCCAGCTAGAGAAAATTACAAATCACTGCCTGTAGTTCCTGCATTTTTTCCTCTTGACATCATTGTTTATGCTCGTTACCCAACAATATACGTGCATATACCTGTAACATATGACAATTTTCAAGCATCTGATAAGGTATCTATGAACATTTCTACCATAATAAATCTGTTTGTCTTTTGCAGTGAATACAACAAATAGTCTTCTAGCAAAGTAAAGCCTAACACAGCCATCTCTCTTGAAATCATAATATGGGAAGAACACCAACACCATCACTGTTACTGCACCTGTTCATAACAAATATGGCCCCATCAGGAGAGTGAAACCTGTTTCTATAACTTGTTGATTCAACCTCTGCCACTGGTTTACTTAGGTAGGTTTTGATATGCTCCTGGCTTTTCAGTGCAGTGAATGTGAGAATGGTGTTTTGCTAACACTACATACATAATTTTAGTACAGTTATAGACCAGCTTTTATACTTAGAAAACAAACAAATACAAATTGCCCAGATACAGATTACAAGTCCATGAAATGTCCAGCACATGTGCATAACTATGGCATGGTACAGACCACCCAAAAAGGGCAGCCTGCTGGCGCCTGTTTTTCTGCCAGAGGGAAGCCTCAGCTGCCAAATGGCGACACTTCCTGCCAGTGGAAAAAGAACTCGCAAAAAGTGGGTTCTTTTGAAGCCGTGGCGGCAGCGTAACAAGTGCGCCACTGGTGCACTCATTACGTAAGTGCCGTTCAGATGCCATGCATCACTTACGTAACAATGGTGGCGCCCATGAAAACAGGGCGCTGCCATTGTTACACCCTTGTAACATGCAAGGGTTGCGGGGTGTGTGGGCGCTCTGCCCCGCAGGCAACCCTCGCACGTGACAAAGGCACCTGAAAGGCCGGTAAGTACCAGGCCCACAACACAAATATTGGTGTATTCCATAATAAACCTAGTGGAGCCTGCTACTACTGATCAAATTACTAAGAAGGTTTAATCAGCTGGCTATTATTAGAATATAGAAAACATTTTTTTCATTAACAAAATCTGAATGAAGTACAATAAAAATTATTGGATTTGCCCAGAAAAGCTGCTAAAACTGAGCAATTTGTAAAGGATGAATGTCCTTGTAGCACAGGCAGTAGAGAAGCACATGGCCAACTCTTGTAACGGACCTGATAGACTATGACACATATGTTGGGAGACCATGTGAATATATCCCTTTTAGGCAGATGGCACAGTGTTGAAGTAAGTCAAGGTAAAGGTTCTATGGTACTTAGTGTAAAGATACCAGCATGACATTTTAGGAGGCAACTCATAAGAATGAATTATGTATGAAACTGATAACAGGATCTGAATCACAACAAGTTAGTAGTGCTACTTGTATCAGTGGGAGAGATGGAAGCTCTTGGATTTCCCATGTTGAATCAATAGTGGGATTTGGCTGGATGGCCCTCTCCCCCTCCCTTTATTTTTTATACTTATTTGGAAACCTAAAGCATTCATAAACCTTAGTCTTAGCATGCTTCTTCAGCTGTTCATGGAGTTTAATGGGCCACACCCATAGGATTACTGTCTAAAACAGTGATCCCCAAACTCTGGGTGGAAATCACTGTTCTAAAGTATAATTCCACCTTTCTTATTAAACATTATGTAATTGTTATTTCTAAGCAGACAGCAGCTGTTTTATTTGTATTAAATACACTGCAGTGTGTCTTTAATGTTCTACCATTACTAGACCAACCAACTGACCATCTCATCAAACAAGCATAGCTTTTGCGTAGCTTTTGTTGCTATGAGATAAGTGTGTGCTCTTACTTGAAGCTGGAATTTTGCAGCTAGTTTCTGGTACTGAGGAGTTGTAGGGTCACTCAGTTCTGGGGTGTATTCCTGGTTGGTGAGAGTAACACTGAATTCCACCATCTGTTCCACAGGATGTTCAGAAACTATGTTTGGAACCTCTGGCTTTATCTCCTGAGAGAATAGGAAGAAAAAAGTTTGCATCCCATTAAATAAAAGGCTAATATCCCAACTGCAAGAAAAATTAATTCTCCGAGTGTCAGTTTTTATGGAGACTCCTAAATTCCTGCTGGGGAAGAGGATCATGAATCACTAATCAGATATCCCAGATTTCTGATAGTGCAGTAACAACATCAGTTGAGCATCTAGAAACAGAATGTAGGCATCCAAAGAAAAGGGGAGGGCAAAGTAACTCAGGGAATGCGAACACAGCCAATAGAGGAGTTTGAGGTGTAAAGAATGTTCATTGTTTCACTGTCACAAATGCTAGAAATATGGGAACAAAAGAAAAAATTACATTGGGGCAACATAATTCTGTTTTGGTGGAGAAGTTCATTTTGATCCAGAGCTATACTTCCTGGATATAAATGGGACTCCCTTTCTTGAGAATGCTTTGCTCTCTCATCTTCCTTCTTACACAGGGATGAGGCTGGGGAGCAAATGAAGGTATCCTCACTTAATACTTCTAGGTGTCCCTGAAGAGATTTGTTAAGATATTCTGCTTCACCATAATTTGCCCCATATAGAAGGGGGGAAATCCTAATTCCTGAGTGAACCATCAGAATATGCAGCTATCTCTCAAGTATCAGAAAATCGGGTTTGGGGCCACACAGGGCCTAGAGGCTATATGCTTTCCACTCTTCCAATCTCATTAGGTAAGGCTACCCGATTTGGGTCATATGAACAATCTTTCCATAAACCATCACCTCAAATTATCTCCAGATTTGTCAATATAAAGGCTGGCTAATCTATTTCCCAATGAGAATGGACCTTGACAGCTTTCCTCAATATGGAGAGTTTACAGTGGAGTAACGTATTTTCAAACTAGAAAATCACATGTTGCTGTTTTCCTGCTCCCAGCAAACCTATGGACTCACCTAGGAAAAAAAGGCAATACCCCCTTCGACAGTTTGCAGAATTTTTCAGCTCAATACATCTCAAGGCAACATGCAGATTATGTGACTTTAGCTCCAGTCCCCACACCACTGTCCTTCCCCCCATGATTTTGGTAACATGTTGTGTGATGAAGAAGGCTGGAGATTTTTGAAAACCTGCAAATATCCCCCCCCCCTTTTTTTTGGTTGGTCTAATACAGGGGTAGGCAATCTTTTTGAGCCGGGGGCCAGGTTGCTGTCCCTCAGACAACTGGGGGGCCGAAGCCAAAAAATAAATAATTAAATATATTTTAAAAAAATTAAATATATAAATAAACCAGGACAAATGTAGGACAAAATTTTCAAATGGAAGACACTTTTTTTTTAAAAAAATGGAGGACATGTGAAAAAATTTGCTGATTTTTTAAAAAATGTTAATATAAATGCATGTTTCTGAGGCTTCTATAGACAATTGTCCTCCAAAGGCCCCAGTGGCAATCAGCGGCAGGACCAGGCTGGGGCCGGTCCCAAGGCCTTGCCGGGCCACATCCGGCCCGCGGGCCGCAGGTTGCCTACCCCTGGTCTAATAAGTCATTAGGTGATCTGAAGGCAACAAAAGACAAAAAAAATATTACCATATTATGTATTTTGGGAATTTGTCTTAAGGCCAGTGTGGCTAGATATCTGTTATCTTTCCCACAAACCCCCCTCAAGTAATTGTATGGATCACATGTATAGTATGGCTGGTCATGAACTGTGGTCCTCCAGATGTTTTGGACTGAAACTCCCACAATCTCTTACCATTGTGCTGGAAGCTAAAAGCCAAATCTTCTGGAGGACCACAGGTTTCCCATCCATGGATTAAAATATATTTTAGAGGATCAGTTTACAGTGCGAGTTGAGCCTCTAAAACATACAGTATTTTAGTCTACAGTGGTGTAAAAACAGCATCGAAATGATCTTGATAGGAGTCTCGCATTCTACACCAGGGGTAGGTAAACTGTGGCCCATGAGCTGCACGCAACCCCAGGACTGCCCCCCAAGCCCTCTGACAGCTTCCAAAACTTCTACACCCACAAATTCTTTCAGGTGAACCCTCTTCCCCCAAAAAGGATGTCATATTGAGAAAGGAGCAAGCTTGCTTTCTGCTGCTCCAGAGAACAGGACCTGGAGCAATGGATGCAAGCTACAGGAAAAGAGATTCCTGTTAAAATATATTTCTAAATTGTATTGAAAATGTTCAGATGTGTCAATGGTTAACTAAGGTTTAAAATGGTTCCTGTTGCAGGCCAGAAAGGCTAGGCCTGGAAGAGCAAGTCTTCAAGGACATGTGCTGAGACATAATATAAACAAATGTATTATTGTTATGGTCTTGTGTAGTATGGTGACTTCATGGGAAAGAGGTGTGTCCACTTGGTGGGAAGGTTGATCTTTTGAGAGAAAAAAGACTGATGTCACATTCAAGCTTCTAGCATGGACTCTGAAAGAGAATAGATGTATAGTAGCTTGCTGTAAAGTGTAAATAGCAACAAAGTTAATAAACCCTCATTTGAGTGAAAATCTGTGTGGAAGTTACTTTGATCCTGAGTAGCTGAGAAGACTGCATCTGTTTCAGTTGGTACCAGTTCAAACCACCGGTAAGAAGAGACATCAACCATCCCAAAGATCTTTTTTCTCTAACAATTCCACCTCAACATTAGGAGGAACTTCCTGACAGTAATGGTTGTTTGAGAGTGGAATACACTCCCTCAGAGTGTACTGGAGTCTGCTTCCTTAGAAGTCTTTAAACAGAGGCTGGATTGCCATCTGTTGGGGATGCTTTGATTGTGATTTCTTGCATGGCAGGGGGTTGGACTGGATGGCCCTTGGGGTCTCTTTCAACTCTACGATTCTATGATTCTAAGTATCAATCATTAATCCTGGAAGCGTAGATTTATTAAAAACAAATCTTCAAAAACTTGCCAACACACTTGGAAATCAGAAATACAAGTGGCTTCTGCTTCTGACTTTTGGCTAATTGTTAGTCAAAAATGTGACAGTGTAGACTTCTGTTGTGATAAATATTTGCCCCTCTCACTGTTGCCCATCCTTGGTCTACCCATTTCTTCCTTAATCTTTCTCCTTCTCGTACATGTTATACTCAATAAATATGAGTATTAGACTTCGATGCATAAAGCAAGAAAGCTGTCTGTTGCCAGAATCCATATGAATTGTTAAAAAAGCATACCGGACAGGTAGGGCTGCTGGTGGTCTGGACCCTTGTCCATCTTTGGGGAAAAAAAAGCCAAGCCTTATGTTAAAGTGCTAACTGGATATTCTTTCCAACTCCCTCCCTATTGCTGACAAGGAAATAGTTTCATTGTTGACAGCAATCGATCCTTAACTGTCTTGTTTCCCTCCACTAAATGGAAATCTGTGAAACTGGCTCAGACTGGTACACCCCCCATTGTGAGGGATTGTGCAGCATCCAGAGAGGTTGAGAAATCCATCTAGATTTGAAAGAGGGTATATATTTATACTTAATTGGCTTTTGTCTTGTGCATGCAGCCCATTGTTCTGTACTGCCCAGACCATCTAAAAGTCTTTGCCACTGCCTGAAAGGGTTGTTCACCTCTGCACATGCTTTTTGTTTTTGTTTTAATCTTCCATAGAACAGCGCTGAGGTCATGTTTTGCTCCACTTAAAGGTGTTCTCTTTAACAGCCTTCAGGTTAGGTTAAATACAGATACAGAGAGTCTCTCTCTGAGACTTGCCTCTGCTGTTCCAATCTCCAGTTATCTTCTTCACATTGGAGGGTGAGAAAATCTATCTGTAGTCCCTTAAATTTAGCTACACCCCTCTAGCCCACTTAGGTTCATCAGTAGTGTTTTGGCTTCTATGCTGCTGAACTCTTCTTTTACTTTGAGAAAAGTATCGAGTACAGACTTTTGTTGGTTTCTGCTGCTATCTTTTTCTGTCTTTTTAATTTTAAAGAAATAATTGGTTTTGTTGTAAAATCAGCTTGTCCTTCTACCTCATTCTCACTTGGTTAATTATCCACTTTTAAAACTTTCAGCCTGTAAGGTCTTGCAGAGAGTTAGTGCCTGGAAGAACTCCCCCCCTCAACAAACCAGTTCACTGCTCTTAATACTTTCCTTAGAAAACCTTAGAAATATTATCTCCAATACTTCTAAAACAACACATGAATTCCTATTGCGTAATGGAAATAGATTATGGGACTTAAAGAGGTGATTAACAGATGTGAACAGAATCTTTGCTTTACAGACACCTCAAAGGGCCATTTATTTTCCATAAGCCTGGGCAGGAAACATCATTCACAATTAGCTCAGTGGAAAGACACTAATAAAACATTTACATCATAAGTGGATGTAAAGAAAACCTAATGGCGTTGAATGAAATCACTCTGCAAGTTACTGAGTCAGAAAACCAGGAGCAATTGCCTAGCTAGATGGAATGTAAAAATACTTCCTCACCTTCACAGGAATCTTGGTGTCGTTGACGATTTCATTCACCAGGGTGCCTGTAGGGGCTGCTGGGTACAAAGGTAGAGAGGGATGAAGAAGATGGAGTTTAATTTTGTGTGTATGCATGCGCCCAGTATCAACAGCATAACAAAATAACAAAACCGAAGAATTTCTGTCTGAAACAATGAAGATCTTCAGACCAGCACTTAAGCACTGGTAAAATGCTGCTAAATCGTTTAAGAAGCACACATGTGTGAAAGCCTGACGTGTTTCCTAAATGTCAGGGGATCATCGGCTCCCCTCCAGCATTCCTAAATCATTCAGGGAGAGGCAAATTCCTATGAATGCAAAGTTTCTGTTCATAAGAATTTGCCTCTCCCCAAACGATTCAGGGATGCTGTGGGGAGCCGATGATCCACTCATGGTTAGGAAGCAAGTCAGGCTTTCCCACACTTCCTAAACGATTTAGCAGCATTTTACAAGCGCTTAAGTGCTGGTCTGAAAATCTTCAATGAAAACAAAATAATAAACCCAGATTTTGTTTTCTGTATAATAATAATAATGATAATAATAATAATAATGCAAAGACACAATTTGGGTGTCCAATCACATACAATGAGTAAGCCCTCTTGAATTCACTTGGAGTTAGTTCTGAGTAAATGTGCACATTGCTAAGGGCCAAAACTAGACATGGGAGTTTATCACACGGAGACAAATTGCTTAAATTCCATGCAGAAACAGGGTTTAAAAGTCTGTAAAAAACCTGCAAAATGTGTTTGTGTAAAGAAAAAATAACATGACATTAACCTGAACAGAAAGTCGCCAAAGCCCACTCCTTTTTACTTTCCGAAGTTTGGTTTATTTTTCTGTCATTTCTCTTTCACCCAAATGTCGTCTGAAAAATAACCTGCATTTGCAGGTTTTTCCTACTTTCTGTTCTGATTAACCCTGAATGTCATATGCAAAAGCAGGTTGTTTTGACTTTAAATCTAGTTTCTGCCTCCATGTGATAAACTCCATGGTGTCATTCATACAATTAACAATTGGTGATTTGAAAAATAAAATAAACAGTGGATATTGGGGCCGCAATTTTAGGGAAGGAGGAGATAGACACTGCAGGCTTGTTTGCATCTGAAGTTAAAATTTCATCTGTAAAAATGGAAACCCGTCGTCCACTGCATGCAGTCATGATCTGGAAAAGTTCCCTCTTTGAAATACAACTCCCACAATCCTTCAGAAAGCTAGACAATTGGATTTTTTTTAAAAAAAAAGCTTTTTAAAAGCATAAGAAAATGTGAGCTATTGTGATTCAGGCTGGGACAACAACAGAGAGCACAGCGGTAATGCTCCCTTCCTTCCTCTGGCCCTGATCCAAACAAGAACCCACACTGAACCTGCTATTTACATTACATTAATGCTTTTCTATCTACTTTGGCCCTGCAATGCCATTCCTTTACATACAGTCTTTGCTTCTGGGTGAAAGAGTTTTACAGTATCATACAGAATGAATGCATGTTTTCATGTGGTAAGAGTGTCATACTTCAAAATGGAATGTTGCCCATTTCTTGTCTGCTCATTTCTGTTATCATACTTTAGCTGCTCTCTGGAAATGTGTTTAACAACTCGTTAACTCATTTTGGCCTACATCCTGTTGTTCGACTTGAATCCATGAGATTTAGCTGCATGTTGGATCACCATTCAATGACTGAATTAGTCTATTCTAGCTAGGACAAATAAACAGGATGACATCCATCATTTTGTTATGTTTCAGAATTCTGAACAAGAGCATGGAAATTAACCTCTTGCTCCACCAATTTTTGAAATTTTCAGTTAAAATTAAATGGACTTAAAATTACTAAAAGCTCCACCACCAGTGTTAACTCACAGTAATGAAAATCATTAATCATCCCTGAAAAATAATCCTGTTGCCATGTAACAATTAAAATTTGTTACATGCCAACAAATCTAACTATGTAACATTTGGTTACCTTTAATTTTTTTACAATTTAATTTTTTAAAATGAATTGTTACATAGCAACAGGAATATTTTTCAGGAACGATTAATGGTTCTCATTACTGTGAGATGATACTGGTAATTTTTTAAAAGTGCATTTAATTTAACAACTTAGCAAATTAATCAAGAAATTCATTTTATAAACTTTTCTTAACTGTTTGATCTGAACAAATCAACTTATTTTGATGAATTAGCATTACTGCCTTAACACTAACATTTCTAAGCTTTGTTCTGAATACTATATAGTGATGACAACAAGATCACATTCTTCAGTGTTAAGAGGGGTAGCTAGGTAAGCAAAGTACAACTGCTTCTCTAAGCTATTTTTGCAGTTCTTAAATCCCTCTGTACTGCCTATACTGCCCATTTTCTGACAAAAAGAGTGTATTATCTTTCCTGGAAGTCTCAAGGAGTAGCAATTCACTTTTTTAATAGGTTGCACATCCCCCTGCCCATTTCTGTCATTGACCCCTCTGAGGAATCAGAAGTGTACTAAATGATCAAGAACTTACATAGGCATGACTCTGTGTGTGTGTGTGTGTGTGTGTGTGTGTGTGTGTGTGTGTGTGGTGTGGTATGGTGTTTCAGACCGCACTGGATACTCGTGAGGAGGGGTGACACCTGTTTGGGCCCTCCTCCTCCTTCAGTGTGTATGTGTGCACACCTGGTACCTGCTGCTCTGGCTTGCTTTGTGAGGAGGAAGGCTAAGCAGAAGATGTAGAGAGGCAGCATGTGCCCTTTCTGTTTCATCCCACTGCGTCACTTACCTCTTGAGAAACCCAGAGAGAGGAGCAGGAGGGGCAAATGTGTGTCCTTCTAGGCTGCTCCATCACCAAGCTTTCTCTCTGGCAATGGTGGAGCAGGAGGGGTGAATGTGCCCCTGCTGTTCCCTCCCACTGCATCACTTGCCCAGCCACTTTATGTGTATGTTTTCAGTGGTGTCAATAGCTATGATGTCACCCAATGTGGAGGACTGCTGGCAGAGGGGGTGACCTACCCTATCTCCTACTGCTAACTTGCTCACCTGTACTCCCTCCCCAGGTGGGGAGTTTAGCAGGAGGGAATGGGGCAGGCAACCCACCACCACCACTGACAGCCCACCACATCAGTTGATACCCTAGCTGGTGACACCACTGAGAACATACACACAAAATTTCGGGCAGTTATTGTAGATTAATAACCCTCCCAGGAATAACAAAAGCTGCCTTCATTCTACACTATGTATGCATGCTTGCTTTGGAGTACGCTATACTGAACACATGGAGGACAGTTCTAAGTAGACATTTGTGTTTGTAAAAGTTTTCATATTTAAGAATGAGTGAATGATAACAGACAGGAGACGTAATTTGCCCTCCCCTGACTGTACCCTACACCTGATTCTCCACCATTTCAACCTTGGTAGATAAACATATTTTCACATTTTCTTTTGAGAGTATTATGTCTGTAAATACTATGTCTTCTAACATGTCTCTGAAGCTGTTATTTTTAAAGTAGTGTAGTAAAAGGAGAGATATGATAGGGGACCTTGTACAGGTGTTTCTCCATATCCATGGATTCTTTATCCATGGATTCAACTATCCACAACTTTAATACACACACACACACACACACTCTTCTAAAGCAAACCTTGATTTTGCTATTTTATATAAGAGACACAATTTTACTGTGCCATTGTATTTAATGAGACTTGAGCATCCACAAATGTTGGTATCCACAGGGTGTCCTGGAACCAAACCCCAGCAGATACTAAGGGCACACTGTAGGCATATTTGCATTCACCTAATAGAGTGTGTGTGTGTGTGTGTGTGTGTGTGTGTGTGTACTGGTATATGCTTGATATATCAAGTGTGGGGTGTTTTTTATTATTATTTTATAATATTTATTTTATTTTATTATTTATTTTTATTATATTGCTGCTGCTTTCATTGTAGTCAAATTGCTTCCTGTTTCTGGTGGTTGTTGCTGTTATTTTAATGCAATGCATTAAATGCCATTGTCTTGTAAAAAAAAGTACCTTACAGATTAAGAAAGATGAATAATGTTCTGCTTGTCAATGTTGAGCACCCCCCATTAAAAACAATTCTGGGGTTCCTGTCCTGAGGCACACAATTACTGTAGCCTCAGACACCTCACAACTGGCTACCCCAGTTTTAAGGGAAAGAAGCACAACACATGTTTAATTTTACCTGTAGCAAGGGAAGGCGATTCTTCAGGTTTTTTGCCACTGGTTTTCTCTGTAGAAATTTCCTCTTTTCTATCAAGAAAGAAATAAGGAACACTGTAAATTGTGCCAGGAACATGAAAAGATCAGGGATTAATTTTTCTCTAACTTAAACATATGACCCAAGATATATTGCTTTCAATATAAAATTAATCTTCTGATAAAACCACCTGCAATGAAATTTGGGGAATGTAAACTGCTTAGGTGTGTGTCTATCGAGATTTAGATCTATAAAATTTGCCTAAGAAATCAAATAAATATTTCACATTTTTATATGACATTGTTTCCAAAACCAAGCCACCACTTTCTGTTCCTTTCAGAAGCCAACAAGAAAACGTACACGTTTGAATTCTAAAATCCAAAATATTGCAAAAATGTCCACATGAGTGGCTTGAGTTTGTAGAGAGATTTGAAGCACTTTGAGACTAACTGAAAAGAAGAAGTTGGCAGAGTGAACTTTTGTAGACTTCAGTCTACTTCCTCAGAATGAGTGGCTTGAGATAGTGACACTTTTGCTTCCTGATGATTCAGTGTACATAATTTTTGTTTCATGAACAAAAGTATTAAAAACATTGTGTATAACCTTTCCTTCAGGCTATACGTAAAAGGTGTAGATGAAACAGAAATGAATTTTAAGTTTAGACTTGGGTCCCATCTCCAAGATATCTCATTATGTATATGAAAATATTCCAAAATTTGAAAAACTGCAAAACTCAAAATTCTTCTGAGTCGAAGCATTTTGGATAAGGGAGACTTAATCTGTATTGCCATTATTGGTGTTTAATAATGTGTACATATATTATTTGAGAGTTTCATAAATAAAACAGATTGGTCCCTTTATCCAGGGGTCTCCTGTCTAAATTCAGCAATGGAGAAGCCAACGAAAAGAGGGCAGAGAAAGAAAGGGACAATAAGGATTAAATGTGAGCAAATACTGTTAAATGGACTCAAGCTAGGCTATGGCTGGGGAGCAACATTTAGGGGTTCAGCCAAATATCTCATGAAACAGGAGAGGGGTTTTGCTTTTGTTTTTTAAGAAGGGATCTGAAGGATGAAAGAGTTTTAGGCAGCAGAGCTATATACATATCCAAGGAAAGAATTCAGTCCTAGAGGCAATAAAGAAACATGGGCAACTCCCCCACTATACGTCTGACACTTTAGGCAGCTGAGGATGGCAGAAGTGAAAGGTCAGACACAGGAATATAGTGAGAAATAAGGGCAGAAAGATCAGATGAGGCAAAGCTGTAAAGACTTATAGAAACGTGGTAGATTCACATAAATAATAAATAAATAATAAATTTTTTATTTTTATACCGCCCTTCCATAGATCAGGGCGGTTGACAGCAAAATATCAAACAACATATACATCAGGGTTAAAAACAATTACACACAAACAAAATAAAACCCCCGTTAGCCAGTCCTCTTTGCCACAGAAGAGGAAGGGAGGCCCATTGGACTTTAATCGGGGAATGCAAGCTGAAATAGAAAGGTTTTTAGGTCCTTTCTAAATTGGGCCAGGGAGGTGGCCGAGCGGAGCTCTGTGGGCAGCGTGTTCCAAAGGGCTGGGGCGGCAATGGAAAATGTCTTCCTCGCGGTGGAGGTCAACCTAGCCCCTGGCACCTTAAGTAGTTGCTGCCCAGATATTCTGAGGGTGCGGGACGGAATGTACGGGGAGAGGCGGTCCTTCAGGTATCCTGGGCCCAAGCCATTTAGGGCTTTATAGGTCATCACCAACACCTTATATTGTGCCCGGAAGCGAATAGGCAGCCAATGCAGATCTTTAAGCACCGGTGTAATATGGCTGGCCCTGGAAGTTCCAGTGACCAGCCTGGCTGCCATATTCTGTACCATTTGTAGCTTCCGGGTTTGGTATAAGGGTTGCCCCATGTAGAGTGCGTTGCAGAAATCCAATCTCGAGGTTACCAGAGCATGTACTACCGTTTCAAGGTCCCTCTGGGCCAGGTATGGGCGCAGCTGGCGAATAAGTCGAAGCTGATAACAGGTGTTCTTGACCGTTGCATTCACCTGAGCAGTCAGGTGAAGCGACGAGTCAAGAAGCACCCCCAGACTGCGCACAGAGTCCTTCACAGGGAGCGTGACCCCGTTCAGGACAGGTGGAACTACCACCATTCCTGGACCAGGGGAACCTATCACAAGTACCTCCGTTTTCTCTGGATTCAGCTTGAGTCGGTTTTCCCTCATCCAGCCCATTACTGACTCCAGACAGGCCACGAGAGGAGAGACACCATCCCCGGTCACTGCATCAGTCGGAGACATAGAGAAAATTATTTGGGTGTCATCAGCGTATTGATAACCCCGCGCCCCATGTCTCCGGATGATCTCTCCCAGCGGTTTCATATAAATGTTAAATAGCATGGGAGACAGAATGGCTCCTTGAGGGACCCCAGTTTTAAGGGCCCTCTCATCGGAGCACACGTCTCCCAGCTGCACCATCTGGGACCTCCCAGAGAGGTAGGACCGGAACCACTGGAGCGCAGTGCCCCCGATTCCCACCTCTGCCAGGCGTCCCAGAAGGATACCATGGTCTATGGTATCGAAAGCCGCTGAGATGTCCAAGAGCACCAACAGGGACACGCTTCCCCTGTCGATGCCCAGACGGAGATCATCGACCAAGGCGACCATGGCCGTCTCAACATAATACATACATAATACACCTCACTTAATTCTCAGCTGTATTGGTAATGAAATCTTGGAATAGTTATTTTTAGAAAATGTACAAGGTAGTTTCTATTTTTTACATTTGGGTTAGGAAGCTATGGGCCTTGGTCTAATTTCATGCAGGTGAGGGGAAAAACCCACGTACATGCAGTCAGAAGTAGGAAATTTGACATTAACAATGGCCTTTAGCTTATATATTTCAGTTCATTTGTTAAATTTTCAGCCTGTTTAAATCTGAAAGTGATCATTCATTCAGTGTAGAAATGCAAAGGGCTGAATACTGTACTAAATGCTCACTCCACAAAGCTCTGTGTCTAATGGTGGAAAGATGGATCAGGGACAAGAATTAGTATTATGGACAGTTTTTGCAGTCTAGATAGAATTGTGTAATGACCAAGTACTTATGGGTTTCGGATCTAGGGGCATTTTGGCACTCTTCTTAACCAAAACTGAAAAGGTGTAAGATTCATATGTCACAGTATGTCACAATGGAAAAACTTTAATAAATCCTCACATACCTCTTACATTTTGCTAATGAAAGGCAGCAGTAGCAACTGGTGAGTACTCTATTTTTGGTTTACTTACCTATCCTGGAAGGTTCTGTGTTTTACTCGCTGCAAAAATATACAGAGAGGCAAATGATCATCCCAAAGTTGATTCAGCCACAAAATGAAAAACATTCTTTCTTTCACCTACAATTATTATTACATGATAATAATATTCTACTATTTTATTATGTTGTTATGATGATGAGGTATTATTATTATTACTTTGGTAGTAAAACATTTATTATATAATAGCTCTCTCATCTACTTTTATTGTTACATTTTTCCTTCTCAGTGAACCTTTTAATGACTTCTGATATATCTGGTCTTTTAAAAATGAAGTTTGCTACATGTTAGAAAATGAATTCTTCAGGCCTTACCCGTTGAATTATTTCTAGATGCTCCTGAGAATTACTGAAATTTTTCCCAATATCGAATATACAAAATGTTTCCCGCTGACAGGCAGTGACCCAATTCTGATATTCTGTTGCATCTGGAATCCGATCCAGAAAAATTCGGAAAGCTTCCCATACGGCTTCTTGGCAAACTAAGGCAAAAGAAAAAACAAACAAACCCATATGCATTTTACTGAACAGAGTTCTTTAGTCTTAGTTTCATAATAAGTTTTATGAAGATTTCCAAAGCAATTATGACATTTCAATAAGTGATTCATTCTGTTTTGTGTGTATTAGTTTTGTTGGGCCACATGAAGCTCTGTGTCCCACAAAGGGGCTTTTCATCTCTTCTATTCCATGCAGTCAAATTACTATCTGACAGATAGCCAATGGCCTCCTAGTATCACCTATTTTGTGAAGGAGAAGGAGAATCAGGGGCCTTCCTTTATCTCAGAACTGTTCAGCAACTGGAAATCTAGGCTGAGGGATCCATATCCATTCTTTTCATTTCAGAAATAAATGTGCAGTGTGATCATAAACACAAAGTATGATTTTTGATTTTACTTCACTTTGAAAATGTATGCCATATATTTACCATATGATGGCTGGCATCTGTAGTCAGTTAAGATGTCCTAAATTAGATTTAGGATATCATACAGTATGTGTTTCATATTGTCATTTGCTGAAACCCACCTTAAAAGCCAGTCAACCATCCTGAGTAATTGAGGTCTGTGCTGCCACTGAGTGAGATATTGCAGAAGAACATGACCAGCCCCATCTACCAGCAAGAGATGTTGAGAAGCAGGGACTTGTAGCAACTCTTCATCAGAGCATCACTCACTGGTGAGAGGAGGCTGGTCAGGTCATCCTGCAATATCCCATTCAGCAGCAGCAGTACAGACCTCCATTGCTCTGAATGGCTGACTGGCTTTTAACATTGGTTTCAGAGGCTGGCTGACAAGTTAAAAGCATAGCTAAGACATTATGGTTAGATGTTTGATGCAGGATCCTGGCCCATATTGTTTTCACAGTTGATCTCAAAGTATCTTACAGCAAATAAACATTGTGCAATGCCTACAAACCTAAGAACCATCCTGTTGGGTAAAACCAAAAGCCCTATCTAGTGCAACATTCTGCTCCCATGATTATCAAGTAATGCCCATGGATTTGATGGCATCAGATTTCTTCCTGAACAACTGGTGTTCAGCATCATATTTCCCATGATAGTGAAGATAATTCATATCTATCATGATTTGTAGCCACTGATAGCCTTAGCCTCCATTTACCTGTCTAATCCCTCTTCTAATTCATCTAAATTGGCAGCCATCACTACATCCTGAAGCATTAAATCCTGCAGTTTAAAGATGCACTGCTATTCACTAGATGACCCAGGTTCTAGTGTATTCAAAATACAATTTAAAAAGTAAATTTAAAGAAACAAAAATCAAGTAGCAGAATATATCTATATTTGGAGGAACAGGACTAAAATAACAAAAACAAAGAAAAAAATAAAAGCCTTTAGGAATAGCTATAACTTTGAGAAGACGTGTAAAAATACATGGAAGATATTTGCTCTTGAAGTGTGCAGGTCACAAGCCATTCAATATAACTTAATCTCTATGAGATATGTTTAGGAGTGAAAGCCTAAAAGAGAGATTCCAAGAAAGTCTCCTCCTTCCATAGGGCTTATAGGAGATGTGGGGAACTTTGTTTTGGGGGGAAACTGTTTTGAGTTGTTTTGGACTACATCTGTCAGAATCCTGGCTATGCTGGTTGGGTTTTTTGGGTATTGAAGTCCAAAACAGCTGGAAAGCTTCCCAATTCAACTTATAGTAAAGGAAATGTGCCTAGAAGTGTAGTCTCTCTTTCTCCTTTATTATGTTTGCTTGAAAATGCAACTCTACTTTGTTAGCCATTTCTTTTAATATATTGTTTCTTGGAATGACACTCCAGCTCAGCAGGTAGAAGTCATGGAACACAGTAGTGTATTTTTCATGCTAAATAAAAAAAAGAACAAGGCCATGTTTGTCATCTCTGAATTAGCTGGTTATTATCTTCAAGCCTTGGAAACCTTGTCCTGCTATTATCTTCAGGTCAACCTATGGTGAAAGGCACTATACCAGAGATTGCTGGCATCCTTTGCTAACAGTAATTAGTACATAAAGTCCACTGTAAGGAAAATGAATAAGAGCAGATACATGGTGAAAAGAAAAAGACCTACAGTTGTAAGTTTATCCACAGAAGGACAGTGGCAAAGAGATGTCATAGATAGAACATTTCCTCGCATTTCCTATTATATTCTACCTAACACGCTGCTTTTTGGTACAGGCTGTCTAACAATAATTACGGTGCTGATTATAAAACTAATTCACATCTTACTCAAGACATGCCTTATTTTCCTACGATTGTAAATGGTGTATTTGTTCAGATCAGGAAATCCAAAATATTTAAATAGCCAGAGATTTGTATAAACAAGACTGCTATTTGCAAAGAGCTGTGCTGTTCAGGTAGGGCAAAATGATTACAAAAAGCACATAAAGAGATGTGGGCTGTACACAGATATATCTCCCTGTCCACAATATCTGGAGACAATTTTGTAAATGCATCTTGAGTACCTACACTCATTCCGTTTTTGTATTTTGATGAAATCATGTTTTCAGGATATCAGACTGTACCCTATAAAAGTTGGAATTGGTTGCTAACATAAATAACATAATATACCAGTTCTAGTGAAATAAATGGGTGTAATCCTGTTTGGTCTACACTGGGAATAAAACTTACACACTTAGTGAAATTAAAATCTCACACTCACTGCCCAAATCATATTTGGAATTATTTTAAAATAATTTTTAAAACTGCATTGAATTGTCAGTACCTATCTACAAATCCCCATGGGTGCCCATACAACCCTTTAATAATGCAAAGCCACTCACTCCAATAAAGGAAGCGGCCACTATTTCAAGATGTTTGTTGATATTCTACACCATTTCAAGGTATTTGTTTTTATGTAGGCATTCTACATCAGTTACTTATCTAATGTGTTCTGGCCAGATCTTCCCAAACTCCACACTAACAGCCTGCAGCTGGATTGAATGAGTGAGGCAATGACAATTAGACTCAGGACCTTGCTTACTGACAGGAGGGGGTGGATATGCCATCCTCCTCAAACCATGATTACCAACTGAACGACTCCCTAATTCGGGTCAGGAAAACCCAGCTTAAGTGTGAACGATCCCAATTTAAAGCAGTTTGGAGCCCAGTTTAAAATGTAGCGTGAATTGGGCCTTGGCTTCCAAGATTAGAATAATAGAATCATCGATTCCTAGAGTCTGACAATGCCTGAAGGACCATTGAATCCAACCCCCTGCCATGCAGGAATACATAATTAAAGCCCCCGCAACAGATGGCCATCCAGCCTCTGTTTATAAACCCCCAAAGAGGAAACCTCCACCACACTTCAAGAGAATGTGCTCCAGTGTCGAACAGCTCTTATTGTCAAGAGGTTCTTCCTAATGTTGAGGTGGAATTTCTTTTCCTGTAGTTTGCATCCCTTGCTCGGTGTCCTAGTCAGCAGAAAACAAGCTTGCTCCATCTTCAGTATGACATCCCTTTAAATATTTAAACAGGACTATCATATCACCTCATAACCTTATCTCTCTGGGCAAAACATACCCAGATCCCTCCTCTGGGCATGTTCCAGCTTGTCAACATTCTTTTTGAATTGTGGACCCAGAATTGGACACAGTGTTCAGGTGAGGTTTGAACAAAGCAGAATAGAGTCCCCCCCCCTCAAATGATTCTATAGAAAAAAGAGAAAGAAAAAACAGAATTCTACTTTAGTTTAGCCAGAGTCCCCATGGAAACACCTCTCTTCTTTTCTCTCTTGGTTCTAGTTTGTTACAAGTTAAAGTGCTCCTGATGACGAACAACTCAACTGCAAGCCAAAACAACCCAAATGATGGTGCAATATAATAGCCTTCACAGCTGTGGAACAACTGCCAGTGTCTGTATCATTTGGGGAAATAAAAGCAAACACATGCAAGCGCACACAGCTAATAAGGCTGAAAACAGACTTCAGAACAAACACTCAGTAGGTTGAAATCTCAGGGCCACATGGAATGCTGCCAATAGTTCCCTCCGCTCGCTGGACTCCGTTCACAGTCTCGTGCAATTAATACAAGGAGGACTAAAGTGCGTGCACATATTTAATAGCCTGCTGTTCAGAACGGGATACGTGCACGTCAGACCATACAAGCCTATTAATCCATTCCAAATGAAAGAAAACAGTGCATTTTGCTTTTTTTTGTTTGTTTGTTTTTGTGCTATATCTCTTGGACCAGCTTGAATTGTTTGAAGAGGGAGGCAGGCACTTCACTGGCAGAATTTAATGAGCCCAACAAGTCTAGGGGTCTAAGGGACTTTTGAAGGGGACCAAAATGAAAACAAATCTAATCCTCCTTTTTAAAGAAAAAAAAAAGCTCTGTTTATATTACATGAAGATATACAAATGCTAAAAATATATTAAAGGATATTACCCAGTAAAATCTGCAGGGTGAGCTTCAGTGGCTGGCACTGGGAGGTACTCAAAGGACATTGGAGGAGAGTGATCTCTATATCCTGTAACCTCTAACCTAAGTGCAAGTCTCAAGGGGTGTGCAGCATATTATGGGTACATCTCCACTATAGAAATAGTGCAGTTTGACATTTTACTGCCATGGCTCCTTCCTACAGAACCTTGAGATTTATAGTTTGGTGAGGCACAAGCACTCTTTGGCAGAGAAGGCTAAAGACCTTGTAAAGCTCCAAATCCTACAGAATGGAGCTAGACCAGTTAAAGTGGTGTCACTCAAAACCACAAGGTTGCGAGTTCAAGACCAGAAAAAGGGCCCAAGCTTGACTCAGGCTTGCATCCTTCCGAGGTCGCTAAAATGAGTACCCAGACTGTTGGGGGCAAATTAGCTTACTTGCTAATTAGCTTACTTGCTGTTCACCCCTGTGATCTTTGAAATAGCGGTATCAGTGGTGCCTCGGGTTACGAAATTAATTCGTTCCGCGGCCGCTTTGTAACCGAAAAGCCTTCGTAAGCCGAATTGCCAGGCGCTAATGGGGAAAAGCCGCGTTTCGTGCGAAAAGCCTAAAAAAGCACCAAAATTTTCTTCGTATCCCGAAAAACATTCGTAACCGGAACAATGATTTCCTATGGGATTTTTTCGTACCCGAAATTTGTAACCTGGGTATTCGTATCCCGAGGTACCACTGTATAAATAAAACAAATTATTATTATTATTAAAGCACATTCTTTCAGCAGTGGAGATGCACCTTATGCATCACCAGACTGAAAGAATATACAAGAACCAGATGTGTATATAGAAAATGGCATCTCTGCAGCAAAAAATCCTGGGACTGGCCTGCAGCATGATCTGCTTTTATGACAAGGATCTCAGGGGTCATTTGCTTATGATCTCCAGGGTCATAAGCAAAGAAACTTTCCATTATTGCCAGCTGGGTCCTACTGGTAATTTAGTGTTGTTATTCCCTTTAATTGCCATGATTCCATCCTTAGAATCCTGGAACTGGGTTTTTTTAGGTCCTAGAGGAGCCTCCTGGTTGAGAATTGCAAGTGCCTCTCCATAATCAGCAACCCCAGGCTTCAAAGAATGGAATTGGGGCCATTAAAATGTAATAAGCTGATCCCACACCGCAGAAATAAGCACTTGATAGCACTTTAAGACCCTAGCTTAATGCTATGGAATTATGGAATTGTAGTTGGTGGGTCACCAAAGTTTGCGACAGGGAAGGCTAAATGTCTTACTAAACTACAAACCCAGAATTTAAAGGCATTGAGTCATGACAGTTAATGTGGTGTCAAATTGATTTATTTCTGCAGTGTGGGCAGCAGCCTAGCAGCATTACTGTATAGTGTGAAGAGGCCCTAGCTCCTTTTACCTTGGTATGTCAAGGACAGTTGTGGGGGGGGAACAACCATGCTTGGCTGTGATGCGAATAAAAAAATTAAAATGCATGCAACACTATTGGAGAAAGCAAACCAGCCTAGAACAAACCTAAAGAGGGGATCCACAAGTTGGTGCAAGAGAATGCATTGTTTGCTACTCTTGTTGTCACAAGACACCAGTTGATAAGGGCCTAATCCAATGGTTGTTCCTAGTTAGAGTATCAACTAAACCAATAGGATTTACATAAGTGGTGACTTATTCTGCAATTGATTTAATGGGTCTTCTAGGTGGCACTACCAATTACATGCAGACATTTGTTTATAATTGTCAGGAAGATACCCATTAAAAAGGAATTTACATAAGTGTAGACCTATGATTGTTTTGATAGATTTCAGTAGCTATGACTGCAATTAGATTTAGGCCAAGCATCTGTAATAGTGTAGGCTTGTACAATAAAATGTATGTACTTATACAGGTATTTCCACATAGCACCCCAACCACCAACCTGCCTGGGAGAAGTGTTTGATTTTGCACAGTAGGCAGTGAAACCTTTGTGTGTCTGCTGGCCCTGCTTGCACTCATTGTATTCATCGTACCAGACTGCTAACAAGAAGGGAAGCACCAGCAGTATACTTGCTGCTTGGAATGATGGAAGAAGCAATGATTAAATCAACCCTTTTTAACTGAGGGGCAAAACACCCTTCTTCCTTGCTTTACCCTCAGTACACATAAAATGATAATCTGAAAGGCCCTAAATGGACAACAGTAAAGATATGACATTTATTCTCCCTCCCACTCAATAAAACTATACAAGAATGTGAAGAAACATTCATAGAATCAGAGAATCAAGAGAATTATAGCGTCGGAAGAGACCACAAGGACCATTCAGTCAAACCCCTGCCATGCAGGAACTCACATCCAGCATCCCCGACAGATGGCCATCCAGCCTTGCTTAAAGACCTCCAAGGAAGGAACTCCACTACACTCCAAGGGAGTGTTGTTCCACTGTCGAACAGCCCTTAATGTCAGGACGTTCCTCCTAATGTTGAGGTGGATTTCTTTTCCTGTAGCTTACATCCACTGTCTGTCCTAGGAGATACCGCACTGCGTTCTGAGAAACGTTCCGTGTTGTAACGTGATGAGAACGTTCCTGGAACGGATATTACCGCATTAGCAAACTAGAATGTGATCAGAAAGTGATGAGAAACGCATTTTACCACACACGGCTTCCTTTTTCTTGAAAACCGCTCCCAGAAACATATTCCACCAAGGCGAGAGAATCCATTCTCTCATTCCTCCGTCTCCTGATTGGCTGAAGAATGACAGGCAGGGAGGCAGGCGGGGTGCGAACGACTGCAGTGAGGGAAGGGTGTGTGTGTGAGGAGAGAGAGGAGGAAAGAAGGGGAGTTCATGCAGGTCTCTTCAAGCCAAAGGAAGCAAGTTGCAAGGGAGGGGACTGGGCCAAGGCAGAGCCCGGGCAGCCACAGCAGCTCTTTAAACTGGTTAGAAAAGAAGAGTCCTCTGCTGTCATCCCAATTCCCCTTTTTGGCAGCTTGTCACCCTTTTGCCTCCTGTGTGTGTGCGCATGTAATGTGTGCCTTCATAGAATCAGCATAGAATCATAGAGTTGGAAGAGACCACAGGGCCATCCAGTCCAACCCCCTGCCCTGCAGGAAATCACAATCAAAGCATCCCGACAGATGGCCATCCAGCCTCCGTTTGAAGACTTCTAAGGAAGCAGACTCCACTACACTCTGAGGGAGTGTATTCCACTCTCAAAACCATTACTGTCAGGAAGTTCCTCCTAATGTTGAGCTGGAATCTCTTTTCTGTAGCTTGTCCATTGCTCTGGGTCCTAGTCTCTGGACAGCAGAAACAAGCTTGCACCCTCCTCAATATGACATCCTTCAAATATTTAAAGGGCTATCATATCACCCTCTTATCTTCTCTTCTCCAGGCTAAACATCCCCAGCTCCCTAAGTCGTTCCTCGTAGGGCATGGTTTCCAGACCTTTACCATTTAATCGCCCTCCTTGGACACGCTCAGTTTTAATGTCCTTTTTGAATTGTGGTGCCCAGAAATGGACACAATTCCAGGTGGGGCTGTGAGCTTCCCTCCCGCTTTAATCTTGTCTGGCTGCTATGGATTCTAGGAGTTGTTTGCTTGCTTTGTGTGGTGCTCCAAACAGAGGAGCTTTTGTGGGTTCCTTCCTGGAGGGAAGGAGGAGAAGGTCCTGAGCATCCCTGCCATCCCTGCCTCCTGCAGGCTGCCAGCCAGCGAGCCCTGCTGGACATGACACAGAGCCCCCCCCCCCTCCGCAGAAGCAGCCAGACCTTCTCCCTCTTGCTCTCTGCCTGGCCCTGTTTCCCTCTCTCTTTCTCTCTCTTTCGTCTTTCCTCTTTCTCCCTTGTCCAACTTTCCTCCCTTCCCTCCTCCCTCTTCCCCCCCCCACACTTCCCTCACTGAAGTCGCTCGCCTTCTGCTTCCTGCCTGTCATTCTTTCAGCCAATCAGAGACGAGGAATGGAGAACGGATTGAGAAGGTAAGAATACCGCACAGACCTCTGTTGAACGTTCTCATCACGTTACAGCTCGCTGGGACACATTCAATCTGTCCCCTCCTGGAACACATGTAGAACACATTTAGATTCTGAGAACCCGATTGGAACACAGACGTGCGGTATCTTCATATGTTCCGTTCTCATCTCTTTCTGATGAGACTAGGGGTAATCCCTAGTCTCTGGAGCAGCAGAAAACACAGCTTGCTCCTCCTCATATGACATCCCTTCAAATATTTAAACAGGGCTATCATATCACTCTTAACTTCTCTTCTCCAGGCTAACATCCCCAGCTCCCTAAGTCGTTCCTGTAGCACATGGTTCCAGACCCTCACCATTTTAATCGCTCTCCTTTGGACACGCTTAGTTTCTCAATGTCCTTTTTGAATTGTAGTGCCAGCAACTGGACCCGATATTCAGGTGGGGCTGACCAGAGCGAATAGACTGACACTTACTCCCTTGATCTAGACACTATACTCTATTGATGCAGCCTAAAATTGCATTGGCCTTTTTAGCTGCCGCATCACACTGTTGACTCATGTTCAACTTGTGGCGTACTTGGACTCCTAGATCCTTTCACATGTAGTCTCCTTAAGCCAATGTCCCCCATCCTATATCTGTGCATTTCATTTTTCCGCCCTAAGTGCAGTATCTTACATTTCTCCCTGCTGAATTTCATTTTATTAGTTTGGCCCAGCTTTCTAGTTTATTCGGTCATTTTGAATTTGATCCTGTCCTCTGGAGTATTAGCTCTTCCTCTAATTTGTGTCATCTGCAATTTGATAAGTATGCTCCAATTTTGTCCTCCAAGTCATTGATAAAGATGTTGATAGCACTGGCCCCGAAGAGAGCCCTGTGGGACCCCACTGGTCACTTCTCTCCAGGATAAAAGGAGCCATTGTTGAGCACCTTTGGGTTCATCCGTCAACCAATTCAAATCCATGTAACCGCTACTTTGTCTATCCACATTTCTCTAGCTTGTTTGCAGAATATCATGGGGAACCTTGTCAAGTCCTTACTGAAATGAAGATATACTATATCCACAGCTTTCCCTTCATTTACCAAGCTTGTAATTTTATCAAGAAAGAGATAAGTTTCTCTGGCATGGACTTGTTTCTCTGAAACCCATATTTACTTTTTGTGATTTGGATTGCCTTCTAAATGTTCACAGACTCTCTGTTTAAGATCTGCTTAGACTTTCCTGGATTGATGCCAGACTAACTGGATAATAATTGTTGGGATCCTCTCCCCTCCCCCTTTTTGAAGATGGGGGCAACGTTTGCCCTACTCCTGTTGCTGCGGACTTCTCCTGTTTACCAGGGTTCTCAAACATTATTGCTGTTGGCTGCTGCCACACTGCCGAATCAATGCAGCTTGACACCGCTTTAACTACCATGGCTCCATATGATGAGATGCTGGGATTTGTAGTATGTTGTCGCACCAGAGCTTTCAATCTCACAAAACTACAAATCCCAGAATCCTTATCATTGAGCCATGGCTGTTAATAAGTGTCAAATTGCATTAATTGCGCAGTGTCGATGCAGCCTGTCGTGTACAAAAATGCGTGCTTGACTAGACTGACTGAAATGGGCACCTTTGAATGAGTTTTACATATGCATGGAGGACAAATTCATTGGGTCTGAGTTGTATATGAACTCCTGAAACTGAACACCAATCAAATTTAATTTGTGATGGAAAATTTACAAGCCTGCAATCTGATTTCTAAATAAATGGAGGCTGGCATCCTGTTCGTAATTTTGTTGTTGTGAGCCTGACAAATAACACTATATATTCCAAATCATATTTAGTTGTTGCACAATCACTATGACCCAAAGTGCCTTCCCCAAATCTTACCTTTGAAACCGTGTAGCCCAACAAAAAGTATTTTAAGCCATGGAAAGTGGGGGCAGCGAGTAATGCCATATTCAACCATCTCACCATCCCAGAGAGCTCTGAGACAGGCACCTGTAATAGGGTCCTAGATTCTTAAGCTTCCTCACTATGCCCCATGAGCTGAGGGCTTACTTCCTGCTCTCGGTGTCTTGGACATGGCTGTGTTGGGTGGAGACTGCGTGGTTCAAAAGTAAGATTTTGGAGGGTTAGACATCAGGAAAGTCCTAACATAGTTGTGTCTCCTGATGCCGGATCTTGGCCATATACCTGATGAATGTGTATATTGTAGAAATGTATGCAACACACTTAAAACATGCACATAAATATACTTTCATAAGTGGAGGAAAAATATATTAACAATGGTACCAAAATCTGCTATTTGGAAAAAGGTGCAGGGAATACGTATGAATTTTGGGAAGTAGGAGAAACACATGCCACAGCCTTGTGAACCTTGTGAGAATGAAATTAAGGCAGAAGTGGGAGCTTAAGACGAATTCAAGTTTTGCTCATCACATAACTTTATGTGTTGTGTTGGAAAGCTAGATATGTTTTTTAAAGACACAGCTGAAAAGACACATCTGAAAAGGACAGCTGGTCTGAGAAACTCCACAACCTTTGATATTGTTAGAGAAATGAGAGTTGTTCTGTGCCTTCATGTTGTTTCTGACTTATGGTGACCCTAAGGTGAACTTATCATGGGGCTTTTTGGGACCAAGAATGTGTGACTCACCCAAGGTCACCCAGTGGGTCTCCATGGCTGAATCTAACTCTGGTCGCCAGAGCTGTAGTTTAACACTCAACATACTACACTCAAACCTCAGGTCAATTTCCTGAGATGGTAAGGGAAGGCTGTAGGGGTGAAATACAGCAGAATGGTATAAGATCAACCATAATACAAAATATTATGACACACAGGCATATGGAAAAACTAAAACTAAGGAGCTTGAGAAACAGAATACTTCCAAAACAGACCCAATAAACATGGACAATAAATTTCTACAATTAAAGTAACTTACATCAAGAAAGGGAACAATGAAAAGATAGGGAAATACCAGGAGCAAAAAGGAAAAGATATCCAATTGATTTATATATTCATGCATTAACAGAGTAGAAAGAGAAAAGGATTGTAAAAGAAACTGGATTTACTCTGGAAAAATAACAAAGAGGAAAAACTGAACAGATGCATGCTTATTAATATAAATAAGACAACAGGTAAAAAATAGCACCAACGTGACAAGTTTTAATGAGAATGCTGTGTACATTTATAATTTTCTTTAAAAAACTGCCAGAATACCAGATAAACAACAAATTTTAATATAGTCAACTTGATACATATATGTCATTACTGCTTAGCAAAATGTTTTAGGTAGGATCATATTCTTACATCACTGTTAGACAGGAAAGGCCACTTTCCTATTAGTGAACTGCAGAATTGTAAAGAAGACATCTTTTCATCATTGACAAGATAGGGTTTCTCTCTTAACACACTGGTACATCAAGACTCTCCATAAAACTGGGCAAGCACTGCAAGGTTTTTCCATATTTGGGGATTTTTTACTGAAATTTTCATAGAATCATAAAGTTGAAACACAACACAAGGGCCATCAAGTCCAACCCCCTATCATGCAGGAAAACACAGTCAAAGTAATCCCAACAGTTGGCAATCCAGCCTCTGTTTAAAAACCTCCAAAGGAGAAGTTTCTACCACACCCTGAAGCAGTGTATTCCACTGTCAAACAGCTCTTACCATCGGAATTTCTTCCTAATGTTTAGATGATCACTTTTCCTGTAGTTTACATCCATTGCTCCTTGTCCTAATCTCTTGAGCCATGGAAAACAAGATTTCTTGATTCACAATATGAGATTCCTTCAAATATTTAGACATGGCTATCATGCCACTTCCTAACCATCTCTTCTCCAGGCTAAACATACCCAGCTCCCTCATGAAGCCATGTTCTGTGAGGAAGGAGATTTTCCCACAGGCAAAAGTGATAGAATTTATTATCCTGATTTATTATCTGTTATTATCCTGCTAATAAAGAGGAATTCTAGCGCCACTTTTTATTCTCAAGACATTCCTGTGAATGAAAAGCAGTGCTGGAATTCCTCTTTATTTATAGTATAATGATTTTATTTATGGGATAATTTATGGGATTGGGCTTGAATGGCTTTGAACAGGTGTCATCTCATACAAAAAAGCAGACTTTGGAGCTCGACAGGCAATCCATTCAGGGACAGGCAATCCATTTATGCCACCCCTAAATGGGTCGGGGACATGGCAGCCGCACATCACACCCCCAACCTGGTACAAGTAGAAGCCGTGAAACACAGCTCCTATTTGTGCCCTGGAATGGGTGCCATAAACGCCACGGCACACCCTTATGATGCCCCTCATATGCAGCACCATTTAAGTGCTGCACATGAGTGGTGTCAACATGGTGCGCTCTGTCTGTACAGAAATGTGTCAAGATGGCACTCAGGGTGCACAGTAGGGTTTCTGAGAGTGTAAACACTCAGCCCCCGCACAACCCTAGTTTGGGCCCAGGCCAGCACAAAGTGCCAGTCTGTCCAGGCCCTTTGTTGCAGACTACAAGCTGTCCTCCAGCTGCGCTTAGTCACCTGATTTTGAATGCTTTCCATTCCTCAAAATTGACTGGCTAAGTGCAGCTGGGGGGGGGGGGAGAGGCTTGTAGTCACCCAGCAACAAAGTCCGCTTTTTTGTATGCAATAACACCCATTTAAGGTCATTCAAGCCTGACCCCATTCTGTGCCCAGATGGAGCAAAAAAGGCTGTGCAATAAACTTCTAAGATTACTATATTGGACAAATATTCATGGGATGATTGTGATGAAATACAACCCCCCTCTACTGCTCCCTAATTTTTTTGTACGAGTTCTGTTACTGAACAATAATTGTTAGCTCACCAGCAGAAACAGAGAACTGGAGGTGATCAGACCACCGTGGCCTCAGCTGCTCAGATGAAGAGGAGGAAGAGCACAGCAGCAGCAGCAGCAGCAGCAGCAGCAGCAGTGCTCCCCTCTCCATGGGCGGAGTGCTGAAGAGTGCAGTAATGAATGATAAAACATCTAGCCCTCTCCTGGTTGCAGGGTGTGCTGAGATAGGATCCAAAAAGTACTCCCAGAGGCCTCAGCAGCTGTCTATGTCAGTGTGCTCCATTACTGGGAGAGGGCTGGACTTGTCTTTACTCATCACCCTGATCTCCAATAGTTGTTTTGACCAGTTAAAGGGACAGTGTGAGGCTTCAGTGGTAGCATTTTGGAGCATATCAGCAGGAGACATTTCTGGAGCGATGTCTCTTGATGCAGAATCTTGGCTGATGTTTATTAGCTAAAAAGCTTGGTATATTTTAGAATGTAGTCTTCTTCAAGGGGGAGTATATAGCGAAAACAAAAAACAACGCAAAGGCCTACACACACACACACACACACACACACACACCTTTTTGATCCTTGTGCATGGCACATAGCCTGAAGACAATTAAAGGAAATTTCTAAACAAGAAAATTCCAAAATCATTTATCAGTAAATTATTTACCACTAAATTATTTTGCCAGTAAATAATTCTGGTGTTTACTGAAGCAAAAAATTCCACAGACCTTTGCTTTATGTAAATATGTCCAGACTATGTGCAACTGACAATGATCAAAATGGTTTTATAATTTATGATCTTTTATTATGTACATACACATTATCCTTTGTATAGCTTCCTGCAGGAAGCCTTAAAATATTTACAAGCTTCAAACTTATTTGTTTCAATAATTCACCTAAGCAGCACCTTTAGGAAATATTTATTTCCGAAGTACTTATTTCTTTGTGTTATCCTGTTATATTCTACCTTCCCTACAAGAACTCAGTATGTGGTAGATTATCTCCCTCCCCATTTTTATCCTTACAACAACACTGTAAAGTAGGTTAGGTTGGAAACAGTTATTAGCCAAAGTTCACTCAGTCAGTTCCAAAGTCACTTTGGAGAGCTTAAACTCAGATCTCACCAGCCCTAGTCCAATACTCTAACCAAGGCACAATATTGGCACACTGAAACCACATGGCTTCTGATGCATTAACACAATTCATTTTTGGAATTTGAACCAAATCTCAGCCCACTTTCTGTCTAACAAAATAGTTTAGACATATCCACTAACACTCCAAACATACACCATATCCTGTAAGTTACTAGTTTTGTTTGTTTGCATCTTGATTAAATTGACTCCTTTCTCCAAATATAGTAACAAAAGCATTTATTCATTAGGAGACCATGCAAACAGTTTACATTCTTGGCAAGTATGGACAATTTGAATCTTGTTTCAAAACTTATGTTTCACCAAACTTACATCACCACTACTGGTGCATTATTCTGGATATATGTGACATACAATCTACACATATTCTTACAAAGGATTTTTACATTCTCATGTACATGAAAGATGCATAAATCTAGCGAAGTGGATGGTCAGTTCTTTGTACTTTCTGATGCTCTGAAAGAGACATTCAATTTCTCATACCTAATAGATTAACTCAGCTAGTTTCACTAAACCCTGTTAAATATGTTTTGATTAATATCCAGTTTCTATATTGTTGTTTGTTGTTAGCAACCTTCAAGTCAACTCTCTCATGGTGACCTTGTGGATGAAACGCCTCCAAGACACCTTGTCTTCCACTGCTTTGCTCAGGCCCTGCAAACCTCTGCCTGTAACACCCCTGACTGAGTCCATCTATCTGGCACGTGGTATTCCTCTCCTTCTTCTGCCCCCTACCTTTCATAGCATTACTGTTTTTTCTAGTTATCTATGCTTTCTCATTATGTGGGCAAAGTACAACAGCCTTAGTTTGATCATCTTGGTTTTCAAGGAGATTTCTAGTTTGATCTGTTCAAGAACCCATTTGTTTGTCTTTTTGGATATCCACAGTATCCTCAGCACTCTTCTCCAGAACCACATCTCAAATGCATTGATTTTCTTTCTGTCTGCTTCCTTTACTGTCCAACTCTCACATCTGTACATGGCGATGGGGAATACAATGGCGTGAATGATTCTGACTTTAGTGATCATTTGTATATCTTTACTCTTCAGGATCTTTTCTAGTTTTTTCATAGCTGCCTACCCATTCCTAGTCTTCTTCTTATTTCTTGACTGCAGTCACCACTCAGGTCAATGTTTCATAGAATCATAGAATAATAGAATTGGAAGGGACCACAAGGGTCATCCAGTCCAACCCCATTCTGCCATGCAGGAAATCCAAATCAAAGCATCCCCAACAAATGGCCATCCAGCCTCTATTTAAAGACCTCCAAGGAGGGAGATTCCACTACACTCCGAGGGAGTGTGTTCCCTAGATATGGGAATTCTTTGACTATTTCAGTTTCCTTACTGTCTAGGTTCTGTATTAATCCACATAAAGTTCATACAGTCTGTGTAGACTACAGACTTAGGCCATGAACCACAATGGACGTGAGTCAGCTGGGCTTTGTTGTCTTTCTCTTACTATTCCTCCCAAACAGCTGATGGCCATTGGAATTTGTGACCAGATTTTATCGTCTATGCAGACCCTTCCTCTACAATATCTTCAAGGGAAAAATATACTCCATGATGCTAATGCTGGCATTTTCTTTCCTCTGTATATTTCTTTTTTATTTTTATTATTACTGTATTTCCCCCCTTTTACTATGAATGAAGAAGTCTGAAAACCAGTGTAATTTTGTGCCCTTTGGCTGATCTAACAATGATATCACCATTATACAGAATTTGGATTTTGTTTTTATGATTGGTAGAGATGGAAATTAGTAGATTTTTTTTTTGGCCAGGTTAAAATATTGGGTTTTCAATGGAGAAGAAAACCTGAATGGAAGAACGATAGACCAGTGACAGTTTTGTGCATTTTTCTCTTTGAACATCTCAAAGTGTTCTGGAGGGATTCTCTGTACATAAACAAGCTCTTGGATTATGTCTAGTATAGGCAACTGGGTAGGACTGATGGGAAAGCTGCAATACAACAACACCTGGAGGGTCACATATTGCCTGTACAGTGTAATACAGCATCTTCTAGAATAGATTATGTTGCAATACAAGTATATAAAAATTTAAGATGACTTTGCTGAATCAGACTGAGGGTCCATTTAGTGCTGGGTTGAATTGGGCTCTCTAGGCACTAGTGAACTACAGCCTGGCCAATGGTGAAGTATGATATGAAGAAAACGTCATCTGGAAGGCTAAAGGTCCCTCATCTTATTCTAGTTCTAGTCCAGAATCCTGTTTTCCACTGGGGAAACCCACAAGGAAAATATGGACTCAATAGCCTTCTTCTGTTGCTGCAATTGTTATTTGATGACTAAATTGCCCCTTAATCTATAGTGATCATAAATAGTTGCCACTGGTCTTCGATGCCCCTTTAGAAGCCATCTGATTCAAATTGTATGATTTCCTTCTGAAATTATCTAGCCTAGAGGCCATCAGCATGCATTTCACACAGTGAAAAGAGTGCTTTGAGTTAGTAAGTCAAATTTGTCTTTGAAAGCATGTAGAGTAATGCTTAAAAAATATGAGTTGCCATCCTGTTCAATAATTACAATGTTGTAAGCCTGCCGTATGAAAAGAAAAGAGGAAGAGACAAAGTGGGCAAAAAACTGCATTAAAGTAGTTACAACTATATATACAAATCTTCATAAGTGTTGGCACTCTAAATATATAAAACCAATTTCTTTCAAATATATATTGGCATCACAATTTACATCCACTCAAGTATAAAAATATTGTACTTATTTACAGGTTTTAAACTCATTTAATGACTTCAAAAAACAGTGAAAACTTTATAAACCAAGAAGTACAAGCAGGAAATTTGATATACTGAAAGTGGAAGACTTGGGAAAAACTTGAGATATGGAAAGGATGGTGAGTGATGATGCTATACTACTTCTCTCAGTAAGTGTGATGCGCTGTGGTAGGCAACGGTAGGAACCCCTATGGGATCTTGTTGCAACTGCCCTTTGCACCATTGTATCCAGCCCTCGGGTTGCATTCAATCCGAGGGCTGGATACATCATGGTTCACTGCCCCAGTCTCCACAACCCAATAGGGGCTGCATGGCTTAAAAGGTACTTCGGAAGATGTAACTACATTGGCATGGCTACATTGTTGTCTTGATGAAGGCCAATATGTTCATCTGCTCCAAATATGGAACAGTGGTTTCTCTGAATACTAACATATATATTCCATTAACAAAAGAAAAGAAAAGAGGTGTGCCTTAGATTTGGCCAAATCCCAAACAAAATTGGACTGATTCAGTCAGGTATGGGAAATGTTTAGAATCAGAGAATCATAGAGTTGGAAGATACCACAAGGGCCATCCAGTCCAACCCCATTCTGCCATGCAGGAAATCCAAATCAAAGCATACAAGAATACAAGAGTGTCCTTAATCTGAAACTAGACACTTCCAAAAATTTGTAAGCCATTTGAATGCCGAGGGTCACACTAGCACATACAGTCTATCTCCAAAACCCCTTTGCAGACTCTTCATAAGTGGAACACAATGAGGAGAGAAGGAAAAGAAGAAGGTTTTTTGTTGTTGCTGCTGACTGGTAGTTTCAGCTTCTAATGACAATCAATGGTTTCACAATGACACTCCAATCTGAGTGCTTTTGAGGAAAAGATATTGCAGAAATGGATCTGAGAACCACTCTAGGGCTCAGTAGGCCACTTTGATGGGTTTCCCTTCTGAGATTACTGATGGCAAAACAGTTTGGGTTGACCTTGTGGACTTGGGGGGCATTGGCTGCTTATCTGGAAAATATAGGATCTTCAAGTACTTCTACCTCTGTCACTGTAGGCTCCATACCTCTTGTGTTATCATTCTTGCTGAGATATTGGTCCCAAACATAGAGTGAAATATTATCTGTTTATCCCACCTTTCTTCTCATATGGGACTCAAGGCAGCTAAAAAGTCTTAACATCTTTTCCCATTTATTATTATCCCTCAGTCCTTGCAACCATCTCTCTGAAATTTTGCACATTTCTTACCTAGGGCTGGCTCTATGTGATACTTCATTTTAATATAAATTGTCAAAAACCACATGGAGTGGACTAATAGACAGGTAATCACTGGTCCTTCATAAACATTAAATTAAACATTTCCTTTCCACAAAAATGCTGTTGTTATACTTGTACGTTTTCAGATTTTTTGATGAGAAGCACTACTATGCTTTCAGATTTATCAATGAGAAGCACCATTAACACCATGCTATCATTTTCATAATAGTTGTCTGTTATGTGTATAAAATTGTAAGGGTGATGGTAAGAATGTCCTGCTTTGGAAACCTCCAAACCTTAAGAGTGTTTTGGTATAAAGCTTCCTAAATCTATTCTTCTGAAACTTGGGAGGCTTGATTTTCTCAGGAAGGGCAAATACCACCCCCCAAATTTCATCCACTTACACCATGAAATAAAAATAATTTACCAATGGTAACCCCCTTTTTAAAAATCCAAATAACAGTCATGTAGCACAAAACTCACTATACAGTGGACCCTTGTTATATGCTGGGGTTTGGTTCCAAGATCCCCTGTGTATAACAAAATCCGTGTATGCTCAAGTCCCATTAAATATAATGACGTAGCAAAATGGTGTCCCTTATAAAAAAATGGAAAATCAAGGTAAATTTATACTTTTTTGGAACATTTTCAAACCGTGTATGCTTGAATCCGTGTATAAAAAATCCGTGCA